>NC_065585.1:45826250-46136875 GCF_024542745.1 Macaca thibetana thibetana
CCCAAGCTTCAAAACGATAACATTCTGCAACATATAAAGGATTGAGAGGCACTGAATTTCAAAATAATGCTTCCGTGTATAAGCAACATAAGGTAACAAAATAATTTGACATTGTTTTCATTAACATTGAATCCATTTTTATATGCCAGGAAAAATAAAAGCTAAAATTAAATATAATGTGCTTAGAATAGGCTTTAACATGTGAATCACATACCGTCAATACTGTCAATTCTTAGAACTCAAATCTTATTTTCTTAGTAAGTATATTTATATATATTTTGAAATACAAATATATCCTTGTAGAAAAATATTCTGTGGGTACCCTAACAGATTACAGAAAAAGAAAATGGAATATAGTATGCAAGAAATAAGTACAAAAACCTCATGAGAAAAAGACCTAAAAAAATGATGAGATACACTATGTTCAAGGATTAAAGACTCAATATTGTCAAAATGTCCATTTTGTTCCTCAAGATTATCTACAAATTCAATGATATCCCAATCAAAATTCTAACAAGTGTTTTTAATAGAAACTGACCAGTTGATAACAAAATAAACAGAGAAAACAAAAAACATATAGTAGTTTACATAATCTTTTTAAATAGCAAAGTTAGAGTACTCATATTACCTGATTCAAAGATTCAGTATATAGCCACAGCAAACAAGACCATGGTAACTGGCATGACCATGGACAAACAGATTTAAAAACCAGAATAGAATTCCAGAAATAAAATAATGCATATGTTGTCTATTGATTTTCAACAAACATGCCAGGGCACTGAATGGGGAGTCTTTTCAACACATGATGCTTTAATAGCTGGACAAACAAATGAGAAAAAAATCCAAAAACTTGATCTCTACCTCGCAACTATTCATAAAAGTTGATTTTTTGAATCATAGAATTAAAAGTAAAAGCTAAACTATAAGGCTTTTAGAGGAAAATATAGAAGGATATCCTGGATTTCTTAGAGAAGTCACAAAAAGCACTAATCATAAAAGCACAAATAATTAAAAAATTGACAAATGTGACTTTACTAAGGTTTTAAAATTTTATTCTTTGTAAGACATTGTTACGAAAAAGAAAAAACAAGGAAAAGACTAAGAAAATATATTATCCACACATATAGCTGACTTGTATTCAGAATACATAAGGAAGTCTTACAATTCAATTAAAGACAAACCATTAACATAAAATGGGCAAAAGACCTTCAAGTCTTTTAAGACACTTCACAAAGGAAGGTATCTGAAATGCCAAAAGGATGAAAAGATGATTATTATTAGTTACTGAGAAACACAAATTAAAACAAGAATGAGATATCATTTCAAGCTTAGTAAAACATAAAATGACTACACCTAATATTGGCAAAGATATGAATGGAACAATGTAATTCTCATTGTAACACACATTGTTGGTGGGAGTGTTAAGTCATATAACTACTTGGAAAAAAGGTCTAATAGTTTTTTATAAAGTTACACATACACCTACCTTATAATAACAATTCCACTTCTAAATATGTATGCAATAGAAATGACAATATATGTCCACAAAAGGCTTGTAAAAGAATGTTATAGCAGGTTTAAACACAATAACTACAAAATAGAAACAATATAAAAGTTCATCAACAGTAGAATGAAGTAGTAAACTGTACTGTATCCATACAATGGAATATTATTTGGTAATCAAAAACGATAAACTACTGATATACACAAGACAAATGATTTCAAAAACATAGTGTGAAACATTAGACACTGATACATACATATATACATCCAGAGAATTATTCTGAGTGAAAAAAGCCAATCCCAGAAAGATTATATATTACATGATTATTTACATAACATTCTTGAAATGACAAAATTGGAGACATAGAGATATTAGTAGATGCCAGGGGTTAAGACTTGGGGTTAGAGTGGATGGTGGGGAGGAAGGAGAAGGAAAGTAGATGTGGACATAAAAGGGTAACACGAGGGATTCTTAAAGTCATAAAACTATTCTGTATCTTGACTATGGTGGTAGGTACATAAATCTACATATGTGATAAAAACTACATACAATTAAATACATACAAACCCAAATGAATACCAGTAAAGCAGGGGAAATCTGAACAAGATCTATGAATTGTATCAATGTCAGTATCCTGGTTGGGGTATTACATTATAGTTTTGTGAGATGTTATCATTAAGGAAAACAGAGAAGAAGATACATAGGATCTTTCTGTATTATTTCACACAACTGCATGTGACTCTACATAATTATCTCAAAAGAAAATGTTTAATTAAAAGAAAGTAAAGTTTAAAAATAACCATACATGTGGCCTTTACTTTTCATGCATATCTTTCTCCAAAAACAGATCTCCTGGGCATTAATTTTACATGTCCCTGACCCCCTTCAGATAAAAATAGTTTTAAAACGTAAGAATAATGTTACATTTCTAAATGTCAGATTCTAGTCTAAAATACATAAACTCTACAAAAATTCAAACTCTCATTACAAAGCTGCCACTAACCTAATACTATTTAAATAGACAAAGTACTATTATTTAAAAAGATTTCTGATACTTACATGTCTGAAGAATTATGATTATTCCCTCATGTAGATAAAGCACTATCTGATGTCTAAGCTCTTCTCTAAGTAGGCCTTGGAATCATTTTTCTACTTCATCATTAAGAAAAATAAGCAACACTATTATATTTGACCACCCTGCTACAAAAAAACATGTGAGCCAACTCTTTTTCCTTTCCTATCAACATGAGATTAATGCAATACCAATAGAATTTCAACATAAATAAATAGACAAGAAAGTGTTATTAGAAGCCTGATATTTTAAAAGTTTAGAATTCATATGGGAAAGTTAGAAGAAATTTTATTAGGGAGAGTCAGGAAGAAAATGAATAAAGTCTCTTAATCTTAAACTTTTATCTTGTTTTCTGTACTGTGCTTTTAAGGATGTTCTGAAGAATAGCCTATGACTGTACATAAAGCACTGAACTGAGGATTCAGAGTAAGTGTAACACTGACTTTACAAGTAAATTACTGTAAACATCCTTTCCACACTGTACCACTTGGGACACTCAGAGAATGTACTGAATTAACTCTTTAGAATATATAAAAGAATATTTTATTTGATCTAAAACACTTGAACTGATTGAACAAAAAAAAATTAACTGTTCTCTTACTTCCATAAAGTGGCCATATATGAAAAGATTAATATAGTAACTATAAATCTTAACATTAATTCCTGATTTTTCTATTTCCTTGCAAATACTTGAGACTTGTTAAAAATAATCATTTAATCCAATTATCTCAGGTTTACTATTTAGCCATTTTGTTTATGAACCACAAGACAAATACTGAAAAAATGTAAGTCACAGTCTATTGTTTAAATGATCCAATGAGTCTTTACACTAAGTTCACCTAATATAGTTTTGGATGTCAGAACATAAGACTGGCCAAATTTCTACTTAATTTATCAATATAAGAAACCCCATTAAATTCATAATTTTCTACGATAAATAAAAACAAAGCTCAATTCTAATATATGTTGCTGGAGCAGCCAAAATGTTGTTACAAAGATACTCAAATTTCTGAAAAAAATGATTTTGAGATAAATTTTTTTAAAATCCCTTGAACAAAACAGAATGTACACTATACTGTGGTAAGTATTCCTTTATCTTAAATTACTAAAGTTATCCTTATGTAGTTACAATGTTGAACTTCAAATACAATTTCTTGTCAACCACCTATAAAATGCTGTAAGATCATGCAATGTATTCTACTGTCTCATGTAAACATGTAATACTTTAAATTAAATTTCATTATTTCTGCAGCAGCTTTCAGATTTCATTTCCATCCTTAAATTTTACAATTTAACCTACACCAAACAACATCACCAAAGTCAAAACGTACTAAGAAGCTTATTATATTGATTTGTACAAAAATGCACAAATACAACCTACATGTTTCATATGTTATTAATATAACTATCCAACTGGTTACAGGTTATATTTTAATTGTTTTCTTGATTTACTATCAAGTATCACTTTTTTAGCAATTCTGAATTTTAAAACTGATATTCCAAATCAGCTACTAGTAGTGTTTATGCTAATGAGAACATAAGTCTATCTAAATGTTCCTTATAAAGGGATCTTGGTTGCCCTACAGCTCTGAACTGCAAGATTCTAGAAGTAGTGTATAAGTAGTGTTGCTACAGAGGCCAACAGTTCTATGGTCATTTACCTGTCAATGTAGTAGCTACTGTAGTAAATGACTAGTGAGTAATGCGATGACAAGCAACACTACTTAAAATGAACAGGTTGATCCCTTAAGTAAGGTTTTCTAAGCACTTTATAGGACCAGTGCATTATTTAAGAACAACCACAACAAGTAAATTGCCAGCATTGTTCATTTAAGTTTAAATTTTCTTCTATAGGTCTCATTCTCTGCCACAAACCAGATAAGTAAGAGTTTAGTGGAACCATCCATCCTTATTCTGAAAAGAATATAAAAAAATTAGAGGAAATTCAATGGATATTTCATAAAATTATCTGTGATTAAAGAATCTGAAGGAAAGCATTTTAGTGTACATGAGAATGCAGCTGAAAGGTGAAGGAGCAATTCTTACCAGGAATACAAGGAATTTTCTTTAAGAGACTCAACTTCACCTAATACTCTAATGCAATAAAAAACTAAATTAATCCTAAATTGCCTTAAGACAATGGGGACAAAAGAAATAACATTTTGCTTAATGGCTTTAGATACTAAAAAAATGATACCATGGGTACTTGGAGACTCTCTACAAGCCACTAAGAAACAAGATATTGATAGTTTCAGTTCTGGTTGAAGACAATGACTAGATAAAATAACTTGGTACCACTATAACATCCTTCTAATCCTACACTTTTCAACCCAGCACTCCATTATCCCACAACTTAGAAGGCAAGAAAAAATTAAAATATAGATAGTAAGTGCTTAGATAAACAAAATAGAGGGAGAAAAGCGGGAACACTTAAGAAACAATTAATTCAGGCTAGGAGTAGGGGTAAGGGAAGACAGGGAGGAGGTAACAGAAGGAATAATGCATGAGCTTTAGGTCAGGGATAAGAAACAACTATATTAAGTGATGGTTCAGAAAGTGAAATCCTGTTCTCTGACTCTGCTTCTTTATTCAGTACTGGATTAAATTCCTGAATTCTGCTTTCTCATCCAAAGTCTCAACCTACAAATAGAAAATATTATTAAAATTACATACCCCCATCACTGGTCTCATCATTCATTCTCCGTGAATGGCATAATATAATAGCAATGAAGATAATACTATTTTTAATATTATATATATGATCAAAAGTTTTAATAAGGGGTACTTAACAGAAAACAATTCTAGTCCAGTGTGTTCTGGAATAGTAGCCGCAAAATAACTAGTCCAAACAACATGTTCAAATATTTAAAGACAATTTTAAATTCTTTTCTAAAATCCTTGGAAGACACGCCTCTCCAAATAGGCATCTCAAAGGAGTTAATATATATTACAGAATAAAACATATACTCTAAAGAGTGACTCTCAAATACAGCACTGTCTGGAAACATTTTTGGTTGTTACATTTCCAAGAGTGCCACTGGTATCTAGTGGGAAGAGGTCAGGGATGCTACACAATATACAACAATATATAAGACAGGATTATGTGGCCCAAAATATCATTCACGCCATTGTCAAAATACCATGCTTGAAAGGAATACTGAACACTATCATTTATTTTATCTATTTTATTTTTATTTGCTGTTAGAATTACTGTGTTGCAGTCTCTTATTAGAATCTGTCAAGATGATAAGAATGACATTATTAAGTGAAATCCTAGAGGAAATATATTTGTAGGAAAAACAGAAAGATAAAGTTCACTGAGAATGCTTAGTGGTTATGTTTAATGTAATCAACCACAGTTGATGGCTCAGAAAGAAATAAGTTGCTTCAAAAATGAAACTGGCAATAACACTCAAATATATCAATTTTATTTATAAACTGGAATTAACAGGGTTTTTCCTCTTAAAGCAGATGGATTTCCTTGAACTACTAAAAACAAGCATTGGATGTCAAGGCAAAAAAATGTGGACATAAAATTCTGATCCACATTCCCTAAGGTGATTTTGTCAAAACAAAATATATAGACCACCACAATGTTCTTCCATAATACCTTAAAAATGTGTCTTTTCAAAATTAATAATCTTTCATTTTACTAAACTCATGCTTGAATATAAGCATTGATTGTAATATACTATAGTTGCTTTTATTGAAATGAATCTTTTTTTCAGAATATGCCCCAAAGTAAAATACAAGGTTTATACCTATCAAAACAAAGCCAAGAGAATTAAATTTTCACTCAATATGTTTCACATAAAAACAGAAAGATAACATTTCACAAGTTTGAATACTTTAGAAGTCTATAATCCAGAAAGAGTCCAACTGGAAGGAATCTTAGAAACCATCATGAGCTAGACTTTTCAAAAGAGGGTACTTATATATATAGGCATATACAATGGTAAGCTAAGAAGCACTCAAATGAAAAAATAAGCACAGTAGGTCTTAGTAGATGAGCAACTTAATCTAATAACTAGGGGGAGGAGAGGTAAACAAACAGAATGCATTGTGGAGTAGAATGTCAAACTTACAAAAATTTTTAATCTAAGAGACGTAAAGTAGATTTTCCTTTTGCAGCTGCTTGCTTTGGGCTGGAATTTTCAGAGGTATGAATTTACACTCTTCTTCTACTGCAAGGATGGAGCTGAACAAATTGAGAGCTCCTCAGATGATATCAAAGAATACTTTGATTTAAAACACTCAAACTGATTGAAAAAAATTAACTGCTCTTTTATTTGGATAAAATAGCCATTTTATAAAAAGACCAATGTAGTAACAAAAATTTTAACTTGATCAATTCCTGATTTTTCTATCTCCTGGCAAATACTTAAGACTTGGTTTTAAGTCCAATCATCTCAGGTTTAAAATTTAGCTATCTTCTCCTACAAGACACCTATATCACCAAAGTTGGAAACAGAGAGTATCCAGGTCCCACTAAACCTTTCAGGTTGCCATTTGTCCTTGCTTCCCCTACTTCGTATCTGTTTTCCCAGCTCAACTTCCTGCCTTGCTGATCTCAGGTGACAGCACCAAACACAAAAGAAATAGTTCCCACAGAATTTTTTTAAAACTCTCACAATTGAGTATGGAGAAATCTTTATAATAAATCCTTTCTATTAGCAGTCCCGAACCATTTGGCAGTAGGGACAGGTTTTGTGCAAGACAATTTTACCACGGACTTGGTTCAGGGATGGTGATTGTTTCAGGATAAAACTGTTCCACCTCAGATCATCAGGCATTAGATTCTCATGAGGAGCATGCAGCCTAGATCCATTGCATGCGCAGTTGACAATGGGGTTTGCGCTCCTAGGAGAATCTAATGCCATAGCTGATCTGACATGAGACAGAGTACAGGTGGTAATGCTGGCTAACCAGCCACTAACCTGCTGTGCAGCCTGGTTCCTAATAGGCCATGGAACCATTTTGGTCCACGACTCAGCAATTGGGGACTTCTGCTTTAAAAGTATATCTCCTAGTGGTTCTGCTTCTTTAATTAAACCTTGACTGATAGAGAATTTCTGTAAGGTATATTTTATGTATTGTTTGAGAATATTCTGTTACATTATAAATCAAGAAAAACAGGATAAGACTCACAAGAAATGTTAACCATAGATAGCAAGTAAACTAGCATCTTATGAGATACAGATAGAAATCATAGAAAGTGTGAATAGGCAAAGTAGCTTATGAAACAGTAGTGATCATAAAATGTGTTAAATATAGAGAGTAAGTTAGTCATCTGTAAAGTGGGCAGGGAATACCTAAACATTCCATGCCACCAGATTCAGATAGTGTGGTCTTTCCCATCCATTTATACAGTATCCAAAGTGTGTTGACTGCCCTATCTCTAGTCTCTTGCCTGTACCTTGTGTTCTAATTAACCTCATGTGCTCTTTCCATCCCACCTGTATAATATCTTATGTGTGTTGACTGCTCTTTCTCACCATGCTTCTACCTTGTGTCTGATTAATCTTGATTGTGCCCTGATGCAAATTTTTGTATTTATTTGACTGGGTAACTGGCATTTATTTGACTGACTACCTATATTAATTATTAATACATTAAATCTAAATACTACATTAATGTACATTCCATCTTGAAAGCGAAATCCCAAATAAAATCACTGTTCTTTAATAATATTTAGTTAGTCATTGGTAAACTTCAAAAGTCAAATTGAATTGGGCTGACTCAATTTCCTGCAGTTGCCATTCTACCCAATTAGGTTGACTGCAATTCTGTGTTTTATCTTATCTAAGACACCATCAATCACGACATACAATTATTTTACATGTACATAGAATTGGAAGACCCAAGGGGTACACCTTTGTTTAAGATTAAAGAGAAAAACTCTTCGAAGTAGATACAAATAGGAAGAAAACTCATAAACTAATCTTTGTACTAGGTGGAGGGTAGGGGAAGAAATCTCATAAAATTGAATCCAAAACCCAGTATTAACAATTATGGCAGTCTAAATTCACACTATCAGCGAAATCCAAAAATCATCTAACAAATAACTTAATTCAAAGTGGTCTCATGTGTCTGAGATGACTGCCAGGAGCAAACACAAACTCCCTCTATTGGAGCTGAACTTCAACTGAGGCCAGTAGTAAGAGGCCATTTATTTTCAGAAAAGTTAAAGTATGAAAAAAGTATCTCAAAAGCCTTTTCTGCATCTATTGAACAACCCCATCAAAAAGTGGGCAAAGGATATGAACAGACATTTCTCAAAAGAAGACATTCATACAGCCAACAGACACATGAAAAAATGCTCATCATCACTGGCCATCAGAGAAATGCAAATCAAAACCACAATGAGATACCATCTCACACCAGTTAGAATGGCGATCATTAAAAAGTCAGGAAACAACAGGTGCTGGAGAGGATGTGGAGAAATAGGAACACTTTTACACTGTTGGTGGGATTGTAAACTAGTTCAACCATTATGGAAAACAGTATGGCGATTCCTCAAGGATCTAGAACTAGATGTACCATATGACCCAGCCATCCCATTACTGGGTATATACCCAAAGGATTATAAATTATGCTGCTATAAAGACACATGCACACGTATGTTTATTGCGGCACTATTCAAAATAGCAAAGACTTGGAATCAACCCAAATGTCCATCAGTGACAGATTGGATTAAGAAAATGTGGCACATATACACCATGGAATACTATGCAGCCATCAAAAAGGATGAGTTTGTGTCCTTTGTAGGGACATGGATGCAGCTGGAAACCATCATTCTTAGCAAACTATCACAAGAACAGAAAACCAAACACCGCATGTTCTCACTCATAGGTGGGAACTGAACAATGAGATCACTTGGACTCGGGAAGGGGAACATCACACACCGGGGCCTATCATGGGGAGGGGGGAGGGGGTAGGGATTGCATTGGGAGTTATACCTGATGTAAATGACGAGTTGATGGGTGCTGACGAGTTGATGGGTGCAGCACACCAACATGGCACAAGTATACATATGTAACAAACCTGCACGTTATGCACATGTACCCTAGAACTTAAAGTATAATAATAATAAATAAATAAATAAATAAATAAATAAATAAAAAAGATCAGCAAAAAAAAAAAGTATCTCAAAATTGATAAAATAAATTGTGATGAATGATATATTTGTAGGAGACTAACAAATACATGAAATTTATTAATATGCAGGGATGGCTGGGCATGGTGGTTCATGTCTATAATCCCAGCACTTTGGGAGGCTGAGGTGGGCAGATCACTTGAGCTCTTGAGTTCGAGACCAGCTTGGGCAATGTGGCAAAACCACGTCTCTACAAAAAATACAAAAATTAGCAAGGCAGGAGAGCCTGGGAGGCAGAGGCTACAGCGAGCTAAGATTGTGCCACTGGGCAACAGAGCGAGACTCTGTCTCAAAATTAAAAAAAAAAAAGTTACCTAGAGATGATGGATAGAAATTCTGCCTTATTTCAAATTATTTTTTTTTTCATAAACTACTTACTTACCAATTAGACAAATACACATACAGAAGAGGACATTGTTTAAGCTCTCCCTAAGCTTAGAATATAGTTAGGAAATAAGATACTCATATCAAACATAAAATGTAAACAACACAAATTTATTCACTCAATACATATACTGAGTACCTGTTGCACATGCCTGTTTTTTCAACCAGGGTTCCTCATCTAAACCCCAAAGCACAGAAAATTATTTGAGTCACTATCTTCACAATTCTTCCACAATTCTTCCAATATAATACATTATTGTTTTTTTATGCACAGAATAGAAGCAAATGCAGTAAGAAATTGCCAAGAAGGAAAACAGAAGAGTAAGAAATAATTTTTGTTTTCAGTAAGCTGGTTACAAGGGTATGTAAGTAAACCAATCATTAAGGTACAGCTTTGGAAGTATTGAGAAATGACACCCAAAAAACATATCCTATGTGAAACAAATACATAATTTAATCTGGACAAAAATCTAAAGAAGAAAAATTTATTTTGGTTGAGATACTAAGGGCAGTAAAAGGAATGCATGATTTAAATATTTGGAATGTAGATGCGAAGAGATAAAATAAAAAGTATTAGAAGAGTTGATAGGCATTTATATAAAGACCTAAACAGGAAATTAGCTGATACTTGAAAGTTGATATGTCTGTTTCTTCCCAAAAGTGATCTTTTCTCTAAGGGGAACTAACAAAAACATCTTGACTAGGTCCTTGCCAATCATGGAAAATAATGTTAAGGGAACTAAATAACTCTCCCTTGAGATGCCAGATTTAAGTTGATTGAGATTTTAGCTTGAGCTACAGATATACACAGATAAGAATTATACTGTTAAGGTTGCTTTGAATAATACATTTCACAAAATTGCCTTTGATGGGGAGGTACCATTTACTTAGGAGGTAGTATTCTGAAGAACAAATAACAATGAAAACAGTTTGTTTCACTAAGTTAGACAGCATATGAGCAGTTGCAAAGGATGAAACTTTTGGATTTTATATGATAGTCTGCACAATTTATAGAGAATGAGTGAAAGAAGGCAAAATTAGCAAGAAAACAAACTATCCAACCAATTCTGTGATTGATGGTGAGAAGTTAGTCTAAAGCAGGGTAAGTGGAAATAAAAAGCAAAAGATGAATTTAAAAGAATCTTGGCCGAGCACAGTCGCTCATGCCTGTAATTCCAACACTTTGGGGGGCCCAGGTGAGAGAACTGCTTGAACCCAGGAGTTTGAGCCCAACCTCGTCAACATATTGGAACTTTGTATTTTTTTTCTTAAAGGAGAGAACCTCAAAGAATTTTAAGATCTGTTAACTAATTGGACAAGCAATAAAGCATAGATTAAAATATGTCATTAGCCATTTGAGAACAATAATGCTAGCCTACCTGTTTAGAACCTCAATGAAAATGAGAATGATTATGAAGTGTTTTTAGATTTTATCTAAAAGATACCTTAATGTGATCATACAGTGGAAGGAGAAGGAAGAGCCTTTAATTAAAAATAAAATATCAAAATGCAACAATTTTTAAAACCATATATAATCTTTGTAACTAGATATAATCCACAGAACTGACTACATTATAGTAACGAGTCTTTATAAACAATTGGTTCTTTTCTTTAGAATACAAGATTCAAGGTAATCTATACCCTTGTTCTCTATCACTTGAAATACATGATCAACAAAAACGTTGAAAATATATCTTACAATTAATACCCTTTAAATTAAACAGCTATATATGTGGCTTTCAAACTTAGGAGCAGGATGTTTTTTCTTTTTTTCAAACAAAATCTCATGGAGTAGTCCAACAAATAAATCAGAAAAAAGGGAGAGCTGCTTTGATACAATCTAGAAGCAAGGGGCCAGAACCCCAGCCCCACGAAAACACTAAGAAATCTTTCAGCTCTGCAAGCAAAGTTTTAAAATAAAATTAAATGGGAAAAGGAACACAGTATATTGCTTTGGTCCAGTGGAATAAAATCCACATAATGCACGCTGGAATTAAATTAGCTATCTGATTGAGGGATCAAAATATAGTGGAATGGGCAGTACTTAAAAGCTGAACAGAATAAAAAGGTTAATATTTGGTTAGAGTAAATAGGAGTAAATAGGTACTCAATAATTATTTACTTCAACGGTTTGAGAAAGTGAAAATTATCATGAGAGACTGTAATAGATTAATTACTTTCCCATGTTCATACTGCTGCTTGGCTTCTAAGCCTAGGTTTCAGAAAGAGTTTGATCAACTGCTGAGTTTTAACGATCTCCTACTGCTTTTATCTTTTAGTAAAGCTTCTGCCTACAAAGACCTCTCCCAAGAATCATGGAGTATGAACTATATGATTGCTCATATCTGGATGCTTGTAACTCAGCCTGCATTCATTACTTCACCCCATTAACATTCCACACTGGGAGTTCTTTGCCAGTTTTATGAGGCGAAACCACAAAATGTCAGGTTAACAAAATCCTCACATAGCAATTTCACCTTAAAATACTGCCTGTCAAGGACTTGCTTCCAAGATATTCAATAAATCACTAACTCTATAAAGCAGGTTGCAAGTCAAATAATTAGAATATTTTGCATCAGAGCACAATCAAGATTAATCAAAATACGAGCTAATTATTTAGAACCACAAGCTTATTGGGGAGGAGGAATACAGCACTATGTTTTCAAGTGTACTTGGTAGCCTATCTAAGTTTTAATTGTGCTTCGATAGGAGCCTATCTGAGTTATACTTAACTAAACTCTATTACTTCCATTCCCAATTGTTTAGACACTTGATTTGAGATGGCATGATATAATAGAGAGCTTTGGGGATATAAACATATTGGTTCAATTCCTGGTTGTGCCACTTATTAGTTACGTTTCTTTGAGATGGTTAATAAGCCATATTGCAATATATTGCATAAGCCTGTTTTGTCAATGCAAAAATGAAGGAGTTCTTTCTTCATTGGGCTATTGTGAGTTTTTAAAGATGTAAGAAAATAAGCACCAACCATAGTGTCTGGTAATAATGTTCAATAATTGTTAGTTTCCTTCCCTCTATCCTTTGTTGGGACAGAACATGACCAACTTTTGTAAGAGTTACTGTTTAAAACTCTTTATGCTCCCTGAGAAGATACTAAGAAATCTCTGTCTCTATAACTACCGTCATGCAGTTAAGAGTGTCACAATAGGTATGAAAGGAAAAACAAAGTGAAGTTTGTTGTGTATACATCAGTGAACACATATCTATTAAACACATTCACCTATACTTCCTCCCTTGCTCAACAGGAACGAAAGAATATGAACTGGCCAAGCCTGTCTACCCTACCCTCTAGGCTGAAGATCTCAGTCGGTCATTCCTAGTATTTGGCTCTCTTGTGATAATTATTAAACAGTGTTGGATAACTATGTCCTAAGCAAGTAATTCACATTCTGATTCTGTTCTACACTTTTCTGATAAAAATTATTTGTACATCTTTTGTGACTTAGTACAGGAGCAGAAGATAACACACATCAGAAAGAATTATCAAGGAATTAAGATAATCGTGTTTCAGAACTATACTTTATGTGTTTCTTGTGTCCTTGTTTCTATCCTAATGATGATTATTCCTTTTCTTTGCACCCATTCCAATTTCTTCAAATTCCTTTATAAATGCAGATACAAAACAGAACAGGGTAAGAAACCAAAATAAGGTTCTTGCAATAGCTAAGTCTTTGCATGTTTATACTTCCCATCTCCAGGAAAAAAATACAAAAATCTCTGACACAGACATGTGGATTGCATTCATGTTAAATTCCCAATTCAACATTTAAAGAGCAGTCATGCTGTCAATCTTATAAGCAAAATAAGTCTAATGACCAATCCTCAAATTAAAAATGTACTTTATTTTCCTCGCTTATTCTCTTAAGGAACGATTTGTAGAATATTTTTATGTACAAAATTATATTCATGCCTCACAGCAACATAAAGAGCAGCAGCATATTCTTGAGTTCTTGAAAACAAACGGAATCTCTACTCAGGAAAAAAAGTACTAGCCTTAATTAAGTGAAAATCTTAGTGATCTAGTAAAATCTAAATCTAGCAATTCAGTCTAATCTTACTAACTGAATACATTTTCATAGAGCATTTATACATTTTAATGACGCAGTTAGCTCTGAAGTGTTCCATGAAAAAGCTGGCTATTTTGCTCTATACTATTAGTAAACAGCAGTCAATTACAAATGGCTATAGGAAAAGAACAAAGTTACACAAAGGAAAAGGAAAAGGCAAAAGCAAGGGTACAAACAACTAGGCTGCTCATCTGAAGGATACAGCTAAAGGAACACATGGTCTTTGGCCAGTGAGCAAACAGGTGTCTAATTTTATTGTATTCTGTAACACCTAATAGCAGCTTGTTTGGCTTCCTATAATAATTGTGACACAAAAGGCAAAAATAGCCTTCCCAGGAATTTACATTTTGATACAACTCAAAGAAAACAAAAGTCTCACTTTCATTCCCACAGTCTAAGTTATGGAACCTTTTAATTTCCAAAGAGATAGAAATGAGATTGAAGACAACTAAATATATACTATGGTTAAATCATAATATTCTCAATACCCCATAATACATTTCTCATATAGTGGGAATTAAATGGTTCATAAGCTTACTAAGCAAAAATAATGTTATGTGCAAGCAAAGTAAAATTGTAAATGTTATTCAAGTACAAATTTAAAATTCACCTTCTCAGCCTTGGAAATGAATAAATAATTTCTCTGATGTACTTACATTTTTAAGAAATAATTACCAGAAAATGGATAAAAATATGGTTTAAACTTTTATTAGGAAAAATATCGTGTCTCTTATCTAATATAGTCATCTATATTAATTATTTAAGTACATTCGAAAATTGTGAGTAGTTCAGGCATGATGGCTCATGCCTGTAATCCCAACACTTTGGGAGGCCAAGGCAGGTGAATCACTTAAGGTCAGGAGGTCGAGACCAGCCTGGCCAACACAGTGAAACCCCGTCTCTATAAAAATACAAAAATTAGCTGGGCATGGTGGTGCCACCAGTAATCCTGGCTGCTCAGGAGGCTGAGGCAGGAGAATTGCTTGAACCTGGGAGGCGGAGGCTGCAGGAGCCAAAATCACGCCACTGCACTCCAGCCTGGGTGACAGAGCAAGACTCTATCTCAAAAAAAAAAAAGAAAAAAGAAAGAAAATTGTGAGTCAAAATACCCTCAGCTTCAAAACAACCTAAAACCATCTGAGCCAATCTAAATTATAACCTGATAGTTTTTTAGTAGTTTATAGAATGTTCCAGAATCTGACTTTGGTACTACAGTCTCTAACTGACAATAGTTACTTTTCTTGTGAAGTGACTGAACATTTAAAAAGACAATTGTTGGTAAATCAAATGAATGCTAAAGATTTGTTTAGTTTTAAAGATTTCAGCATGTACTGGCTCAAAACCAAACTAAAACTGAGTAGCCAAAGGTGAAAGGCAAGCAGATTTGCCAAAGCAGCAATGCCTGACCCAAAGGTGACCTGGAAGAATAAAAAGAAGAGAAAGTAGGTAGACAATTTTAGCTTGTTCACACTGTGAATATCAAAGCAAAGTGACTGCTTTAAAAACTCTTATTCATAATAATCATCATATATTTGAGTTAAAATTTTAATAAACATGTATTTGGAAAAAATACTTGCAAGGTTCACCATTCTATAAAACACAAAGCAGCATTTACGGATTAAATGCTTTCTCTGTCAAATAAATGACAATTTACAAAGGAAAACTAGGGGTCCCTTCTAACATTTTCAAAGTAATAAGTACCATTAAATTTGCCAAAAGTAACCATTCTATCTTACATTAGTAAATGGTTTGAATCAACTAAGATTAAAATTAAACAAGTAACAGAACAAAGATAGCAAATATTTACTAAGAAAACAAAATATACCAACATTAATTGGCTGAAATCACAGGAAGAGTAAGAAAATTGAAGAAGAGGAAGAAATTCCTGATGCTGTATTTTAAACATTAGTGTAACAAAGATCAGGATTCCCAGGAGAAGGGAAGTCCTTGGTCTTCTACATAGCCCCCACTATCCATCCTGACATTAGCAAAACAATATAAATAAATAAGAAAAAACATCAAGATTCTGGGAAAAGAGTGACATTCCCTGCCCATGGTTGCCACTGAGGCTGGTTGCCACCATTAGGGCCAAAGCAAAAGCCATTGCCAGTGGCCCTGCCACTCCAAGTAGCAAAGCTATTGTGCATTTACAAGCACCCTAAGGACAGGCTACCCCACCCACATCCACCACCTGAGGCCAAAGCAGGCATTCTCCACTTGCATGCCTACACTACTGACACTGAAAGCAACCTTGTCTTCCAGAGCAGCAGGGCCACAGCACAGGCACAGCTAGCCCCACCTACACATCCCACCAGAAAACCACCATAGAATGCACGCAGAATCAACACCAAAGTTCCCTAACCTAACCAAGATGATAGATACATCTTCAGGTAAAAGCTCTCCCCTCTGCACACAGATTCAAAAAATTGGAAGGAGTAAAAGTTCTACCAATGGGCAGATATCAACATAAGAACAAAAGAAACACACAAAAAAAGCAAAGAAATATGACACCTCCCAAGAACACAATAATTCTCAAGTAACAAATTCCAATAAAAAAAGAAATTTACAAAATCCTGGGAAAATAATTCAGAATATTGATTATAAAGAAGCTCAGTGAGATACAAGAGAACACACATAAATAGTGCAAAGAAATTTTAAAAAAACACACCAAGATATGAATGAGACATTTACCAAAGGATAAACAAAAGAACCAAGCAGAAATTCTGGAAATAAAAAATCTGCTGAATAAACTTAAAAATATACTTGAAAGCTTCAATAATAGACTAAATTAAGCAGACGGAAAAAATTCAGAGCATGAAGACAGGTCTTTTGAAATAACCCAGTTAGTTAAAAAAAAAAAAAAGAGAGAGAGAATTTAAAATAATTAATAAAGCCTGCATGACACATAGGCCATCATCAAGCAACCAAATATTTGCATTTTCAGTGTCCCAGAAGGGAAAGAGAAAACAAAAGGAATAAAGCTATTTAATGAAATAATAACTGAAAACTTCTGAAGTTTAGCAAGAAATTTGGATATCCAGATTCAGGATGCCAAAGATTCCATCAAAAAATAAAAAAATATTTAATTTAAAAAGCCTTGAATGTAAACAGATTCACTTTAAAAATATAGACTGGCTAAATGGATTATAAAAAAACGTGATCTAACTATATGCTGCCTACAAGAAACTCATCTCACCTGTAAACACACATGAAGATGGAACATAAAGTGATGGAAAAAGATATTCCATGCAAACTGAAATAGGAAAAGAGCAGGAAGAGCTATACTTATATCAGATAAAAAATGCTTCAAGTCAAAACCAGTAAAAAGAGACAAAGAAGGTCATAATATAATAATAGAGGGATCAATTCAGCAAGAGGATATATTATTTAACAATTCTAAACATATATGCACCCAACACCAAGCACCCAGATATATAAAGCAAATAGCATTAGCTCTAAAATGGGAGATAGGCTGGCTATAGTGGTTCTTGCACATAATCCCAGTACTTATGGAGGCCAAGGCAGGAGGACTGCATGAGGCAAGGAGTTTGAGACCAGCCTCAACAACACAGCAAGACTCCACCTCTAGAAAAAAATTTAAAATTAGCCAGGCACAGTGATGCACACCTGTAGTCCCCTGAGGTAGGAGGACAATCACTTGAGCCCAGGAGTTGGATACTGCAGTGAGCAATAGCCAAACAATACCACTCTAGCCTGGGCAATGGAGCAAAACCCTGTCTCTTTAAAAATAAATAAAGAGAGATAGACTCCAATACAATAATAGTTGGGGACTTCAATACCCCACTCTGAGCATGAGACAAATCATCTAGACAGAAAATTAACAATGAAATACTGGATTTAAGCTGTACTTTAGACCAAATGGACCTTACAAACATTTACAGAACATTTAATTCAACAGCTACAGAATATACATTCTTCTCATCAGCACATAGAACATTCTCCTAATTAGATCACGTTATGACATAAAACAAGTCTCAACAAATTTTTTAAAAATCAAAATTATATCAAATATCTTCTCAGAACACAATGGGATAAAACTAGAAATCAATAACATAAACTTTGGAAACTGTACAAGTATACAGAAATTAAACAAAATGCTCCTGAATGACTATTGGGTCAATGAAGAAATTAAGGAGGAAATTAGAAAGTTTCTTGAAACAAATGAAAATCAAAACACAACATACCAAAACCTAGGGAATACACTAAAAGCAGTGCTAGTTAGGAAATATATAGCAATAAATATCTACATCAAAAAAGTAGAAAGATTTCAAATATCTAATGATGCACCTCAAGGAATTAGAAAAGCAAGAACAAACCAAACCCAAAATTAGGAGATGACATGAAATAATAAAAGTCAGAGCAGAACTAAATGAAATAGAAACTTAAATGAAAAAAGGATCAACAGAAGGAAAAGTTGTTTTTTTTAACAGATAAACAAAATCGATAGTCAGCTACTTTGAATAATCAAAAAAGAGATAAGACCCAAATAAACAAAATCAGAAATGAAAATAACCAGTGAAATAGCATATACTGTTGCTGCTTTCAGAATTAACAAAAATAACTAAATGAAATTATATTTAGGGAACAAACCAAAAGGGACTCAGTATCTCAATATTCAGGAATTTTAAAAAAGTTCTACCTATGAAATTTCATTTTATTGTTCATAAACTGTAAGCATCTTTCTTAGGAAGCATTTGAAAATAGAAGACTTTAAAATATTTCTTTACTTTTTATATCTGTGAGTAAAATTATATAACTGTACAATCTGTGAAGCCTGAGGACAGAAATTTTTAACAATTTTTCAAAGGGTCAAGCTAACTTAAAAGTTAACATTTAAAATACAATTGAAAAGGAAAAGGAAACCTTAATGCTATTTTCTCTGAAGTAAGACAGACATATATTAAAAGATATAGAATACATATATAGAACCCTAATTATTACCATTCTTTATCAAGAGATTAAAGACAACAGGTGAATTTTGGAGTGCCCTTTAATGTTAACCAAACTCAGATCCACAATTTTATCAGCAGTGAACCCATTATTACCTCTTTGAAAAATCCAAGAGTGTATGTACTTTTATTCATGTAGTAATACTTGTTTAATTGAGTTAATTAATTACAGCTTAACCAAAAAGCTCAAACAGACCTCACACAGCATTCAAAGCATAGCTTGAAATCTAACCCTGCCTCCCTTTTCTTTAAATTGGCCCTGAGGATGAAGTCAATAAACTGTCAATTAATAACATACTTTCTTTGATGACTCTTTTGTAATTCACTATCATCCCACTTCATAAATTTTTTAGTGTAAGTTCTGGGATTTCAAGTGAGATGCCTCTTCCATGGGAAAACTCAGTTTAAGAGTTTTCTGCTGCCAGTAAAACAATAAGACAAACTGGCTGATGATCCTCCCACACCATAGTGTGTAGGTGTAAGCACTCAACCAGTGAAAGTTTAATTTGTTTCCACCAACAGCACAGAAAACTACTCCAATGTATTCACTAAATAAATCTGAACATTAGTCTCTTGCATTTGGTTAAGACCTAGTTTGAACTAGGTTACTTGTAGGCAAAAACAATCCTGAATCAAATAGGGTTAATACAATAAACATACTTAGTATCCCACTGCAAGGTCCAAGATGTTCCACTATATATATTCTATCAACTTCTAATGGGAATGCACTATTTTCCAAGGCCAGCTTCCCCCAAACAGCATTATCTTCTCACTTAATAGTCAAATACCCCTAAAGTATAATGAAGACATATAACCTCTACGTCACTAGTCCATCTGGCACTCTAGACATCTCTTTTACCTACTGTCTACATATTCCTGACCTATTGACTCAGATTCTTAGCCTCTTGCCCACTCTCAGGGAAACTCCTTAATTGATATATTTATCCTGCCCACATAGTTCACTGACCTCTTATCCTATAAATGACAGGTCCCTGTCTTCATGCCCTTAATTCACTCCAAGGATTAGTCTTCCTAGTTGCCAGATGCCCTTAAATCGACTTAAAGAATCCACTTCACATTTATTACAACGAATGTGCCAAACATAAGGGAAAACTTTTGTCTTAATAGTCATCTGATAAAACAAAAATAAACAGCATTAACAAAAAGTATTAAAAAGAGAGTGGTGATATAACTAGTTTAAGTGAGAAACAGGCAATTTTTGACAGAGTTGATAAGTACTAACAAGAAAGCAGACAAGACCAAATAGTTAACACCAAAGTGATAAACCAGTAAGAGGAAGAAACTAGCAGAGTGGCTAATGTCAAATGGGTAAAAGCCTGGATGTCAGTCCATTTCTTTATTTTTGCCTCTTGATAATAGCTATTAGCAGTTAATTCCCATTATTTCCCATTAAAGACAGGTCTATCATGTAACTTTTACCAAATATTTTTAGTTCAAAATCTTTTACTAATTCAAAACACTTTTACTCAACACCAACCATATGACTAAAAGTAAACACTAAGCACTTAGAGATAAATAGGCCCTGTATTTGAACTGTTCATAATTTAGTGGGAGACACTGATAAAAAAATTAATGATCATATTGTTTGATAAGTGCTTTAATAAAGATACAGTAATCCCTCAGTACCTGGGGGATCGGGTCTAGCAGCCCCAGTGGATATCAAAATCTGCTGATATTCAAATCCCTTATAAAAAATCGTGTTGCGTTTGCATATAACCTACACACATCCTCCCATATACTTGAAATATTCTCTGGGTTTTATAATACCTAGTACAATGTAAATGCCATGTAAACAGTTATTATACTGTATTGGTGTTTATTTGTATTATTTTTATTGGTTGTTTTTTCCCTAACATTTTTGATCCACGATTGGTTGAACCCACAAATGTGGAATGCATTGATACAAAGAACCAACTGTATTCACATGAGGTTACAGAATGTAAAGGAGAAGCAAATACAATGTACACCTAACCTATCTTGGGAAGCAAATTTGTAAATAAATTTTCAATGAGGTAATGATTGAGTTGAAAAAAGTGGAGAGAATACAGTAAGAGAAGAAGAAAATTAGGGAGCTTTCTATGCACTAAAAATTGTTTACACTAATGAAAATGGTAAGAGAATGGCATTTTCATGGAATTACAAATAGTTCCACATGATGGGAGGATAACATGCACATGAAAATACCACACAATATGAGGTTCATGTTGTCCTGCTAAGAAGTCTGAACTTTATACAGAAAACATTGGAAGGGGGGCAGTAAAATATATTTTGAAAGGAAGCAAAAAGATCAGATCTGTCTTACAGAGAAGGTTTATAGAAAAGTCTCAGAATTTGTTCATTGCCCAGATACAAAAGATGGAAAATGAGAGAACAGAAACGTTTAGGATGATCCCTAGGATTATGAATGGACTGACTGATAATACTACCATTCATTGTACAGAGAATAAAGGTCAACGCATAGGCTTGGAGTAAAATGGTAAAATTAACCTGGAAGTGCTGGGTCTAATGTGCTCATAAATTATCCAAGAGACAAAGTTCATAGATAATCAAAAATTTATTGGCAGTCCAGGAAAAATATTGGGACTACCAATGTTAGAGAATACTACAAATTTAATATTTCATCTTTACAGAATTGACTGGCATTATCCAAGACTGGGTACATAATATCAATTCCTTTTAGCCACTGGATTCAATGCCTTATTCCATGAAAAAAAAAAAAAAGATTTTTTCTTTCTTAATCCTTGACTATCCTCTTATAGGGAAGTGCTTTCTGATAAAACAGAAAACAAAGACTACCTTATTTCTGTTTTTTGGATTCCAGTCACAAACTCATGCCATTATAATAGTAACTACTATTTTGATGTGCCAAATCTTATTCTAAATGCTTTAATTATATGAATTCATTAATCTTCATGACAAACCTGAGATAAGACACTATCATTATACCCATTTCACCAATAAGAAAACAAAGTTACCAAAGAGTCAAACTAGCCCATGATCACAAAAATCATACTCAGTGGAGACAAAAATCAGTCTCTTTATAAAGCCCGTATTTTTAACCACTATACTACAAAACCTGTGATAAATGATATTACTCTAATAAATCAGGATTATGCAAACATCAAAATTAAGCTATAGAGAACTACAAAAGAAGCTATGGAGAACTACTGATGGAAACATAAATAAATATGCATATAAATGGAAAAGTAGATCACCTTACTGAGAGATCTGTAGTACAAATATTTTGCCAGGCACTGAGCTACAACCAGCAATACACAATCACAAGAAAGAAACAGATACTCTTTTTCTATTTTTTTTTTTTTTTTGAGAACGAGTCTCACTCTGTCTTGCCCATGCTGGAGTACAGTGGTGCAATTTCAACTCACTACAGCCTCCATCTCCCAGGTTCAAGCAATTCTCCTGTCTTAGCCTCCAGAGTGGCTGGGACTACGTGTGAAGAAACACATATTCTAAAACCACATTACATGTGGGGCTGTGCAGAGTTTCTGCAGCTGCTTCAAAATCTTGTTACTGCTGGAATTTTACTGAATCTAGAATGCACCAGACTTTAAAAGATTTAAAATATTCTTCATTCTTAATGTCACTTTAATTCCTTTAATGGTGGTATTATTATAGGGGAAAAAAATGGCTAGTTACAAAGATAAAGCACTCTATGAATCAAGGGGAATCTGCACCATAGAGGACACGTGTGCCCATTGTCCACAGCAACACTTTTGCAAAATAATGTTTCAGTTCTTCTGCTTCTCAACTAGTTTTTTTTTGGAGACAGGCTGGAGTGCAGTGGCGCAATCTTGGTTCACTGCAACCTCTGCCTCCCGGGTTCAAGCGATTCTCCTGCCTCAACTCAGCCTCCTAAGTACCTGGGATTACAGGATCATGCTACCACATCCGGCTAATTTTGTGTATTTTTAGTACAGAAGGGGTTTCACCATGTTAGCCAGAATGGTCTTGATCTCCTGACCTCATGATCTGCCCACCTCGGCCTCCCATAGTGCTGGGATTACAGGCGGTGAGCCACCACACCTGGCCCTTCTAAACTAATTTTAAACAACAAAGACAGACATTTTCATCATATTACACACATAGTCCCCAACTTAGGTTGGTTCAACTTAGGATTTTTTGACTCTAGGATGGTCCTAAAGCAATATGCGTTCAATAGAAACCGTACTTCACGTGCCCATACAACCATTCTGTTTTTAACTTTCAATAGAGTATTCAGGCCAGGCGCTGTGGCTCATGCCTGTAATCCCAAGGCAGGTGGATCACCTGAGGTCAGGAGTTCAAGACCAGCATGGCCAACACGGCAAAACCCCATCTCTACAAAAAAATATAAAAATCAGCCGGGTGTGTGGCACACCCTGTAATGCCAGCCACCCGGCAGGCGGAGGCAGGAGAACTGCTTGAACCCAGGAGATGGAGGTTACAGTGAGCCGAGATCTTGCCACTGCACTCCAGCCTGGGTGACAGAGTGAAACTCTGTCTTTACAAAAAAAAAAAAAAAATCAATAGAGTATTCAATAAATTGCATGAGATATTCAACACTGTATTATAAAATAGGCTTTGTGTTAGAAGATTTTGCCCAATAATAGGCTAAGGTAAGTGTTCTGAGAATGTTTAAGGTAGGCTAAGCCAAGCTGATGTTGAGGAATATTTATAGTTATCACTGGTATTTAGCATCAAAATACTAAAGTGTTCATCTGAAGCCAACCCTGGTAATCTGGCTAGAGAGTTTGGAGCTATGGCCAGAGGAGTCAAGTAATGGCCAGAAAAGTTAGCATCTTCAAACCCTAGAGTAATGACTTCATAGCAGCCTTGTGCAGCAAAAAATCTGGATGCCCCTCCTTTCTTAGACTGAGTCCCATTAGAGATAATTGAAGTCAGGAGCTCCAGAGCCCTCTTACTTGACACTATGAGTACTGGTTCAGTTGATGGGGGAAAAAAATTAGTTAAAGTAAGAAATCACAAGAAAGAATACATTTACAGTCTAAACATTTTATTTAGCCTGGGTGCAGTGACTCACACCTGTTATCCCAGCATTTGGGGAGGCCAAGGCAGAGGGATCTCTTGAGCCCAAGAGTTTGAGACCAGGTTGGGCAACATAATGAGACCCCATCTTTATTTGTAAAACAAAAACAAAGCCATTTTATTTAAACATAAAACACAAACATATATGCATTCATTTGTCCTTGGATTTAGATAGAAACAAGGACTTTAAGTTCTGCCTTATCTTACATAAATACCTTTAATATATCATCTACAATTTCTGCTTTCAACTTTTTTACTGCAAAAGCTCCCATTCCATTAAGTTAGTATGAGGATAAAACAAGATGGTATTCTTGGGACATTTACATTCAGCACAGGTTTCCATTTTACGTATTAGAAAAAAATGGCATATTGTAGTAATATTAGAAACAAGAAATAAGCTTATACCTCAGCCTCCAAAGTGCTGGGATTACAGGGATGAGCCATTGTGCCTGAACTTATACTTCGAATTTTGATTTTGATCTTTTCCTGGACTAGCGATATACAGTATGCTACGCTCTTGCGATGCTGAGCAGTGGCAGAAAGTGATCACAAGGGTAAACAATCTGTACTCTACAGTGCACTGTGTTGCTAGATGATTTTACCCAACTGAAGGCTAATGTAAGTGTTCTAAGAATGTTTAAGGTAGTCCAGGCTAAGCTGTGGTGTTCAATTGGTGCATTTTCTACTTAATATTTTCTATTTACAAAGTATTTATCAGGCTGTAACATCATAAGTCAAGGAGTTTTCATACATACATATATGTATATATTTTCTGTAGCTTTTATTTGAACACACTTTCTGACCACTTTAGATTCTTCCTGTCAAATTTAGAGCAAGTCCCTTCTGATTATAAAATCCATTACTTAACCTCTTTCAAAAGATACTTCTTTCATTAATCCTTTTTCCTTTTGGCTATTTATAGGTATATCATTAATCTGTATACAAAGTTATTATATAAGTAAAATATCATACATATTAATGATGTAAAACTTCTTTTTTATTTTTGAAATTTCAGGACATTTTATCACCTAGTATCAAGAAACAATTTTTAAATTAACTTCCAATATATCTCCATAACTGTTTTCTACTGCTTATTTTATCTATAAAATCTCAGTATGTCACTAGCATCATGCATCTATATATGATCAAACGTTTGTCAATGAGGATAAGCTCTTACATTTTTTAATACCAACAAATATTTTTAACACATCAACTAAAAAGGAGAAACTAGTCAAACATAGGATCATCAATGTAGTCCACAGCCACCAGCAGCCACATGATGCCATCCTTATTTTTACTTCCATCTGTAGAATATTGTCATAATACACCAATTTGTGAGAACAGCAATAATAATAAACAAATTAACTTGTTTTGCAACATGAATGGTGACCTCTATAAAAGGGTGCCTTTATGCAATGGACGATCAACACAACAGTATTCAGTATCTGGCATTGCAACCATTTAACAGATTAAGAAACAATCAAATTGAGCTCAAGTGATTTACACCAAGATTAGGATCCAGAATTAGAATTCCAAAGTAACAGCTTTAGTGTTACAGACACATTTCTTCCTTCACATAACAGGGATCTTTTCTTAGCTATGCTGTATCACTCCATGCTATTTTCTAAAAATCCCCTTTGGACCAGTAATCAAAAAGGTAGTGAAAAGAAGCTAAACAAGAAGTACAAATAATTATTTGCATTGTGTGTTTATAAGTAGTTCTGATTCAAAATAAACCACTGTCTGTACTTTAGGAAAGTTACAAAAAGTTGCACACAGATAGATATATAAAATTTACCCAAGAACGGCAATATATGGAATCTATTGTGTGTCCCTTAGAGACAAATACATTCTAGATTCCATTTAAGGTGGATAAATTATTTTTTATGATATCTAAATTATTTGCTGTTTTTAGTGATCCGAATATATGTGATAAACCTGAGCAAATCAGAAACATCTAGGTCCATGTGTTTAACTTTTATAAATTTTAAATAATATAATATCTAAACATGATCTTTTCAGCTACAAACTGCAGAGGCTTACTTCAGCGACTATAATCATTAAAAGTAATGGATAAAGCTGGTCAGTAACTAAATTGATCACATCTCCCTGAAGGCCAAAAACCTAGAAGATGACAAAAGAGCTCAACATTTTCCAGCTGCTGAGGGGTAAAAGCTTTCAACATTTGGATGTATGCAGGCATCTTATTTTCCCAGGATTTCAAAGTCCACATGCAGGCTGCTGTTCAGCTATTATAAATGAGTAATTCAAGTAGGGCATGACTGCTTCTTATATTAACTTGATAAAGATGTTTCACTCTAAATGCATCAACAGTTATGTTAAGTCATCCCTTTCACAGGCTGGCTGAGACTTACTTATGCCATGCTTTGTTAACAACAAATCCAATAAAAAAGTTTTCTTCACTTCTGCATTTGTTATTCTAAGGCTAAAAATCAAGTTCTACTTAATAATTAACTCTAAGCTTATCGACATAAATAAAATTCAATCTAATAATCCCAATATCTAAATTTTTAAAATGTCTTAGAAAACAAAGCAGCAATAACAATCCAATATCTTATATTCTACAGTCATTTAAAATTTTTAAATATGATTCCCTAATTAAACTTATCTGAATATTCTGAAATACTGTAGAGGAAAAACTACCTTACCACAAATATGTACCAAATACTTTTTAACAACAATTATACATTTTTTACTTTTATGGGAATATTGTCTTCAACTAATAATAATTACCATTTAAAACAAAAGAATGTAAGCTAATTGAAAATATTTGCAATGCTAAAATAAGAATTTTCCACTCATGTGCAATTCTTTATCACTCAAGGCTTAAATATCAATCCTTCCTTGACAGACCTTTCTAATATCATTCAGTCCTCCCTTCTTCCCTTCAAATTAATCTCTTTTTCCTCTATTTTTGGATAGCAAAACTTCTCTCCCAATCAATTATATCATTTGTGAAAACCAAATTAGAATTAGTTGTATGTGTACATAGACCAGGGCCCTGTACTGAGTAACTTTCTATACCAGCCTCTAGAATGCAGCTAGCAGCCAATAAATAAAATTAAATAGAATTCAATGAATTGAATCATAAATTATTTATGGTCTGAAATCTCCATAGCCTGTGCTCTTTCATGTAATGGTGAAGAATATGAGTTCTATATTCAAACTGCCTATGTTCTATGTAAAATGCTTAGAATAATTCCTGGCACGTAGAAAGAACTATTAGTATTATTAGATCTATTGCCTCTATTACCCTAAAGAAAACTTGGTTCTTGTTGCTTTGTTCCTCATTTCAGTAAAAGGCATTCTATTGTCCACCCAGCTCTTCAAATCCACACAGTGGGTGCTTGCCTACTGTGCTCTTTCCTTTGGCCAACATATTCAATTAATCACCTCCTGTAATTCCAACCCATTAATATCCCACAAATCTGTGTACTTCTTTCCATTGACATTACCATTTTTTCACTGCAATATATTCCTAACTTTTCTCATGGCCTCCTGTCGTTCATCCTCATCCACACTACTGCCTATGTTAGTTTCTAAAGCATAAATATAAAAAAAGCCTTTTAACTATTCCCTTTGGCACTCAGTCCAAACCCTTTAAAATGACTTTCAAGGCCTTTTATAATCTGAGGGAGCTTTCTTATCTTATCAGGCACAAACTATTACCATTGATCCCATCCCATTCAAAGCTTCAATTACACAGAAATTATTTACAGTTTAGCCAAACTTGACCAATTGTTTCTTCTCCAACCCTTAATTAAGGACTCATCTTAGACATGACTTATTCCAGGAATCCTTTTCCAATTCGCAAAGACTGGGTTAAGGATTTCTTTCAATGTGAACTCATAATACCTTGTTTTGTGGCATTCTTTGAACTACATTTTAAATGTCTACTTACCTGTATGTCTCTGTCAATGAACTACATATAAGCTCATTAACAAGAGTTAAAAGGGTCTTGTTCATCTTTATATCATAAGGTTCCAGCACCAAGAAAATATGTGTTGAATGAATAAAGGAAACTACATGGTCACCTGAAAATAGCCATTTAAAGTAATATACATAATAAAAAGAACTCCAGACAACAAGAGTCAGTCTTACCTCCTCCACTCACCAGATGCTTAACTCTAATGACACTTGCCCAAATAAAATGTTTGCCTTTTCTTTTCTTCTGGACTAGAAATGATCTTGAAAGTCTCCCACTCAAAATATATGTATTTTTCTACACAGGATAAGTCATTATAACAAATCTTGTTTCTAGGATAACTGATGACTAATGATTTAACAATATCAAACTGATTTTTTAAAAACTTACCAGTAACTTACTTTAATATTGCCTGTTCCTCCTTCACTCTTTCCTCTCCATTCAGTAGCTATTTATCACCCTGTCAGAGGTGATATATTTTGGCCTGGTCACCTTCTTTCTTCCTGAAAAGATTATTCACTAAGCTCTGCTTGTTTTTCATCAACTACAGCTCATTATTTCAGAAATTCTCATGCCCACATAGAAATGAATCGTCTTTAGATTCTTGACTTTTCCTTTGTCTCTGTCAACCTTTATCCAGCTACCCCAAGGAAATGTTCCATTTCTCAACTTGAGCCCAAAGTAACACTAACCATAGCTAATAATTCTAAATAAAGCCCAAATCAAGAAGAGAGGAACTGACTGGAAGCGAGGGTAAAAACAAAAAAGAGTGGCAATATCATCAACGTCTAATGTCCTATTATAGATACGCTGATAAATACCTAGATAGTGTCTCTACAGAAGTATATATTGCATTCTCTCAACTAAACCTATTTTACCTGAAGTAGATGATTTTAGATATTATTCAAATTTACTATTGTTCTTAACTCTCCCTGTAAGATTATTATCTAGACTATTAACTTCCACTAGTTTCCATTAAGAATTTGGAATATTTCAACTTCATCAAAGGTTTAACAAAAAAAGATTTCATGAGTTGACCTTGATTTCTTTTTCTCTTTCTTTCTCTTTCATTCATTCATTCATTCATTCATTCATTCATTCATTCATTCATTTATAGAGGCAAGGGCCTCACTATGTTGTCCAGGCTGGTCTCAAACTCCTGGACTCAGTGATCTTTCCACCTCAGCCTCCTAAAGTGTTGAGATTACAGGCATGAACTACCACACCCAGCTGAACTTGGAGTTTAACTATGACAATCAATATCTTTGTTCCTATGTCAAAATACATGCAAATAGTCAAAGAACTATTTTTCAAGTGAATATCTGGATCCTGGATCATAAGTCATTGAAGGTTCTTTTTTTTTGTACTATCTCAGGTAGTTGACTAATGATAAAATTCCAACTATGCATCAAAAAGAAGACAAATTTTATTTATCATTAGAAAACAATTATCAGAAAAATAAAGTAATTTTAAACATTTTAGTCACTAGACTAAAACTATTCAAAGAGAAATGCAAATTACGATTACCTTAAAATTTGGTATTTTATTCATATACACACTGAGATCCCTCCTACCTGCACCCCAAAGCATCTTCAAAAATTGAGCTATAGACTCTGTGACTTTCAGGATACACGTATTCTTTAAAAATGAAATTTTATTTCATTATTAAAGGTTATATAAGAATTCAGTGGGCAAGAATACTATGTGTGAGCCAAATAACCATAATGATCTCTAAATGATTGGTTGAAAATAAGTAATTTTGGAGAAGAAATATTTTTTAATGTCTATTATGTTTGCAGAAAATATCAAAAAACATAGAAGGGTAAAAGTATGACTGGGAGTTGACCCATAATCCCATTAAGCACTGCTAATTACTATTAAAAGTAACTTTTTATAAATACATATATATATGCATGCATATATTCATATGTATATATTGAAGAAATTTTACAAAACTGGAATCTTATATGTAGGTTTATACTTTTATTTTCTCACACAAGCTTTTAATATGAACATTTTCTTTTGACATCAAATACTTCCTACTGGCTAATTTCAAAGATATCCTTCTATGAATACACTGTTTTATTAGGTAACTTACCTACTATTAGACAACAAAGATAATTTGTGATTATCATAAATAAGCTGACATAAATACCCTTATACTTTAAATATAAGTCTTTCAAATGCATCTTGGATTACTCACTTGGGATATAGTTTTAGAACTGGGATTATAAAAGATAACCACCCTTAAATTCTTCATACATTTTGCTAAATTGGTTTTTAGAGACTCTGTACTAATTCATATACCTGCCAGACTTTTATGGAAGTACTCCTCTCATTATAAATTCCTCAGTTTTGTTTTATCATGTAGTAAACATTTATCAATTTCACAGGTAAAAAAATGTTCCTTAGTGTTTTAACATCGATTTCTTTGACTACTTGTTAATTTGAATTTTTGATGTGTTTTTGATCATTTGTGCTTCTTACTTTTGTCCCCTTTGGCCATTTTTCTATGGTGTATTTGTATTTTTATTATTTATCTACAATTGAGTTTTATACAACTTTGGCTATCATATTTTTTCAGATAGATATTTTCACAATATTTCAGATTTTATCTTTTAGTGGAAATTAGATGTCATTTTTAGATTCAAAGAAAGACTTCTGATAGTTCAAATAATACTATATTAAGTGTTTTATTCTCATAGAAAATAGAATAAATTAACTACTAAAATTAAAATATCATAATCAACAGAATGTTACTTTGGTGAGGCTTGGAAACTCTACTTTCATGTGTGTAGATAGCTACATATATCCATCTATCATAGATCATATCATAACTCATCATAGATAAGGAGAGGTATCTATCTATCTATACAGTATGGAGATATATACACACACACACACACACACATATCTCCTTAATACCTAAAGCAACACCTAATCTACAATAGATAACTCAAATATTTGCCATAAGTATTTATAAGTTAGAACACATTATTTACTTAACTAAAACAAGATTAGAATATTTTATTTATTTATTTCATTAACAAAGCCTAAAACAAAACCAAAATGAGCCTTAATCTGGCAAGTTTCAGGTACTGGCAAAGCAGCTGGCTGAAAGGAATTTAGTACAGCAATATTTGAAAAGTAAAACTCAAGTTAAGGTCGACAGAATTAGCCCAGAATTATCAACAATCAATATTTCCTTTGTCTTTAAGAAACTGTTACTTCACTACTGCCCTCTGCTGGTAGTATCATTTCCCTTTAATTCTCCCACCATACACTAAACCTTCATAAAATTATTTCTGATCTGCCTCTATATTTAAACCACCCATAGCTAAAAATATCCTAGCCATCTGGAATTAAGTAAGGCTTTTAGGAAATAAATTGTGCTTCAATGTAGAACTCTACATTGTTAAAAGCACACCCTTTCAGGTTACCTGATTCTGACTCTATGTTACTCTGCACCTTTCATTGCCTTTACACTATTTTACAAATCAGTAAATTATAGATAACTGATAGCAAAGCAAAATAATTCTTGACTGACGGTGGGCAAATTCTGTCAGGTAGAAGTTCAATTGATCTCATTTCCCCATTAAGGAAAAAGCCAGTTTATTCATTTCCAAATCTATTTTAATATTACTGATCAACAAATGCCTCTGTTTTTTAAATTCTCCTTTGATCTAGTTGTAACATATGCCTGGTTCTCTCATTAATGATGAGTTAAATAAAATCTTTAGCACTTGTCTAACTTATATATCTATATGAGAGTTATGATTTTACATTTAAAAATTATTCTTTAACAGACTGAAGCCAGACTACATTTTTCCCCATAGAGCAATTCAGAAATGAAATATGTACCTGCAAACAATAGGGCTATGCCCAAATGGCAAAAATAATTTCCTTTGGACCAGCCTATGTTTACTGAATACCTATCATACACTAGTTATGGTTCCCTGCCATTAGGAACTCCCAACTTCATGGGGAAGGAATCCTATAAACAGTTAAGACTATTTGCAGCAGGATACAGCAAAAGTGCTATGGTTGTCCTTAGAAGGGAGTAATTAATTGGGAAGGGAGGGGAGAGGAAAGGGATGGGGAGGAGGAAGGGCAAAAGTCAAAGGGAGGTGAAAATAAAACAGATATATCCTCAGTAAAACACTTAAACTCTCACATATTAACAGACAACTGAGTCTCACTTGCAAAACAATGCAATGGTATAAGAATGATTCCCATGTATACTGGACTGAATAAAAGGAATGCAAAGGCTGTCAGTAGAATGAGGTTTTTTCTAGACGGGATAGAACAACTAGGAGAAGGGGCAGGTAGGAAAGACTGATGTGCATTTCACCCCTAAGTGTTTTGTAAAGCAACTCCTATGGGTTCACTACAGCTTCTACTCCTCTTTTGGCCTATATGAAAGCTACTATACAGCCAACTTCAAAATCTGCACAGGATCACAAGGTTAATGTCACTGGATCTTAAACACAAAAGCTATGAGTTGCAAAAATAAAAACTCACATAGAAAACATATATTATATTCTAAGTAGAAAATAAAGCAATAATGGTACCTTTTTGATCCATATAAAACATACTTTAAACAAATTATGAGACAGTCCATATTTTCTAGTGAAGTTCACCTGCAGCCCAGTATACAATCCAAATACTTTTTGTATATTAATTTACTACTTACTAATGAAGCTACTATTTACTCTCAATGCCAGTTTATTTTTACTATACAAGCAGTAAAAAATGCAAAAAAATTGACCTTGTGCTATATAAATGAGGGAAACTGGTTACCCTTAAGGCTCAAGGGATTTCTCCCTCTGGCTTCCTTCTAGAATCTGGGACCTTTCAAAGGAAGCAAGCGAAGTAATTTCCTGTTGCTATTGCAACTGTTCCTGACTCCTCACATCATACCTTCCAGGGTGTATTTCAATGTGGAAGGAGAATAACGAAACTATGTAAAGGATTTGCTCCTAGCTTCAGAAATGCATAATCATAGGTTTGCACATTTTTACCTTGAGACAAAATTTAAAGTAGATACCACTAGCTGGGATGTTGAGATTAAGCAAGGAAAAGAAACAACTGAGAGAAAAACCTTACATTTTCAATGACTGGTTAATATAGGGTACTATTTTGAACAGAATAATTAATACTTAAAATCCACATTATGCTTTAAAGTTTACAATGTACTTGAGGATACAGTATTTAATTTAATCTTCACAGCAATCTTAGTAAGCAGATAAGAGTATCTCCATTTTATAGACGACAAACCAACACTAGGCCAGGCGCTGTGGCTCACGCCTATAATCCCAACACTTTGGGAGGCCAAGGTGGAAAGATCGCTTGAATGTAGGAGTTCAAGACCAACCTGGGCAACATTGTGGGACTCTGTCTCTACAGAAAAAAAAAAAAAACACAAAAAAAATTTAGCCAGGTGTGGCGGCTCATGCCTGTAGTCCTAGCTACTCGGGAGACTCAGGGAGGAGGATCTCTTGGGCCCAGGAGGTAGAGGATGCAAGCACCACTGCACTCCTTCCTGGATGACAGAGTAAGATCCTATCTCAAAACAAAGTAAAGAAAAAAAGAAACCAATACTCAGAAAGGTTTACTTCCTCAAAGTAACATAATTTATAATGGATGAAGCTGAACCCAAAATATAAGCCTTTATATCATTCATTCATGCAGCTGTAGTTGTTTACATGCTTACTCCTCATTAGAAGTTGATTCACTGTAGAAACTTTGATGCATCATTGTAGTTCTACGCACAAAAAATATGCAATAAATACTTGTTAGATGAATAAATGAATGATTATGCTAAAAAAGTAGAGCAATAAAAACAGGAGAATGGCAAAGAAATACTGCAAGGTGGTGCTTTAATAAAGATAAATTTGAAAATCAACTGCAACACAAAGTAATTTCATGATTTGAAAAAAGAAAAAATATTTTAAACGTGTATATATATATGCTTTGTTTTGTGTAAACATTTAAATATACACCTGTATTTAAATATCTGTTAATTCCCTTAGTTACTATCCTAGCTAGAACCTGACATTTCTAGTACCTGAAAATATTGTTTTTACAATAAAATATTTATTAAACTTTCTGGGGAAAAAAATTAAAATGCGTATGACAAAGAGTTTACCATACCTTTCGTCTTGTGTCTGCATCTCTAAATGGCAAAAAATCAATATAATTTAAGAAATTAGTAGGATAAAAAAATTCTCTGCACTAAAAATGTAACATTTTCAAAAGGCAATGTCCTTACAATTATCATAATCCTTTAGAAATTGCTTGCATTATGATTAAAAAGTACTTACTTCCTACGTTCCCACAACTAGTTCGTGTGGTAAAGAAATCAGTAAACTTACTTTTATGCGTAACATCTTTAACATTTGCTCCCCTTTCTGGGCTTGTGATTAAATGTAACATTTTGAAATCCCAAAGTTCTGAGAAAAGCATAAATCCTTGTCTCACAGCTGCTGTTTGACTGTGGAAACACATGCATTTTCTTTTCAAGCATCTACCATCAAAACTCCCAAAGGGCTTGGACTGGAGAACACCTGCATCTCTTCATTTAGTTCCAATAACAGAGCCTAAACTCCAAAATTACAAAAATAGATGCTCTGTTCAGCTGTAGTTACATTTTGCCCCTAATTCCCGTGAACAAAAATGCTAGGAGCATGAAATCATTCAGGCAAGCTCTGTCATCAAGAGGATAAGATTTTTTGCACCAGAAGCCCAGTGGGAACATGATAGAAAACTGGCAACAATTACAGATAAAGTACATAGTAAAGTCCTCAGGGAGGAAAGAGGAAATGTAATAAGATAGATGGGTATAATTTTTACACATTTATGCCCAAACCACAAATGTGAATTGTCTTTAATTGCTACAATATATAAGCATTCTTACTCATGTGTTCTGTCAAAAATACTAAACATATAACTTCAAGGCAATTCACTTATTTCTACATTAGGAGCAGAATTTTTTGAAACCAAAACAGACATTCTCTACAAATTAAAACTTACAATATAAAATACTGTCTCCATTTTTAAAACTCCTAAACAATATATTCTAACCAACCAACTCCAAATGGTGAAACAAAAGAGTGTGTCTGTTTGCTGGTATGTTTTAATCAAGAGAAAGAACTACCTCCCAATGTAACAGTAAATTGACAGAGATTAGAATTGTAATTGTGGCTTTCCTTTCCAATAGCAATGATCAAAAGTTTCCCATGTTTGATGAGTAAAATTTTAAATTATTTTTAATTTATAACAATTTGGTAAAGTTAAAAATTTTATATTACTTAATTCTGAAACAAATTATACAAGATAATACAAAGACTGGTTTACATTGGTATTACATTTAAAGATACTTTAAGAAGAACACTTATTTTAAATTATTTTAAAACAACATCATAATCATATAAATCTACTTTTCTTACCTTAGTAAAAAACGTTATTTTTAGTTCCATTATATTAAAAGCAAACATAGCATGTGCATCTGAATTGCACAAGTGACTGCAGCTAAGCAGATACTTTAAAAGGTATCGTCGGCTGGGCGCGGGGGCTCAAGCCTGTAATCCCAGCACTTTGGGAGGCCGAGACGGGCGGATCACAAGGTCAGGAGATCGAGATCATCCTGGCTAACATGGTGAAACCCCGTCTCTACAAAAAAATACAAAAAAACTAGCCGGGCGTGGTGGTGGGAGCCTGTAGTCCCAGCTACATGGGAGGCTGAGGCAGGAGAATGGCATAAACCCAGGAGGCAGAGCTTGCAGTGAGCCGAGATCGCGCCACTGCACTCCAGCCTGGGTGACAGAGCAAGACTTCGTCTCAAAAAAAAAAAAAAAAAAAAAAAAAAGGTATCTTCTTTGTTAATGGTGGACCAAAATCAATTAGGTAAAATTTCATAGAAATAAGTATACAGCTTTCCACATAGGTTCATAAACTAATGTAGACATATAAAATATGTAAAAATGACTTAAGAGTACTTCGTGTGAAAAAGATCCATGGTTTCCAAGTAGCATACAAACTCAAGACAAGCAGCAACTGAAGAGAAGTTCCCTATACAAATCTGAGAAGTATATATATTGTACTTTGTGGTATGTGGAGGACTGTGTTAAATTTTAGAGTAACATTTTAAAGAAGACATTTTCAAACATGTAGTGGAAGTAGTCGGTTTGACAATGTGAAGACAAATCATATCAAAAATTACTGAATATATGATGTTTTACCTAGGATATTTAATTGGTGGGGTGGTAGAAGCTTTTGTAAAACATCAACCTTGTGCAGGGAAGAAAGAAGGCAGAATTGAGGTAGTGGTGAAATTGAGAGTATTAAAAGGGAAATAGTGCCATTAATTGAAAGAGTGAATAATGAAGCATGAAATAGGGAATAAAAAATTATACTGAGTTTAGTTTTGAATGTGTTAGGACCATTAAAATATCCAAAGAAAATATTTAAGAAGCAGCTAAAATTTGCAGTCCAGATGTCAAAAGAAAATAAATGGACAGAAAGATATAAACTTATGGTTGGTTGCTGAAAATAGAAGTATTGATTAGATCATTCAGATACAAAGACAGGATCAATAATATAATCTTGGTAACAACCTACACTTAAGGAACAGAAAAAAGAAACATCTTTGAGGAGAGGAACAAAGCAAGGAAAACCAAGAAACGACATTGTTCTGGTGTCAAGAATTGTGAGGGACCTAAGATCATGCACTACCACAGTTTCATGAAGGCTGCAGAAGACAAAGATCCCAAGTCACAGATAAGGACTTTATTACCTATGGCACAGGAAGCAATACCAGTATCAACATATTTGCATCTGTTCCCTTTGCCCACAAGTCTCACAGAGGTGATTGTGTGCAGGTTTCTTCAGATGGCTGCCTGTACATGCAGTGAATTACGTAACAGGAGATGAACCCTAAGTTAAGGAACCAAATGTTTTATAACAGTAAGCATGCTTTCTCTTTGCTCCAGAATGAGACATGACATTTGTCTTCCAAGGCTGTTCACTATAAGAACATCTTTGAATAGACAGTCCAAAACAAAGGGCAGTCAGCACCTCCATTCACAAGAAGTGCAAAAACAAAAAAGACCTATCGATCAGGGGGTCCCCAACCCCTGGGTCATGGACCCGTACCAGTCCATGGCCTGTTAGGAACTGGGCCACACAGCAGGAGGTGAGGAGTGGGCAGGCAAGCAAGCATTACTGCCTGAGCTCTGCCTCCTGTCAGATCAGCAGCACTATTAGATGCTCATAGGAGCACAAAGCCTGTTGTGAAATGTGCACGCAAGGGATCTAGCTTGCACATTCCTTATGACAATCTAATGCCTGATGATCTGAGGTGGACAAGTTTCATCTGGAAACCATCCCCCACCACCCAAGTCCTTTGAAAAATTGTCTTCCATGAAACAGGTCCCGGGTGCCCAAAACAGTTGAGGACCACTGCTATAGAGACTTGTCTCTGAACACTTAGAAGCCAAGAGAGACTAAGGATCGAATAGAAAGGGTATGATCAACCATAGCAGTAAATGCTGGAGACTAAAGAGGATGAATACCAAATGAAAGGAAGGAAAAAAAAGGTAAGAAAGGTAAAACAATATGTGTTGTCAGGTATGTTTCAGGCTGATACATTATTTCACGTCATTTATAAGAATAAAATCAGACCAGGAAATGGAAGTTACAGTCCAGTGAATAAATAATCTAATAGTAATTAGAACTATCTTACAGAGGAAGATATTGGTAGATATTTTCTCTAGTGGTAGATATATGCAGAAGGAAAAGGAAGAGGAGGAAGAAACAGAAATAGAGAAAAGAAAAGGAGGCTAACATGTATTAAGAACCTACTATTTATCTGTCAAATTTATACCCTTGAACATCTGTCATAAATGTTCATTCATTTATTCATTCATTCAACAAATGATTTCTTATGCATTCTTTGTGCATTAATCAATGACAGGCCCTGGAGATAAAATGGTAAGCAACCAGTGATTAATTCTGCCCGCATGGAACTTACTGTCAAGTGGTAAAGACATATATAAATATACACCATCTTAACAGCTATGAAAGAATGTAAAAGAGGTACTTAATTAAACTGAGTGGCTTGGGAGGGAGTAGGGAAAAGGCAGAGTCACAGAAGGCTTCCTTGGATAAATAATAGTTGAGCTGAGATCTTGAGACTGAGCTGGAAATAAACAGGTATAAAAAGGGTAAGGATGGTTGTGAGAATCCTAGACAGAAAAAACAGTATATGTAAATACATAACCACCACAGAGAACATCAAAAAAGGCCAGCAGAGCTAGAGCAAATAGAAAGCAGGAGATATGTAAACAGAACTCCTAACACTGTCTTAGAAATTGAAATGACAGACCAGGCGCAACGGCTTATGCCTGTAACCCCAGCACTTCAGGAGGCCGAGGTGGGTGGATCACGAGGTCAGGAGATTGAGACCATCCTGGCTAACACAGTGAAACCCCGTCTCTACTAAAAATATAAAAAATTAGCTGGGCATGGTAGCGGGCGTCTGTAGTCCCAGCTACTTGGGAGGCTGAGGCAGGAGAATGGCGTGAACCTGGGAGGCAGAGGTTGCAGTGAGCCAAGATCACGTCACTGCACTCCAGCCTGGGTGACAGAGCGAGACTCCGTTTCAAAAAAAAAAAAGAAATTGAAATGATGGCCTAAATTCTTTTGATTCTAAGCTGATAGTAATTCATGGTCATTTTATATCCCTAAATAGCAGACACTCCAAAATTTATTTACACATTAATACCATGATTAACAAAGACTCAGAACTCTTTAGCAAGCAGAACCTGCTACGAATCATACGCAAAATATAGCATAAGAAGAGCCAAAGTCTATATTAAAAAGACAAGGGAGTCCGGGCACAGTGGCTCATGCCTGTAATCTCAACACTTTGGGAGGCCAAGGCGGGTGGATTACATGAGGCCAGGAGTTCAAGAGCAGCCTGGCCAACATGGTGAAACCCCATCTCTACTAAAAATACAAAAATTAGCCAGACACGGTGGTGCGCCTCTGTAAGGCATGAGAATCATTTGAACCCAGGAAGCGGAGATTTCAGTAAGCTGAGATCATGCCCACGGCACTCCAGCCTGGGCAAGGTTCTATCTCCAAAAACAAGAAAAGGGGGGGGAAAGAAAAATATTTAGAGCCTCATTTTTATTTTTATTTATTTTTGAGACAGGGCTGCATTCTGTCAACCAGACTACAGTGCAGTATGCGATCTTGGCTCATTGCAACCTCTTCCTCCCAGGCTCAAGTGATCCTTCCACCTCACCCTTCCCAAAGTGCTGGGATTACAGAGATGAGACACTGCACCTGGCAGAACCTATTTTTAAATGTTTTACATATATCAGTTATAGTCACCAAGTGCTTCTACCTACAAAGGAACCAGTGAAGCATCTATTTCCCTATTTGACCTGTTGTATCTATACAAAACTAAGAAATGTGACATTAAATGGTTCCCCTGAGTAGTAACCATAAATACAGAATGTGTGCTGGCACATTGTATTCTAATAAAAGCATTCAGCTCCTTTGCTGTTAATCAGAGTTTGTCAAGTACAGAATGCAATCAAGGAGGGAAGAGGGGTAAGTGTAAAGGGAATTGCTGAAACTTCAAAGACAAAGCAATGCTGTAAGATCATGACAGTGTGGCTCTTTTGACAGTGCTTAATATAAAGTAAAAAAGGAGATCCTTTACATTAGGAACTTTTAAGACTGAAGGATGTAGTGTTCAGTGAGGTGGATTCTAAGGTTAAAAGAGAAAATGATAAACAGCCCAACACCCAACATGGTGGGAAAATGTACAGTTAGAAGTTCCAAGTTCTAGTTCAAAGTCTGACTTGCTAGGCAATTGGACAAGTCATTGAACTTCTAGGCATCTATTTCCTCCTCTGCAAGGCACAAATTATATTTTCTCTGCCTAAAACAGTTTTGATTTGTAGGCAAATAAAATAATTTATACAAATGTGATTTTTTAATTGTAAAGTACTGTTTTTATGAGTTTTACTAATACCATTAATATTTCTTTCCATCATAATTCCAAATCCCCATTAATAAAGCTGTCCATTCCCTCACATTCTCAAATCACAGTCGAAAGGCTGCCTAGGTAATTAGCTCCTCTAAAAGCTCACTTTCTAATTGACTTTTACATAGCATCTGCAACATTTGCTGGTCCCCAGTTTAACCACCCATCCCCCTCAATTTGAGTATATGCACAAGGGGCAGCTGTCTTCCACACGTCATGTCATGACCCTAAAAAAGCCAGTTAGTATGATCATCATTCAAATTCTATAAGCCCATGGGAAAAGTTCATTAACAACCTCACCTAGACATCTATCTGTATGTGAAAACACAAGCAGAGACCACTCATGCTTCCCTTTAACAGTTCACCTAAAAGATTTAACCACCTAACATCTTTTTCTTCCCTTAAGCCTCTGGAAAGATTTCTGTCTCTATTCCATTAGATGCTTCAACTTCAAAAACCAAAGAAAAGTAAATGTAATCATCAGTTACTAGCTTATTCATTCAATAAGTATTTATTGTTAGCTTATGTGCCAGGTACTGGTCTAGACACTGGGAATACAGCAGTGACCAAAAAGACACAAAACATCCTGCCCAAATGAAGCATAAAATTCTAATAGCAGGGGAAACAATCAACATTATAAATCATTAATATATATAGTATGGTAGATTCTGATAAGCACTAAGGAAAACTAAAGAAGTGTAGAGAAATAATTAAGAAGTGTCAATATGTGTGTAGGAGACAGAGAGAGAAATTTAGATATAACGGTCAGGAAAGTACTTGCTGAAAGTATAATATTTTAGTAAAGTCCTGAAGGACTGTTAATGAATTATTAATTTTTTCATTTAAGATTTACTTATGATTTGTCTATAACATCAGTCATACTCACATACACACCCAATTTAAATCTTGTTATAAGAACATAAGATTAATCCAAATTATTTTAAAACTGGCATAAAAATAGTACTTATTAGCTCTCTAAACCATATCATAAATACCTAAGCCATGAATGTGGGTGGCAGTTCTAGGGTAGATGAAAAATTTAAATTTAAAAATGCCCCAAATAAACTATGTGAATGTAGTTTTAAGTTAAAATATATTACATTTTAGGTTTAAAACATACCCAAAGGAAAATTTTCAAAGCACTAAATACATGATCACATTAAAATTTTACACACAAATCCATAAACATACCACTATACATAACACTAATGTTGCAGATTAGGTGAATTTCCTTGACAGCAAGAAAAAGTTAAAACTTTATAAATATTATAGGTGTCACAGATAATTTTTCCTATACTAGTTTACTTTTAGAGCCATATAAAAAGTTTAAAACACAAATAAAATTTTGTGACCCTAGAAACGCATTTAAATTACAAAAGATAATATAAATATTGTTAGAAGAACAGATTATTTAAATACACTCAACTTATTAATTTATTTTAATTATATATATGGTAAAACAAGTATTAGGAGTTCCTGTCTAACTCATGAATTTTCTTCAGTGGCAAGATTCTAGTAAGATTAATCTCTTCTTAGGTATCAAAATTGTAACTGAATGGTCTGGTCATTTTAGTATCATCTTAGGTTTATTATTTGAAAACAAAAATTATTATATGGGTAATTCTATAAAGAAGTTTACTAAACAATATATTTAAGGAACATGATTAAATAGGATTAACAAAGCCATGATATTTATCCACCAATTCCTTCTTCCTATAACCATGTTAGACAAACCACATAGGCCAAATCTGGCCCACTTACTGCTTTTATAAATAAAGCTTTATTGAAACATAGTCACATCCATTCACCTAAGTCTTGTCTGTAGCTATTTTTGTGCTACAACAGCAGAAATAGTTGAGATAGAGACTGTATGGGCCATAAACCCTAAAATATTAGCTGTCAGGCCCTTTAATAAAGTGTTTACCAATCCCTGCCTTAAAAGATTGGTAAAATCTTTTCTCCATAGTGACAGCCCTACTTTGGATCCTGGAGTCATCCTCTAGTCATTCGTTCTTTATGGTTTCATACCCATTCTTACCAGGCTGAAATCTTATTTTTGAGGTGTGCTGTCCTTAGAAGCATGCTGACAGACAGCATCCTTAGACTCACCTTTCAAATACTAATTTCCAGTTTTCAGTGTGGATGCCACTCAACTGCAAATATTACCATAATATATTCATCTTTCAAATGTTTTGTGTCCCTCTATATATTCACTTGTGTACTGCTTTATTCAATATTCACCTCTACATAGTCTCTGCTCAGTTAATTGCAAATCTTTTCATAGTTTCTACTTGAACATACTAGTGCTGAACAAACTTTCTATAAGCTACAGTAGTTGTTGAATAATGTTAATGAAGCTCTACTCTTAAGCAACTATTTGAAACTACTCACTGGCCAGTTACTTCTAGAGAGAAAATGTGGACCACCTATCTTTTAAAACAAATGTCTATATTACTATCATATTGCTAGCCTCATTGACTGAATACCCTGACTTTGCTAACCACATACTGGCTAAGTGAATTCATGGCTGATAGTGATCTCTACCTATCATACATTTTTCTTGTCTCAGTCTTCATTGATCCTTCTGATACCTCCTCTCAATATGAGAGGTATAGCTCTGCTATTACGGTGTAGAATAAAATGAAATAGATTCTATTCAAAGTGCTACTAGAAAAAAATAAAACTATAAAATATGAGATAATGACCTCTGAGATTTTTTTCTCAGTTCTACCATCAAATCTTTTCATTCCTAAAAAATTATAGAAGGTAAAACCACCTAATTTACACATGACAAACTGTGGGTTACAAAGTGCTACTATCCCTAGAAAGTCTGCATTATAATGATATGCTATATTTTAACACTCAGTTGTTCCTTATATAGGTGAATCTGAAGTTAACCACTATACATACAGCTAAATTCTCTCATATAAATAAAATCATTATTATTTATAAACACATTTCAATTAACAAAAGTGATACAAAAATTCTTAATCTAAATTTTGAAAAAGCACAACTGCAGAGAAAGCCAATTGACAAAAATAGCTAAAAAAAAAAAAAAAAAAAAATACCAATTTTAAAAGCCTTTCTGGGAAAAAAAAAATGCAAAATAAGGAAATAATGATAGGTTTGTACTTACCAGAATTGTGGCAGTAGTCAATATATTGTGGAACTTGGATTGTGAAGGCCATCAAATCTGGAGCTAAGAGAGACTCTGGCTTTCTACTCTCATTGAGCCACTTGGTGCCATGAAGGTCTTTAGTGTCGGAAGGACCCTGAAGCAAGGGAATCAACTTCTCTTTTCCATTATCAACTGAAAAGAAATATTTGTAAGACAATAACAAAAATAAAACATGAGTCACTTGAGAATGTTTGATTTTAAAATATACTAACACCATAATATAACATTTCTATTTCATTTGATATTAGCTATACATTTAATTATACTGAGTTTCATAAAATGTAAAGCATTTTTAACTCTTAAGTTTTCATATTTGCTAATGAATGCAGAACATGTCCAGAAAAGGTTATAAAAGGAAACAACACACTGTCTTCTAAAAATTAAATGAAATCTGGACCTTTATAAAGTTACCTTAAAATCAATTTGCACTGAAAAAAATCATAAATAGTTTTAAAAATATATTATGAAATAAAATATTGGTAGGAAGGTAAAGTCATTTGCAACCAAAATTTAAAAACAATTGGGTCTCCTATTTAATTATATTATAATAACAACTTAATTTAATTTTAAGTGTCTTTTATATATACACACACACACACACACACATATATATACACACACACACCTATTCCCCCAAAAAGTATAATAAACATTCCTTTTTCTCCCTCATAACCATTCATAAAACTAAGTATTTTTGCCTAAATAAAAATTAATTTGTTAAAGTCAAGAAGTATCATCCTGGCACAATTAGAAAAATTTCTAAGTAAAAATTTAAAATGTCTGATTCATAGAAACAATGAGTAAATTCTTGTTTCAGTAACGCTCCTTGTAAAATGCAAGGCCAATTCTCCTATACAGGCAATAAAGTTTTACACGGTCCAGCTGCACATACCTGGGGCTTTGGCACAAATTTTTATTGATCCCATGGTCCCAGAGGCACATTTGACCAATGATGTGCTGTAGTACTTCAATTCAACATTCTGGATTGAGCCTTCAAGAGTTGGCAGGAGATTCTTAGATTTCACACCTAATAAAAGAAAACTGCAAATGTACTAGCCGATTGAATTTAAATAATTTTTATACTCCTTCACCAAGGCATTTAAACTTAATTATACTTTAACTATCTACCTCAGATGTTCTTACAGTATTTGTGTTAGGTTTCATAGTTTAGTGTTTCAGAGGTGAAAGGATGCAAATTTAAAATAAATGGTCTGAACTCTCATAACTATACTTATGCAGTCAATTCTTGATTAGTCAAGCACAAGAAATAAAAGTAAATGTACAAATACTTTTAAAAAAACAACAAACAGTTTTAAAAATCATATTTGGCTTTAGAAAACAGAGTAAAATTTTTCTTTTTAAAACAAATCTAACTTATACAGTCAATTTAGGCGAAGACTTTATTATTATTATTTTTTTTTTGAGACAGAGTCTCGCTCTGTCACCCAGGCTGGAGTGCAGTGGTGCAGTCTCAGCTCACTGCAATCTCTGCCTCCTGGGTTCAGGCAATTCTCCTGCCTCAGTCTCCCTAGTAGTTGGGATTATGGGCGCATTCCATCAGCCTGGCTAATTTTTGTATTTTTAGTAGAGACGGGGTTTCACCATATTGGCCAGGCGGGTGTTGAACTCCTGACCTCAGGTGATCCACCCACCTGGGCCTTCCAAAGTGCTGGGATTACAGGTGTTAGCCACCGCGGCCGGGCCTCACTCAGGTAGTTTTATGTTTAAATGTCTCCACCTAGGCCGGGCATGGTGGTGCACGCACCGTGGCGTGATCCGCCGTGGCGAGCGGATCACGAGGTCAAGAGATCGAGACCATCCTGGTCAACATGGGGAAAACCCCGTCTCTACTAAAAAAGAAATACAAAAATTAACTGGGCATGGTGGCATGCGCCTGTAGTCCGAGCTGCTAGGGAGGCTGAGGCAGGAGAATTACTTGAACCCGGGAGGCAGAGGTTGCAGTGAGCAGAGATCGCGCCACAGTACTCCAGTCTGGCGACAGAGCGAGACTCCATCTCCAGGAAAAAAAAAAAAAAAACTACCTGAGTAAACAAATTCTCTGAAATATCTTGGTCAGGTGAAATGAAGAAACAGAAACAAAATACAGATCGAGGATGCCTTATCCAAAATACTTGGGAGCAGAAGTGTCTTGAATTTTGGATTTTGTTGAATTTTGGAATATTTGTATTATATATTTACCAGTGGAGCATCTCCACTCTGAAAATCAAAAACCAAAAATGCTCCAATGAACATTTCCTTTGAGAGTCACGTTGGCTCTCAGAAAGTTTCAGATTTTAGAACATTTCAGATTTTGAATTTTCAGAGTAGGGGATCACTCAACCTGTAACTCAAATAGCTCCTGTGTTAAAATACAATAGCTTATAAGTAAAATTCACTTGCTCTGTGTAGATAAATAGGAAGCAAATAAATGTTTATCAATTAACCAAAAAAGTAGATATTAACATCTTTATTATATACTACTTGCTAAAGGATATAAAAGCACAGAAGGTAGTGATTCCCATAAATAAATGGTTAGAAAAACATAATCAAAAGGCAGAACCTCATTTTGATCCTTACGGGTAGGTGAGAATTATACAGGCAAAGAAACCTTAAGAATATTGACAGTATGGACAACCACCACTAAAACGATGATGATAGTGATGATGATGATGATGATGATAATGACAATTAACTCTAATCAATTAACATTTACTGAGGACTTCAGTATGTGTTATGTACATTATCTCATTCAGTCCTTACAACAGGCCTATATTATAGATATTATTATCTTCATTTTACAGATGAGGATACAATAGATTAGAGAAGGTAACTAATTTTTGCCCAGAGGACAAAAGTTACTATGTGAAAAATCTAGGATGTTTAACACAATCTGATCCCATCACAGAAGACTTCGTCACTCATTTTGCCAACTATTCACGAAAACCTACCAATGTGATTTCGCCTATTTTTCCCTTTCCACACTTTGGTTAAATAAATTCCATCCTTTGTTTTTGAAGCTTCTTTAACTATGTATGAATAGTTAAGAAGATCATACACTTTCTATGATAGCTGTATTAAACATTCTAAACTCCTTGACTTTAAACTTTAGGGTATTCAAGAAGACTCATAATCTCTCAAAGAAATTATGATTCAGTCATCCTGAGCTATGGCCCAGAATTCTGCTATTTAACAAGCACATTAAATGATTTGCAAATGGTTAGACAATGTTATCCTGAGAAATACCTTGTCCCAAATCAACCCTTATGATATGGTTTAGCTTTGTGACCCCACCCAAACCCCATGTTGAGTTATAATCTCAAGGTTTTAAGGGAAGAACCAGGTGGGAAGTGACTGGATTATGGGAGCAGTTTCCCTCATGCTGTTCTCACAATAGTGAGGGAGTTCTCACAAGATCTAATGGTTTTTAAAGCATGGCACTTCCTCATTCGCTGGCAATTCTCTCTCCTGCCACCATCTGAAGAAGGTACTTGCTTCCCTTCGCATTCTGCCATAATTGTAAATTTCCTGAGCCCTCCCCAGCCATGTGGAACTGAGAATCAATTAAATGTCTTTCCTTTATAAATTACCCAGTCTCAGGCAGTTCTTTACAGCAGTATGAGAACGGAATAACACTTGAAGCTATTAATTTGCTAATTTGCATTTTGTCTTTATATAACTGTGTATGATTGGTTGCTATTTTCCAGTATTTGCCACCTGAATTGTGTCCATTTGAAGTGGTATCCATTATCCTCTGAGAAGGAGTTCTAAACCTATGGTCTATAGCACACTTTAAGGAGTTCATTACACCTATGAAATGGTATCTAAAACTTTATTTATGCATTTTAAAGCATTTTTTAACAGATTCTCAAAATTCATGTCTCAGGAAATTTTAATATCTCAGAAAATTAAATGATGCCAAAAATGCTAATACAATCATCATCATCATTGTAGTAGTAGTAGTAGCAGCAGCAGCAATAAAAGCAGCAGCAGTAGTATCAATAATAGTAATCATAGCACTTAAGATTCACTGAGCACTTACTGAGTGCCATGCATGATACCTAGTTTATTTTATTTATTTGGCACACACAAAATAATCCTTAGGAGCTATTACTATTTTCATTCTATATATATAAAAAAAGGATTGGATAAGGATTTTGCAAAGGCCCAAGTCAGAAAGTAGCAAAGCCTGGATCTCATTTTTCTTTATAAGAAAGGACGCTGAGCAACCCTATTTAACATCTACTGTGGTTGCAGGGAGCTATAATCAATGGATAACTTAACCTGTTCCAATCACTATGTTAGATGATGAGACAGAAATAGAACTTAATAATACCCTGCCCTCCCCTGGCTCTCATGCCTTAGGGTCAGACTCTCATTCAATACCAATTTTTCAAAAGAAATACAGGAAACCTATATAGTAGTCAGCAAACGAGAGCTACTGAAAGATTCCCTAAAGAGTCATTGATGGTGTTCAGAACCAAAAATCTCAATTAGTTTCTGGTATATACAAAAGCAAAAGAATATGGGTAGACCAAATGAGTTTCTCTAAAATTATTTTATAACACGGCTTCTTTTACAGTTTCCAAAACTTAATACTCTACCTTGAATCATAAATAATAAGTATTTTTTAATACCTCATACATGTTATATATAAGACTCTTATCATAAGTTGTCTGAAACATCTTCTGATAACAATCTTGGCCAAGCGTGGTGGCTCACGCCTGTAATTCCAACACTTTGGGAGGCCGAAGCAGGAGGATCACTTGAGGTCAGGAGTTCAAGACCAGCCTGGCCAATGTGGAGAAACCCCATCTGTACTAAAAATACCAAAATTAGCCAAGCGTGGTGGCGAGCACCTGCAATTTCAGCTAATCAGGAGGCTGCGGCACAAGAATTGCTTGAGCCTGGGAGGCAGAGGTTGCAGTGAGCCGAGATCACACCACTGCACTCCAGTCCAGGCGACGAGCAAGACTCTGTCTCCAAAAAAAAAAAAAGAAGAAGAAGAAGAATCTTATATACCTATATAAAGCACTTTGATTTAGACAACTACAATCAAGAATACAGTTCAACACCTTCAACAACATTACATTTCTCAAGTATTTTTAAATTTGGTTTAACAACTAAAAGACCATGATGTCATAATTTCCCCTTAAGAAAAGCTTTTAATAAAGTAATTTGTTTTTAGTGCTAAAAGCTCAGATTTTTATTAGGAAGAGATTTTTATATAAAAGTTATATTCATCTCTTGATAGACTTTGATATCAAATAGAGAAAAGCTGCTGGTAAAAATAATTGTAGTTTCTTTCCACTCTACCATCAAACTGAAATTATAAAATGCCCCAAATGTGGGCAAGAGAAAGGCAGAAGGGAGTACAGTCTTGACATTATACAATTCAGGGCAGCACTCACAGGAATACTTCTCTCAGAAATTGTAAAAAGAAATTCACGATTAGAGAAGCAATGTGGTGAAACAAAAGGAGCAAATAAGCTAAAATGTGGCTTCAGATATAGGCAGCATTCCTTACCTTATAATACAGTGGCTTAAGGCTAGTCACTATTATTGTTACTTACGGATGCCAAAATAACTGTAGTTATTGTTCCAGGTACTTACCTGTGAGAACTTGGCTAAACTTTATACAGAACTTAATTTAGAAAGGGAGTACAATGTTTTTGTAGAATGTAAAGAAAGCTGACATGAGTCAAAAGGACAATCACAAAGACAGTGAAAATACCCACGTTTGAAAAACTGCTTTACAAAGTATTCGCATATTCCTTTACTCAAATCCTATTGTCATAGTCCACTAGAGGAAGGAAAGAGGGTATCCCTAAGGTACGGTAATTGACATATAAGTTATATTGCACTACCAATACAATAATCTAAAAAAATTACCAATTTTTATAATAAAATTAAATATAGAATAATGCACTGCTATTTTCCTCCTGTGAATTAGTCCATTCTCATGCTGCTGTGAAGAAATACTCGAGACTGGGTAATTTATAAAGGAAAGAGGTTTAATTGACTCACAGTTCCATGTGGCTGGGAAGGTTCAGGAAACTTACAATCATGGTGGAAGGGGACGCAAACATGTCCTTCTTCACAAGGTGGTAGGAGACAGAAGTGCCGAGCAAAGGGGGAAAAGCCCCTTATAACACTATCAGATCTCCTAAGAACTCACTCACTATCACAAGAACAGCATGAGGGTCACCACCTCCATGATCCCATTACCTCCCACTGGGTCCCTCTCACAACACATGGGGATTATGGAAACTACAATTCAAGATGAGATTTGGATGGAGACATAGCCAAACCATATCATTCTACGCTGGCCCCTCCCAAATCCCACGTCCTCATGCTTCAAAACACTCATGCCCTTCCAAAACTCTTTGCTCCAATTCCCAACAAGTTCCTCATCTCCATCTGAGACCACCTCAACCTAGACTTCATTGTCCATATCACTGTCGGCATTTTAGTCAAACCCATTCAACAAGTCTCTAGGAAGTTCCAAACTTTCCCACATCTTCCTGTCTTGTAAGCCCTCCAAATCTCTAGGAAGTTCCAAACTTTCCCACATTTTCCTGTCTTCTTCTGAGTCCTCTAAACTGTTCAACTTCTGTCTTTTACCCAGTTCCAAATTAGCTTCCAAATTTTCAGATATACTTATAGCAGCAGCACCCCACCCTACCGGTATCATTTTACTGTATGAGTCCATTCTCATGATGTTATGAAGAAATACCCAAGATTGGGTAATTTATAAAGAGGTTTGATTGACTCACAGTTCTACATAGCTAGGAAGGCCATCACAGAAGGGTAAACAAACTCATCCTTCTTCACAACGCAGCAGGAGGGAGAAGTGCCAAGCAAAGGGGGAAAAGCTGCTTATAAAACTATCAGATCTCCTGAGAACTCACTCACTATCACAAGAACAGCATGAAGGTAACCACCTCCATGATTCAATTACCTACCACCACGTCCCTCCAGAACTCACTATCACAAGAACAGCATGAGGGTAATCACTCCCATGATTCAATTACCTCCCACCAGGTATCTCCCACGACATGTGAGAATTATGGGAACTATAAATCAAGATGAGATTTGGGCAGGGACACAGCCAAACCATATCATCCTTCGAGTACTTTTCAGAGTCTCACTCTGTTGCGCAGACTGGAGTGCAGTAGTGCAATCATAGCTCACTGTAATCTCGAGCCCCTGGGCTCAAGTGATCCTCCCATCTCAGCCTCCTGGGTAGCTGGGACTATAGGCATGTACTCCACCACACCTGCTTTTTTTGTAGAGACAGGGTCTCACTATGGTGCCCAGGCTAACCCTAATTCTTTTTCCACCAATCTTCTTGCCCTCCATAATTCTTTAAGACTCACTGAGACCTTTCCCTCAGTGTCAACTTTCTAGTGTTCAGTAATCAGCTTATGATCACTTTTGTAGTTATGATGTACATATTAAAAGATGAACTAACAAGAAAGATCTATGTATCTCTGTGGAATTAAAAGATTAAGGAGTAAAACCATATGATTACTTCTGTTCCCCCACTGAAGTCCACCAAAAGACTATTAAGAAATTATTTTAAGGCACTAAACTAACAAAGAACCAAAAATAAAAAGACAAGAGCCAAATACGCCGCTCTCAAACAAGCAAGAGCTATCATCTAAATTTGGAAAGATGGATATCTGATGAACAAGTAGCAATGAGTAGCCTTAGTAGAACAGAGAGAAGTGCCTGTGGGTAATTAAACTAATAAGCAAATTTATCCTGCAATAAGCCCCAGAAATATAAGAATTAAAAAGAGGCCACGAAGCTCTGAAGGCAGGGATGCAGATGAGGTTAAAAAGATGAGGAGGTGACTAAAATTTTATCTAGTGACCGCAGATCATTTTTCTTAATCCATGTAGAATCCTCTCCTCTAATCCATGAGTGTCAGTAACTACCTGACACTCACCTGGCAGAAGACTAAAGGGTTTACTTTGGAGAGGTTAAACCAGGAGGACTCTCAACTGAGGAATATGAAATACAACCATATGCTAAAAGGGGGGAATTATCTTAGAATCTGGATTCTGGATTCCTGATAATGAAATCTCCCCTTCCTTTACTAAGTACCAGGCTTAGAAACCTCAAGAAGGAAATGGACGGCTTTCTCTCTGTAAAAATGAGCAAGCTCAAGAAAAAGGAACCATGACACTGATAATCGATTATCCTCAAACCAAAAATGAGCTGTGTGTCCAATTCCCCTACAATCAACAAGTTCCAACCTCACACAGAGGTTTCAGTTATTTTGTACTTCATTCTGCAATATGAAGGATCGTTAAATATTAGATGGAAATCACAAGTGTGACAGGCAGATATTATTTTAAAACATAAAGAAAAGGAACATGGGGTAAACAGACAAAGCCAGGAGCAAAAGAAAACTTCAAAGAATAATAATAATGATTTCTGTCCTCAAAGAGAGTACAGAAGATACTGCAATAGGAAATGAACATTTATTTAAAATATACAAACAACAAAAACAAGCACTTAGAAATTAAAAACATGATGCTAATTATCTTTAATAAATAGATTGGAAAATAAAGTTGAGAAAATCTCCCATAAATTAAAACCAAAAAATCCAGAGAATGAAAATGGAAGAAAAATGAAAATAAAATGAAAAGATCAACATAAGCAATCCAATATCTAAAAAACAAAAGGTCTAGAAGGAACTATTAAAAGAAAATGGGGAAAATAATCAAAAACATAGTTCAAGAGTATTTCCCAAACTGTAGAAAAGGAGTTCCAAATTAAGAGTGTTTACTAGGTATCCAGTATAACAAATGAAAAAAACACACACATAAACTCATACCACCTGAACATTAGGGCTAAAGAGACACTCCTAAAAGCTTCTGACATAAGACAGACACGCACACATAAAAACAAAAACAGGTGACAAACAAAGGTTAAACAATTAGAATGGCATCAAACTTCTCAACAGAAATGCCAAAAGCAAGAAGACAATAAATGTGATGCTTTCAAATTTCTGTAGGAAAATCACTCCCACCCTAAAAATCTATATACAGTCCAATCAATTACATATAAAGATAAAATGAAGATTCATTCAAACATGTCAGACCTGAAAAAAGTTTACTTCCTATACCAGGAAGATAACCAGAGGATTTTGCTCCATCTAAAAAAGAGAGTAAATCAAGAAAGAGTAACATATGTGGTCTAAGAAATGGGATTCAATAGGAGAAAAGGAAATCCCAGGAAAATGATAAAAGGAAATTTCAAGACATCTCTATAGTAGGCCTAGGGAACAAAGAGAAAAACAGGAGGAAAGAGCATTTAAAAAATTAATAACTCCAAAAATTGAAAGTAATTATCTCGTGCACCTGAAGGCACTGAGAGACGATATGTTTATGCCAGAGTTTGGGGGAATTAATTAAAAATAAGTACATAAAACACTAATCAAGCAATAACAAAATAAAGACAGTTAACTCCAAGACAGTTATTAACTCCAAGAATACAAGTTTTATAAGAAAAATAAACACAATGGTAGCATATTCTAACTCATACATACATGTTTATAATACGTTCATACTTAGTATAGATTTAAGCAAAAACTGTGATATAATTATACTCAAAGATTTAGGAAAAGGAATAAGAGATAGAGGCTGTGAGTATCGGCCCTAAAAACTAAATCCTCTATGACAGGCAGAATAATGGCCCCCCCAAAGATGTTCATATGCCAAATCTCAGGACCTGTGAACATGTCATATCATTATGGAAAGGGAAATTCAGATTCCTAATCAGCTGACCTTGAAATAGGGAGATGACCCTAGATTATTCAGGTGAACCCAATGTAATCAGGAGACTCCTTAAAAGTAGTAGGAGGAGGCAAAAAAGAAGAGTCAGAGAAAGAGATGTGATGACAGATGCACAGTCACGGGAATGTAACATTGCTGGCTTTAGAGATGGGGGAAGGGGTCACAGGCCAAGGAATTCAGGAAATTTCTAAAAGCTAGAAAGGGCAGGGAAAGGGGTTTTATCTTAGAGCCTCTAAAAAGGAGCCCTACTGACACTTTGATTTTAGTCTGAGACCCATTTCAGTCTTCTAAACTACGTAATTGTAAGAAAATAAATGTGTGTTGTTTTAAGGCACTAAGTTTATGGGAATTTGTTACAGCAGCAATAGAAAACTAATATATCCTCATATTCAATAGTAAGTATGTAGATAACATTGACATACCCCTGCCTAACACAGAGAATGATTTAGCTTTTAGGGCCAACACTGACTTTCTCTATGGAAAAACACGGGAAATAAGAAAACTGCGACAAAGACTACTATTTAGATTAGAGGTACATATCTAAGAAAAAGTTGAAAAATGATTGCCTCTAAACAGCAGTAAGGATGACAGGGGGCCAGAAGACTGCTCTTTTTGTTACAAGCCTTGCAAAGCTACAATTTAATAAAATAAAACAAAAGATTGGCCGGATGCAGTTCATGCCTATAATCCCAGCCCTTTGGGAGGCCAAGGCAGGAAGATCACTTGAGCTCAGGAGTTTGAGACAAGTCTGGGCTACATAATGGGACCCCATCTTGACAAAAAAATTAAAAATTAGCCAGGCATGGTGACACACACCTGTGGTCCCAGCTACTTGGGAGGCTGTGGTGGGAGGATTGCCTGAGGCTTCAGTGAGTCATGGTCCTGCCAATACCCTCTTGCCTGAGCAACAAAGCCAGACCCTGTTTGAAACAACAACAAACAACCATCCAAAACATTCAAACAGCTAGGAGCCATATTGATACTGGGAAATAACAAAATCACAGGAGAGTGTAACTATAATAAAGGTCTCTCTCTTTTTTTTTTTTTTTTTTTTTTTTTGAGACGGAGTCTCGCTCTGTTGCCCAGGCTGGAGTGCAGTGGCCGGATCTCAGCTCACTGCAAGCTCCGCCTCCCGGGTTTACGCCATTCTCCTGCCTCAGCCTCCCGAGTAGCTGGGACTACAGGCGCCCGCCACCTCGCCCGGCTAGTTTTTTGTATTTTTTAGTAGAGACGGGGTTTCACCGTGTTAGCCAGGATGGTCTCGATCTCCTGACCTCGTGATCCGCCCGTCTCGGCCTCCCAAAGTGCTGGGATTACAGGCTTGAGCCACCGCGCCCGGCCAATAAAGGTTTCTGAAAGAGGAAAGAAGCAAATTATTTTAAAAGATGCATTAAAGAGATAGTCAAGAGCTTCCAAATCTTTTATACTATATAGTAAGAAGTAAGTATTATCCTTTCAGGGGAAGAATAAAAGGAGAAAGTGAAATGAGGGGAAGATTTATCACATAAGAAGAAAGTGAAAACCTAAATAAAAGTGGCTTGCTAGAAAATACTAATAAGACAGGTGTACCAAGAAAGCTAGTTAGTTCTAAGATTCAATAACAACATGAAACAAAAAGTAATCTCAAAAGTGCAACTCACAGTGATCATTAAATGACAGAACTGAACTTTAAATATTCACAAGGTACAAAACATAAAGTCTGTTCAGTAGAGCTTAATTTTCTCTTTTTTTTTTTTTCTTTTGAGACGGAGTCTCGCTCTGTCGCCCAGGTTGGAGTGCAGTGGCACGATCTCAGCTCACTGCAAAGGAGCTTAATTTTCATTGTTCCACCCTCACTTGCAACTCAGAAATCCCTGTCCATATTGCTGTAATCACCAGCAAAAAGAGTCAACAAGCAATTACTGACAAACATGTAATTCTTTTTTTAAACAATAACAATGGCAAATAAACATTTGACAAGTAAAAGTTCAGCTTCACAGTGACAGAATGATTTTTAAACGCCTCAATTTAAAGCAATACAGTCTGCCGCCTTGCTTATGACATAATTCTTAATATAAAATAAATACATAAAATGTGCTTCTAACTCTTAAATTGTATGAATCACAATCTCTCCTACATGTCTTTGTCACACTAACCACATACGTTCTTAGAAAACTTATTTGCATTACTAATAAGAATTAACCTCACTGACAATGCCAAATGCTAGTGAGGATGTGGAGAAACAGAAACTCATTCACTGTTGGTGAGAATGCAAAATGGCTACAGTCACTCTGCAAGACAGTTTGATAGTTTCATACAAAACTAAACATACATTTATCATACCATTCAGTATTCACACTCTTTGGTATTTACTCAAAGGAGGTGAGACAAGTCCACACAAAAATCTGCATACAGATATTTATAGCAGCTTTATTGATAGTTGCCAAAACACGAAAGCAACCAAGATGTCCCTTAGTAGGTGAATGAATACACTATGGTATATACAGACAAGAAATATTACTGCTAAAAAGAAATTAGCTATCAAGCCATGATAAGGCACATTACTAAAAGAATGAGAAAGGCTACATTCTTGAAAAGGCAAAACTACAGAAACAGTAAAAAGACCAGTGGTTGCTAGGGTTTGGCTGGTGGGGGATGGGATAAATAGGTAGAACACAAAGAAATCTTAGGACTGTGAAATATTCTATATGATAGAATAAGGATGAATACATATCATATACATTTTCCCAACTCCATAGAATATACAACACTAAGAGTAAAATCCAAAGTAGGCTATGGACTTGAGTAATTGTGACACATCAGTGTAGGTTCATGAAGGTAACAAATGTATCACTCTGATGAGGGATATCGAAATTGATAATAGGGGAGACAGACTATACATGTTTTGGGGCAGGGGTATATGGGAAATCTCTGTACCTTCTTCTCAATTGTACTGTGAACCTAAAACTGCTCTTAAAAAAATTAAATTAAAAAAAAAAAAACCTCAAAAACTCAAGTGACTTGTTCCATTATAAGCTTATTTACTTAACTTTGATTGATCTACTATGTCATAATTCCAAATGTGGGAATAAGAACATTTCTGGGTACAAGAGACTAGAAAATTAAGTATTTTTATTTGGAAGGGGACAGAGTTTGGTTCTTCAGAATACAGAGGAACTTACAACTTCTAGATATAGTCTCACAAAAAGATTCAATAATTCACATTGGTTAGAAAGGGGAGAATCAGTAGACTGTATGTGGACTTCAAAGAAGGGATCTAGTGATCCCATCCAATTCAATCTAGTGATCCTCCCCTTTCTAGCCAATTAACCTATTCCAAATAGGTTAATACTATGCCTCAAATATATGTTCAAGAAGAAATAAATTTTCTCTATCCTTGACATCTTCACTACCAACTGCAGGAAACTGAATAACATATGTTGGCAGATCATGCCATTAATTTATTTTCCCTCTGGTTGCTTTTAAAGGTTCATGCTTATCTTTAGTACACCAGAGTTTCACCACAATGTGTCTACTTAGAGGTTTAGGTTTATTTTTCCTGCTTGGAATTTATGATTCTCAGGTCTGAAGATTCACATCTCACATCTATTTTGTCAGGGGTAAAAAAGTCAATAAATATTGCTTCTCTCCCATTTGCTAGTTCTGTTGTGTTGATAGAAATAATCTTTTCATTCTAGCATCCATATCTGTTGACTGTATTTCACATATCATCTCTATTTTCTTTTTTTTTTTTTTTTTTTTTTTTTGAGACGGAGTCTCGCTCTGTCGCCCAGGCTGGAGTGCAGTGGCCGGATCTCAGCTCACTGCAAGCTCCGCCTCCCGGGTTTACGCCATTCTCCTGCCTCAGCCTCCGGAGTAGCTGGGACTACAGGCGCCCGCCACCTCGCCCGGCTAGTTTTTTGTACTTTTTAGTAGAGACGGGGTTTCACCGTGTTAGCCAGGATGGTCTCGATCTCCTGACCTCGTGATCCGCCCGTCTCGGCCTCCCAAAGTGCTGGGATTACAGGCTTGAGCCACCGCGCCCGGCCATCATCTCTATTTTCAATGTTGCACTCTGGGAAACTTCTTTATAACCACCTTCCAGTTCACTTATAGTGTCTTTGGCTGTGTCTAATCTGCTGTTTAATCCATTTAATCCATTAAGGACTTCTGACCTCCACAAACTTTTTTCATTATAAAAATTCTCTAGTCCTTATGATAGTATCTTGTGTCTCTCCTGTAATTTCAATTCCATCTTTTACTTCTTCAATTACTTTTAAACAGTCTTTTATACTGTTTCTGATATATTATCTGACATTGTAGAAGTTGAATTTGGCCACTGGAGGTTTCTGCTCAGTCTTGCTCTTGGTGAATTATTTACTCAAATTCTTTGTAATTTTAGATTATGAGTTTACATTTCACAAGGCTTTCCTTTTTCACATACATTGTCAGATGTAAGGGTATGTGCCACAGCAAATACTTGTACTTACCACTAGATACTCAGGGACGTAATTAACCCACTAAGGATCACATTTTAACTAATTAGTTCTGTAGTTCCTAGGTCAGGCAAGAAATTAAAATCTGAATGAGGACAGAGTTGTGGTTACAAAATCTCCAGGAAAGCATCCTCTCTCTTCCCAGTCAAGGCCAACACAAAGAATCTTCTTTGTTAAATCTGGAGTGAAACAGATTTTTGAAACGGTCTATCTTTTCACTAGTGCTTTGAAGTTATGAGCTTACTGAAGTGGAACATCACTTCCAATTCCTCCCTTCTTGCCCAAACTCCCTTCTGGTAATCAAAATCCAAACCCACTGGTTAGTGGGGTTGCCATAGGATCATTAGGGGAACCCAGAAAAAACATCAGTGCCTACTTCCAACACTAATTTTCATTTTCTCTTTGTTTTTTAAATTTTTTTAGAAGTCTTGCTATACGTTTCCTAAGCAAAAAGTAGCTTATACACGAACTTTCTCGTAAGATTTTATCCATGATAGAAGAGGAAGAAATACATATTTTCTGAGGTTAAATACTGCAGGATATGCAAAGAAATTAAACACATCATGAGCCCAGAAATTTATTAAACTACTCTAAGTTTTCTCGTCTGTAAAATAGGTATAAATCACTAGCTACTTCACAGAGTAATCGTGAGCACTGAGTAGAATAATAAATGGACAGTGGTTAGTAGTGCATTTGGCAGGTAAATGCTCAATAAATGTCAGATACTATATTGTCATTATTCTACTGTTAATATAAACAATACAAGCTGGGATTAGAAAAATTCAGTTCATATACATTAAAAATTAATAAGAGACTTTACTGAAAGATACACTAATCACTAGACCTTTACTCTAGTAAAAACTCTACCATCAAAAAGCTGTATAATGTTGCATTTAAAACTTTGTAGCCCAGTTTCTTCACCTGAAAAAAGCGAGGGACTGGACTTGGTTATGACTATGATTGCTTTTATCTCTAAAAGCCATGATTATCTACAATGGATCGAAGACCATAAATATGACAAAATGGAATATGAAATAAACAGTCTTTCAGGTAGTAATATAGTCATGTACCTTCAACATTTTTAGAGGCAAAGAAAACTTACACTAATTAAATGAAGTAGTTATGTTTTTGAATATACAATAGAAAAAATATTCACTAGGCAAAGTCAGGTAGTGATAAAAGCTGAGATAAAATTTTAAAGGAATAATTATAAATTTGTTTATAAACTGATAAAGAAAGGAAAACTTTCCAAAACTATGATATCTCCCCCTAGCCTCCAGAGCTATGTCAGGAGAAGAATGATAACTAATTATTGTTGTGATACCAATAACAAAGTGATGCAATATTAGAGTGATTTTTTTTCTCTAAAATTTATTGGTTAAAATAATAATACCCAATGATGATCATTTAGTATTATCCACATATATGAACTTAAAAAAACACATGGCATAGATATGAAAATAAAAACTTGAGAAAAAAATGCCTGCTTCTCATATTAGTTAATTTCATAACACATATGGGAAGAAAATAGATGAAACTAAGTTCTTAGTAATAACCACTGGTACAAATATCTAAAGAAGCACGACTATGTAAAAGTCATATTATATTAAACCCCATATTCTGACAGCCCAAGAGGGAAAGAGGGAGAGGGAAACCCATCACTCTTGGGCACTAACTTAAAAAAAAAAATGTCAGCATTAGGGCAAAAATGAAATGAGGTCATTTAAAAATACTACACAGGAAACATAGAGTCTATTTTAAAACACCTTGTTATAAATGCAGTAAGAGAAATCAGTAAAGATTTTCTAAAATACTTTAAGCATGGCTAAAGAAGCTAAATGACTAGCTGAAAGAAATAAAAGAAGTCATAATAAAGACAAAACTATATTTTAAAGAAACATCGTGTGTGTGTGTGTGTGTGTGTGTGTACAGGCACGTACATGCACATCTGTGTTTGGAAGGAGTTGGCAAAGAGCACACTGGAATAAAAACAAGTACATTACTCACTATGCACAGATCATTCTCCTTTCTTTAGTTTAACTCACTGTATGCCACAAGGCACTCTCACTAATGCCACAACACAAAATTGTCATCCTACAAGGCTAATTACCTGACTATGAAATTGAGACTCCAACAAGCTATTTTTTTACTAGAAGAACTGTGTGTGCAACCAAGATTCCAATCTTACTACTTCAATCAAAGCCCTTCAATTCATGATAAAGAACTACTGCACAAAACTGTAACCTGTTTCTCACTTAAGTTTAGAGCAAGCAGGTGCTGCTATGGTTTGAATATATATTCCCCTCACATTGAAATGTAATCACCCATTAGATTTTCATCCTAGCTTAAGGATGCAAGTTTTGTCTGTGCCTAAGCATGATCATTTACTAATGGTCACTCATGTGTGGCACTACGTTTGATTCATATGTCTTTTATTCCCTTTCTTACTCATTCATTCAATAAATATTTACTATGAAACTACTCTATACCAGACTCAGCCTGGAGTTAGACAAGTAAATAAGACCGATTCAGTCTCTTCTCTCATGAAATTCACAATCTAGTGAAAGAAGCAGTCATGAAAAAAATGATACAAATATATACATATTCAACATTGTGAAAAATGCCAAAAAGAAGTTAGACTGCTATGAAAATGGAGGGAAACAATCTGAGAAAATTCTGCAAATCACTTATCTGATGAGACACTGGTATCCAGAATACATAATTGCTAGACCTAAATAACAACCAAAAAAAAAACCAGTTCAAAAATGGGCAAAGGACTTGAACAGACATTTCTCCAAAGAAGATATGCAAATGGACAATAAGCACATGAAAATATGCTTAACATTACTAATTAAGAAAATGCAAATCAAAACTACAAAGAGATACTACTTCATACCCATTAGGATGGCCACTATTTATTTATTTATTTTTTTAATTTATTTATTATTATACTTTAAGTTGTAGGGTACATGTGCATAACGTGCAGGTTTGTTATATATGTATACTTGTGCCATGTTGGTGTGCTGCACCCATCAACTCGTCATTTACAAGGATGGCCACTATTTAAAAAAAACACACACACACACAAAATAACAAATGATATCCAGGATGTGGAGTAATTGGAACTCTTGTATATTGTTAGTGGGAATGTAAAATGATACAGTGGAAAACAGTATCATAGTTCCTCAAGAAATTAAACATAGAACTACTATATGATCCAGCAATCGTACTTCTAGGTATACGCTCAAAATAATTAAAAATAGAGTTTCAAAAAGATATTTGTATACCTGTGTTCATAGCTTCATCATTTATAATAGCTAAAACATGGAAGCAACACAAATTCCAAAGGATGAATAAATAAGCAAAATGTGGTATATACATACAATGGAATTATTAGTCAGCTTTAAAAAGGAAGGAACATGTAGACCCAGCAAATGTCATGGTGGTAAGGATCATGGGTTTTGTTTTGTTCATATATCCTAGAAGCCAGCAACCTAGAAAGGCCAATGGGTGCAGACAGAAAAAAGTATCCCAACCTGCTCTCCTTAGCCAAAGGACCAGAAAGCCGTATCCTAGCAAAACAGAACACGTTTAGGCAAAAACTGGTCTCCTCGAGCCAAATACCACTCTAAAAATGGTGGACCTACCACTACCAACAACAGCAAAAATCAAGTGGGAAGCCTAGACTTCCATATTCAGCATACTCTAACAAGAACCCCAACACCCCTGCCTTGGTAGAGTAAGAGCAGGTTAAGAGAAGGCCTAGACTTTTAACTCAACCTAGCAGCAAGACTATGCCTCTCCCTCTTTCAGCTGGGTCGTGTAAAGAGAGACCTAGTGGAGATTCAAAAATTTTACCAACCTGCAGCAATAACATACCACCTTACCACCAACATAATGTCAGGGGAGGCATCACTTAGAGCAGTAATGAGGCAATCTAAACACTCCAAGCCAGTGATGTATCAACAGAGGCCTAACTGAGAGCCAGAATATTGACCCCAGGCCAGAAGTAACAAGAATCCCCTCGGCCGTAAACAGCAATGCAGGCCAAGTGGAAACCCTGAATTTCTACATCCCCTAGCAGTAATAAGTGGAGGCATGTTCCCTTCCACTGCAGGAGCATTTTCAGAGGAAGTCAGCTAACACAGGTTTAAACACAACACAGAATCTCGGAAAACACTATCCAAACATCCAGGTTTCAAATAAAAATCACTCATAATACCAAAAACCAAGAAAGGCGCAAACTGAATGAAAAAAGATAATAGATGTCACTGAGATGACACAGATGTTAGAACTATCTGAGAAACATTTTAAAGCAGCCATTATAAAAATGCTCCAATTAACATTTTGCTTGAAGCAAATGAAAACAGATTTTGGCAAAGAAACAGGAATTTGTAGGGGAAAAACAGAATAAAATGGACAACAATGACATAAAAACAAACCAAACAAATTTCAGTATTGAAAAATGCAATGACCAAACGAAGAAACTCAATAAACGGGTTCCATACCAGAATGGAGAGGGCTAAGGAAAGAATCATTAAAATGGAAGAGGGAACAACAGATATTACCCAATGTGAAATACAGAAAAAAAAAAGAAAGGGAAAAAAAGAGAAAAGAGTCTTAGGGACCTATGAGAAAGTTAGAAAAAAGATCTACCTTTCAAGTCATCAGAGTCCAGTACGAGAGAAATAAAAAGATGAAACAGAAAATGTACTTCAAAAAAGAGTGGCTCTGTAATCCCAGCATTTTGGGAGGCCAGGGTGGGTGGAGGCCAGGTGGATCACCTGAGGTCAGAAGTTTGGGACCAGCCTGCCCAACATGGTGAAACCCTGTCTCTAATAACAATACAAAAATTAGCCAGGCATGGTGGTGGGTGCCTGTAATCCCAGCTACTCAAGAGGCTGAGGCAGGAGAATCACTGGAACCCAGGGGCAGAGGTTGCAGTGAGCTGAGACCACACCACAGCACTCCAGCCTGGGTGACAGAGTGAGATTCCATCTCTAAATAAATTCATTTAATACAATATAATATAGTTAAAAATCAATTAATTAGAAAAACAGTTGCTAATAACTTCCAATATTTGACAAAAGACAAAACCTAAACATTCAGAAACAGAGCTAGCCCCTAACAGAGTAAACTCAAAGAAATCATCACACATCATGGATAAACTTTTGAAAATAAAAGAGAAAAAATATTGAATGGAGCAAGAGAAAAACTACACCTTATGTATAGAGGGGGGAAAATGAAGAAGTAGCATGACATTTTTCAATTGCTTAAAAAAAAAAAAGTACCCCAAATTCTATATTCAGCAAAAATATACTTCAGAAAAGAAGGAGAAAACGAGACACTCTGAGATGAAGGGAAACTAAAACAAACAAACAAAAAAAAAGTGTCATAAGCAGATCTACAATAAAAGGAGAGGTAAAGATCTCCAAACAGAAAGTTAAGAATAAAATAAGGGTTTTTTTGGATATCGGGAGAGAAAAGAGAATACAACAAGCAAAAATAGGGTACACAGACATTCTGTCTCCTCTGGAGTTTTCTAAACTATGTTTCATGTTGAAGCAAAAATAATATCTGATATGGTTCTCCATATACACAGAGGAAATATTTCAATTATAAATGAGGGAGGGTAAAGGAACATAAGATCAAGTAAGGATTCCATATTTCACTTGAACTGGCATAACACAATACCAGTTAACTGTAATGAGTCAGAAATGTGAAATGTAATGCCTAAAACAATCATTTAAAAAGCTTGATGAGATACACTTAAAATTACTACACATAAACCAAAATGGAATTCTAAATAATGGTCAAATAATGTTCAAGTAACCCACAAGAAGACAGAAAAAGAAATGAAAAACAGAGATATCAAACAGACAGCAAAAAATAAAATGGCAGATATAAAGTCTAACATATGAATGATTGAATTTAATATAAATGCTCTGATTATACAAATTAAAAGACAAGACTGACAGACTGGATCAAAGAAACATACTCCAACTATATGGAGTCAATAAGAAACTCACTTCAAATACAACAATGTAGGCAAGTTGAAAGTAAAAGGGTGGAGAAAGTAGATTATATAAACATCAATATATAAAAATTAGAACGTAGTGAGCTACCACTTCACACCAAATAAAACGGCTATAACAAAAAGAGAAACAACAACAAGTGTTGATGAGGATGTGGAGATATTGAAACCCTCGGGGATCCGCGTCAAGATGGTGGAATAGGAACAGCTCCAGCATCCACCTCCCAGTGTGAGCGACACAGAAGATGGGTGATTTCTGCATTTCCAACTGAAGCACCGGGTTCATCTCATTGGGGCCTGTCGGACAGTGGGTTCAGGACAGTGGGTGCAGCCCAATGAGTGACAGCCAAAGCAGGGCAAGGCATCGCCTCACCTGGGGAAGCGCAAGGGGGAAGGCAATTCCCTTTCCTAGCCAAGGGAAACCCTAACACACAACACCTGGAAAATCAGGTCACTCCCACCCTAATACTGCGCTTTACTAAGGATCTTGGCAAATGGCACACCAGGAGATCCGTTCCCATACCTGGCTCAGAGGGTCCCATGCCCACAGAGCCTCCCTCATTGCTAGCACAGCAGTCTGAGATCTAACTGCAAGGCTGTAGCAAGGCTGGGAGAGGGGCATCCCGCCATTGCTGAGGCTTAACTAGGTAAACAAAGCAGCCTGGAAGCTCGAACTGGGTGGAGCCCATCTCAGCTCAAGGAGGCCTGCCTGCCTCTGTAGACTCCACCCCTCGGGACAGGCCATAGCCAAACAAAAGGCAGCAGAAACCTTTGCAGATGGAAATGTGCCTGTGTGACAGCTTTAAAGAGAGTAGTGGTTTTCCCAGCACGAAGTTTGAGATCTGAGAAGAGATAGACTGTCTGCTCACATGGGTCCCTGACCCCCGAGTAGCCTAACTGGGAGACATCCTCCACTAGGGGCAGAATAACACCTCACACTTCACATGGATGGGTACACCTCTGAGAAAAAGCTTCCAGAGGAACGATCGGATAGCAACATTTGCTGTTCAGCAATATTCACTCTTCTGCAGCTTCTGCTGCAGATACAGGGTCTGGAGTGGACCTCGAGCAAACTCCAAAAGACCTGCAACTGAGGGTCCTGACTGTTAAAAGGAAAAACAAAAAACAGAAAGGACATCCACACCAAAACCCCATCTGTACGTCACGATCATCAAAGACCAAAGGTAGATAAAACCACAAATATGGGGAAAAAGCAGTACAGACAAGCTGGAAATTCTAAAAATCAGAGTGCCTCTCCCCCTCTAAAGGAACGCAGCTCCTCGCCAGCAATGGAACAAAACTGGATGGAGAATGACTTTGACGAATTGAGAGAAGAAGACCTCAGACAATCAAACATCTCGGAGCTACCGGAGGAATTACGAACGCAGTGCAAAGAAACTAAAAACCTTGAAAAAGGATTTGACGAATGGCTAACTAGAATAACCAATGCAGAGAAGTCCTTAAACTACCTGATATAGATGAAAACCATGACACAAGACCTACGTGACAAATGCACAAGCTTCAGTAACAGACTCGATCAACTGAAAGAAAGGGTATCAGTGACTGAACATCAAATGAATGAAATGAAGGGAGAAGAGAAGTTTAGAGTAAAAAGAAATGAACGAAGCCTCCAAGATATATGGGACTATGTGAAAAGACCAAATTTACGTATGACTGGTGTACCTGAAAGTAACGGGGAGAATAGAACCAAGTTGAAAAACACTCTGGAGGGTATTATCCAGGAGAACTTCCTCAACCTAGCAAGGCAGGTCAACATTCAAATTCTGGAAATACAGAGAACGCCACAAAGATACTCCTCAAGAAGAGCAACTCCAAGACACAAAATTGTCGGAATCACCAAAGTTGAAATGAAGGAAAAAATGTTAAGGGCAGCCAGAGAGAAAGATCGGGTTACCCACAAAGGGAAGCCCATCAGACTAACAGCGGATCTCTCAACAGAAACTCTATAAGCCAGAAAGGAGTGGTGACCAATATTTGACATTAGTAAAGAAAAGAATTTTCAACCCAGAATTTCATATCCAGCCAAACTAAGTTTCATAAGTGAAAGAAAAATAAAAATCCTTTACAGACAAGCAAATGCTGAGAGATTTTGTCACCACCAGGCCTCCCCTACAAGAGCTCCTGAAGGAAACACTAAACATGGAAAGGAACAACCAGTACCAGCCACTGCAAAAACATGCCAAAATGTAAAGACCATCGATGCTAGGAAGAAACCACATCAACTAATGAGCAAAATAACCAACTAACATCACAATGATAGGATCAAGTTCACACATAACAATATTAACCTTAAATGTAAATGGGTTAAATGCACCAATTAAAAGGCACAGACTGGCAAATTGGATAAAGAGTCAAGACCCATCAACAATATTAACCTTAAATGTAAATGGGTTAAATGCACCAATTAAAAGACACAGACTGGCAAATTGGATAAAGAGTCAAGACCCATCAACTTGCCGTATCCAGGAGACCCATCTCACGTGCAGAGACACACAAAGGCTCAAAAAAAAGGGATGGAGGAAGATCTACCAAGCAAATGGAAAACAAAAAAAGGTAGCGGTTGCAATCCTAGTCTCTGATAAAACAGACTTTAAACCAACAAAGGTCAAACCATTATATAATGGTAAAGGGATTAATTCAACAAGAAGAGCTAACTATCCTAAATATGTATGCACCCAATACAGGAGCACCCAGATTCATAAAGGAAGTCCTTAGAGACTTACAAAGAGACTTACACTACCACACAATAATAATGGGAGACTTTAACACCCCACTGTCAACATTAGACACATCAATAAGACAGAAAGTTAACAAGAATATCCAGGAATTGAACTCAACTCTGCACCAAGCAGACCTAATAGACATCTACAGTACTCTCCACCCCAAATCAACAGAATATACATTCTTCTCAGCACCACATCACACTTATTCCAAAATTGACCACATAGTTGGAAGTAAAGCACTCCTCAGCAAATGTAAAAGAACAGAAATTATAACAAACTGTCTCTCAGACCACAATGCAATCAAACTAGAACTCAGGATTAAGAAACTCACTCAAAACCACCCAACTACATGGAAACTGAACAACCTGCTCCTGAATGACTACTGGGTACATAACGAAATGAAGGCAGAAATAAAGTTGTTCCTTGAAACCAATGAGAAAAAAGATACAACATACCAGAATCTCTGGGACACATTTAAAGCAGTGTGTAGAGGGAAATTTATAGCACTAAATGCCCACAAGAGAAAGCAGGAAAGATCTAAAATTGACACCCTGACATCACAATTCAAAGAACTAGAGAAGCAAGAGCAAACATATTCAAAAGCTAGCAGAAGGCAAGAAATAACTAAGATCAGAGCAGAACTGAAGGAGATAGAGACACAAAAATCCCTTCAAAAAATCAATGAATCCAGGAGCTGGTTTTTCAAAAGGTCAACACAATTGATAGACCACTAGCAAGACTAATAAAGAAGAAAAGAGAGAAGAATCAAATAGACGCAATAAAAAATGATAAAGGGGATATCACCACCGATCCCACAGAAATACAAACTAATATCAGAGAATATTATAAACACCTCTATGCAAATAAATTAGAAAACCTAGAAGAAATGGATAAATTCCTGGACGCATATACTCCCATGATTAAACCAGGAAGAAGTTGAATCTCTGAATAGACCAATAATAACAGGCTCTGAAATTGAGGCAATTAATAGCCTACCAACCAAAAAACATCCAGGACCAGACAGATTCACAGCAGAATTCTACCAGAGGTACAAGGAGGAGCTGGTACTATTCCTTCTGAAATTATTCCAATCAATAGAAAAAGAGGAAATCCTCCCTATCTCATTTTATGAGGACAATATCATCCTGATACCAAAGCCTGGCAGAAACAAAACAAAAAAAGAGAATTTTGGACCAATACCCCTAATGAACATCGATGCTAAAATCCTCAATAAAATACTGGCAAACTGAATCCAGCAGCACATCAAAAAGCTTATCCACCATGATCAAGTGGGCTTCATCCCTGGCATCCAAGGCTGGTTCAACATATGCAAATCAATAAACGTAATCCAGTATATAAACAGAACCAAAGACAAAAACCACATGATTATCTCAACAGATGCAGAAAAGGCCTTTGACAAAATTCAACAGCCCTTCATGATAAAAACTCTCAATAAATTCGGTATTGATGGAACATATCTCAAAATAATAAGAGCTATTTAGGACAAACCCACAGCCAATATCATACTGAATGGGCAAAAACTGGAAGCATTCCCCTTGAAAACTGGCACAAGACAGGGATGCCCTCTCTCACCACTCCTATTCAACATAGTGTTGGAAGTTCTGGCCAGGGCAATCAGGCAAGAGAAAGAAAAAAAGGGTATTCAATTAGGAAAAGAGGAAGTCAAACTGTCCCTGTTTGCAGATGACATGATTGTATATTTAGAAAACCCCATCGTCTCAGCCCAAAATCTCCTTAAGCTGATAAGCAACTTCAGCAAACTCTCAGGATACAAAATCAATGTGCAAAAGTCACTAGCATTCTCATACACCAATAACAGAAAAACAGAGAGCCAAATCATGAGCGAACTCCCATTCACAACTGCTTCAAAGGGAATAAAATATCTAGGAATCTAACTTACAAGGGATGTGAAGGACCTCTTCAAGAAGAACTACAAACCACTGCTCAATGAAATAAAAGAGGACACAAACAAATGGAAGAACATACCATGCTCATGGATAGGAAGAATCAATATCATGAAAATGGCCATACTGTCCAAGGTAATTTATAGATTCAATGCTATCCCCAGTAAGCTACCAATGACTTTCTTCACAGAATTGGAAAAAAACTACTGTAAAGTTCATATGGAACCAAAAAAGAGCCCGCATTGCCAAGACAATCCTAAGTCAAAAGAACAAAGCTGGAGGCATCATGCTACCTGACTTCAAACTATACTACAAGGCTACAGTAACCAAAACAGCATGCTACTGGTACCAAAACAGACTTATAGACCAATGGAACAGAACAGAACCCTCAGAAACAATACCACACATCTACAACCATCTGATCTTTGACAAACCTGACAAAAACAAGAAATGGGAAAGGATTCCTTATTTAATAAATGGTGCTGGGAAAACTGGCTAGCCATAAGTAGAAAGCTGAAACTGGATCCTTTCCTTACACCTTATACAAATATTAATTCAAGATGGATTAGAGACTTAAATGTTAGACCTAATACCATAAAAACCCTAGAAGAAAACCTAGGCAATACCATTCAGGACATAGGCATGGGCAAGGACTTCATTTCTAAAACATCAAAAGCAATGGCAACAAAAGCCAAAATTGACAAATGGGATCCAATTAAACTAAAGAGCTTCTGCACAGCAAAAGAAACTACCATCAGAGTGAACAGGCAACCTGCAGAGTGGGAGACAATTTTTGCAATCTACTCATCTGACAAAGGGCTAGTATCCAGGACCTACAAAGAACTCAAACAAATTTACAAGAAAAAAACAACCCCATCAAAAAGTGGGCAAAGGATATGAACAGACACTTCTCAAAAGAAGACATTTATGCAGCCAACAGACACATGAAAAAATGTTCATCATCACTAGCCATCAGAGAAATGCAAACCAAAACCACAATGAGATACTACCATTTCACACCAGTTAGAATGGTAATCATTAAAAAGTCAGGAAACAACAGGTGCTGGAGAGGATGTGGAGAAATAGGAACACTTTTACACTGTTCGTGGGACTGTAAACTAGTTCAAGCATTGTGGAAGACAGTGTAGCGATTCCTCAAGGATCTAGAACTAGAAATACCATTTGACCCAGCCATCCCATTACTGGGTATATACCCAAAGGATTATAAATCATGCTGCTATAAAGACACATGCACACATATGTTTATTGCAGCACTATTCACAATAGCAAAGACTTGGAATCAACCCAAATGTCCATCAGTGACAGACTGGATTTTGAAAATGTGACACATATGCACCATGGAATACTATACAGCCATAAAAAAGGATGAGTTCAGGTCCTTTGTAGGGACATAGATGCAGCTAGAATCCATCATTCTCAGCAAACTATCGCAAGAACAGAAAACCAAACACCACATATTCTCACTCATAGGTGGGTATTGAACAATGAGAACACTCGGACACAGGAAGGGGAACATCACACACCTGGGCCTGTTGGGGGTTGGGGGGAGTGGGGAGGGATAGCATTAGGAGATATACCTAATGTAAATGACGAGTTAACGGGTGCAGCACACCAACATGGCACATGTATACATATGTAACAAAGCTGCATGTTGTGCACATGTACCCTAGAACTTAAAGTATAATTAAAAAGAAAAGAAAAGAAACCCTCATACATTGCTGCTAGGAATGTCATATGGTCCAGCTGCTACGGAAAACAATTTTGCAGTTAATCAAACGTGACCATATGATCCCGCAGTACATCTCCTATGTAAATAACCAAAAAAACTGAAAATATATGTCCACACATAAGCTTGTATAAGAATGTCCACACAAAAGCTTGTATAAGATATTCTTAGTGAAATAAATCAGATACAAAACATTACATATTCCATGATTCCATTTATAGAAAATATTCAAAATCAGGATTCCACAGAGACACTAAGTAGATTAGTCATTGCCAAGGGCTGTGGGGAAATGGGAATGGGGAATGATTGCTTAATGGGTATGGGGTTTCTTCTGGGGAGATAAAAATGTTCTAAAATTAGAGAGTGGTGATAGCTGCACAGCTATATGAATTTATTAAAAACTCCTGAATTGTACACTTTAAAATAGCTATATGATACATTTTCTGTTATGTGAACTTTATCTCAATATTTTTTTTAAAAACTGGTTATTTTAATGTCAAACAAAGTAGGTTTAAGAGGAAAAAAATCCTAAGAGCCAATCCTCTGAACAGACACAGCAACTTGAAATATGTATAAACCAAACAACATAGCTATAAAATACGTAAAGCAGAAAGAGATAGAGCTGAAAAAATAAATCTACAACTATATTTGGACACTTCGATACCCCTCTCAACAACAAACACAACAACTAGACAGAGTGTCAGCAAGGATATAGACAATGTCAAAAATGCCATCAACTAATAAGCTGTTTCTAGGTTACAGAACAGCAGAATACACATTCTTTTCAAATGCCCATGAAACAGCTAACAAGGTAGACAATATTATACTGGACCAGAAATGAACAGAATTAAAATAAATGAAGTTATACAGAGTTTGTTCTCGGACCACATTAGATTCAAATTAGAAATCAATTTTTTAAAAAGTAGTAGGAAAATCTCCCCCAACTTGGAAATTAAACAGATCTAAATAGTCCATGAGCCAAAGATTCTCCAATGAAATAGAAGAAAAAAATTGAATGAAGACATAATATATCAAAATTTGTGGGCCACAACTAAAGCAGTACACAGAGAGAAATGTATAGCACCGAATGTGCACAGTAAAAGTAAGTCTTAATTCCATAATCTAGCTCTCACCTAAAACACCAAAAACATGGAAAGCAAAATAAAACCAAAGTAAGCATGGGCAAAAAATAACAAAGGTAGCAGAAATCAACAAAATTTATATTCAAAATTCTAAAAATAAAAAAATTGTATTTAAAATTTTAAATTGATTTTTTAAACTTTTTTAAAGACCAATAAAACTGAAAAACTCTAATAAGAAAGAGAGAAACTATAAATTACCAATAGAAGGAATGAAATGGGATATCATCTTAAGTTTACTATTTGAAAACAAAAATTACTATATGGGTAATTCTATAAAGAAGTTTACTAAACAATATATTTAAGGAACATGATTAAATAGGCGTTAACAAAGCCATGATATTTATCCACCAATTCCTTCTTCCTATAACCATGTTAGACAAACCACATAGGCCAAATCTGGCCCACTTCCTGCTTTTATAAATAAAACTTTATTGAAACACAGTCATATCCATTCATTTCAAAATTAAACATTCAGGCTGGGGCGGCGACTCACACCTGTAATCCCAGCACTTTGGGAGGCCAAGGCAGGCGGATCACGATGTCAGGAGATGGAGACCATCTGGTTAACATGGTGAAACCCCGTCTCTACTAAAAATGCAAAAAATTAGCCAGGCATGGTGGTGGGCACCTGTAGTCCCAGCCACTTGGGAGGCTGAGGCAGGAGAATGGCGTGAACCTGGGAGGCGGAGCTTGCAGTAAGCTGAGATCGCGCCACTGCACTCCAGCCTGGGTGACAGAGCGAGACTCTGTCTCAAAAACAAAAAAAAATTTAAACATTCAACTACCGTATAGCCCAGCAACTGTATTCTGAGGCATTACTCCCAGAGAAACGAAATGCATGTTCACACAAAAACTTGTATATGTTTATCACAGCTTTATTGTAATAGCCAAAAACTGGAAACAACAAATATGTCCTTCCACAGATAAATTATTTAACAAACCGTGGTACATCCATACCATGGAATATTATGAGCAATAAAAAATGAATGAACTGTTGATACACACAACAACTTAGCCAGATCTCTGGAGAAAACCAAAAGGTCCCATAATATTAATATATGATTCCTTTAATATCAGATGTCCAGAAAAGGAAAATCCATAGAGACAAAAGTAGATAAGATTAGAGGATACCAGGGGATGAGGGAGAGGAGGAATTACGAGCAATTACTTAAAAGCTATGGGGTGTTTTTATGGAGTGATATCAATATTTTGAAACTGAGGCCTGGTAGTTGCACATTGTGAATGCACTAAATACCACTGAATCATAAACTGTAAAATAGCTGATTGTATGTAAATGTCACCTAATAAGGGGAAGCAGGGTTGGGGGTGAGGGGGAAGCTCAAGGGAGGGAGACATGGAGGCACTGAGGGATGGGAGGGAGGGAAAATCAATTAATCAATCAATCAATGACAGATTTAGAAGGAAAACCATCTGGTTCAAATATTTAGAACCTAAGACAAATTCGAAAAATGCCTATTTGTTATCCTTTTAACGTCCCTTTTAATTTATAAAAATTCACTCATAAGAGAATGTTCAGCGTTAAAACAATAAGCAGGTACTTGTTCTCTGTAAAAGTGTCAAAAAAGAGAAATATAGCGGTTTGTATATATAAGTGAGATCACTGCAAATCTTTATGAACTAATACACATTTTAATGCTTCATAATGTTCATCAACCAATTGCAGAGTTATCCTAAAGAGAGTTATTGTACATTTCAAAATTTATTCAATCTTAATGCCTATAAAATGTTCAATCGTTCTTGGAGAAAAGCTGAAAAAAACTACCAAGAAACGTATTTAGAAAGTCCTTCAAAAATATTTTTAAATGCAGATATATATCTTTCTATATATGTATACACTGAAAGAAATTTTGGAGAGATTCATTTCCTTATCATTAACAAATAAGAACTTTTTTCCTCTTTCCCTGAAAAAAGTCTTTCATAACCAAGTCACACACAAATTTCATAACTATACAATGTTATAGGGACAGGCCATTATACCAAAAGAATATTAAACATCAATCCCTGAATCATTAAAGAAATATCTTAATAGTTTTAGTCTCTTTATCTGGTTAGAGCACTGGAAGCTAAGTGGTGTCTGTATAAACCAATCATTTCACCAGCAGTTTTATATTACTTTAAAGCCTCATATAAAAAGCACCTGCCTAAAGTGAGTAATGGAGTTTTATATTCATTGCACTTAGGAACAGTGTACGTAACCTATTCCGTTTTCCTCCCTTGTGGAATATATTTCAGCTTATATTGCACAACACATTACCAATGCACATAAAGACTCTCTGATCAGCCATTTGGACTGCCGTCAGCAACCTGCCTGATTGCCTTATTTTTTTCCCTGCCCTAAATAACATATTCACTTTATTTAACAAGTGAAATGAAAAAAACAATGTAAGATAGTGATCTTTCTTAATGAATATAGAAGACATGTATGTGTACTAACTATAGTTGTAATACAAATGCTAAGACACCAGCCTTGAACAAAATTTATGTAGTTAATAGTTTAAAAGAAAACTAGTCAAACACATCATTCCAGGGGAATAACACAGAACCAATACAGGACACTTTGGATCTGTTTTCTCCCTTGAGCACTCACAATTTAAAAATTATTATGACTACACTACCAGCAAAAGCCAAGATAATTTCAATCCATTAAAGATCAAGAAGTAGAAAAAACTATTATTAAAATTGGATCAACCTCGTATCTGACAGACCACTATTTTCAAGACACAAATATCACAGGCATTGCCCAAACTCCCTGAAACAGGAATGAAGGCAAATTTTTAAAACAGTAATGATGATGAAAATATGGTATGCTGTTTTGTAGCTTAGATCTAAACATTAAGTACAAACAATGAGTAATGAAGGTTAATGGTAATTCCAGAAATGAAAAAAAAATTAAGGGATTTTCTGTAATTATACAATGAAGACTTGGTAATATTCTAAATTACAATAATGTCTATTTTAATAGAAGGAGTTAAAAAAAAACTGAACATGCACTAAATACCACTGAATCATTGTGAACATGCACAAATCAAAAGCTCCACTGTCCCTTACTAGCACCTTCATGCAATAACTGAAGGCCAATAACTAGAGTCAATTAATGAACATTTACTTACACCCAACTATGCAAAATTAGCTATATTAGGGGTTGAGGATTTTAAAGAGCTATAAAATATGGAGCCTGCCCTCAAACAGCTCACTATTAGGCAAGAAATAAAAAGGTAATCAAAAATATCTAGCTAATTCACCAATGGATTACCTGAAGTAGCAACAAACACAAAATATGTGCAAAACTGTTGATAATAAGAGCTCATAATCTTTTTTTATTCGTTTTGGTTTGTTTGTTTTTTTTTTTGAGACAGAGTCTCACTCTGTCACCAAGGCTAGAGTGCAGTGGTGAGACCTCGACCTCCCGGATTCAAGTGATTCTCCTGCCTCAGCTTCCTGAGTAGCTAGGATTATAGGTGCGTGCCACCACGCCCGGCTAATTTTTGTATTTTTAGTAGAGGTAGAGTTTCACCATGTTGGCCAAGGTGGTCTCGAACTCCTGACCTCGTGATCCACCTACCTTGGCCCCCCACAGTGCTATGATTACAGGCGTGAGTCACCGCATCAGAGCTCATAATCTAAAATGGGTTTGCAAACCTTTTTTTTTTTTTTTTGAGACGGAGTCTCGCTCTGTCGCCCAGGCTGTAGTGCAGTGGCCAGATCTCAGCTCACTGCAAGTTCTGCCTCCCAGGTTTATGCCATTCTCCTGCCTCAGCCTCCCGAGTAGCTGGGACTACAGGTGCCCACCACCTCACCCGGCTAGTTTTTTGTATTTTTTTAGTAGAGATGGGGTTTCACCGTGTTAGTCAGGATGGTCTCGATCTCCTGACCTCGTGATCCGCCCATCTCAGCCTTCCAAAGTGCTGGGATTACAGGCTTGAGCCACCGCACCCAGCCAGCAAACATTTTTTATGAAGGGTTAAATAATAAATATTTTAGGCTTTGCAAGACATACAGTCTCTGTTGCATTTATTTAACTCTGCTGTTGTAGCACGAAACAGCCATGGATAATAACTAACCAGCCAAATAATGATGGTTACTGCATTCCAGTCAAAAACAGCTGATGGGCTGGATTTGGCCCATGGGTCATAACTTGCCAGTCTCTGTCCTAGAACACTTGTTCTCAACCATGGGTCCACATTAGATAGACACAAAGAGATTTTATTGAAAGATCGACATCCAGGCCCCATCCTCAGAGATTTCAAAACAATAGGTATGGTGTAGGGCCTGAAAGTCAGCATATATTGGAAGCTCTAACTACTGCTCTAGAGGCAAAGCGATTTTGATATGAGAAATCTAAAATTAAGTCCTAGAGTTGAAACTTGTGCTCTTGAACCCATTGATTTTTGGCCAAAGAATGGAGTGGAACCATGTTGGGCAAGTTTGGAGACCAAAAGGCTTGGTTGAGAAAGTGAGACCCAGTCTCAAAAAACAAAACAAAACAAAAAACAGTAAAATATAATTGATTTTTAATGCCAGATTATTCTGTGAGCATGAGGCACCACAGCTAGCTGTATTTGACAAACAGCTGTCATCAAGAACAATTTCCTAATGTTAGAAAAACTGAAATGAGAGACAGTAAAATATTCATACCGCTTTGTCTATACCCAAAAAATAAATGAGGGCAGGGCGCAGTGGCTCACACCTGTAATCCCAGTACTTTGGGAGGCTGAGGTGGGTGGATCACATGAGGCCAGGAGTTTTGAGGCCACCCTGGCCAGCATGGCAAAACCCTGTCTGTACTAAAACAACACAAAAATTAGTCAGACATAGTAGTGAGTGCCTGTAATCCCAGCTACTTGGGATTACTGACGGTGAGGTAGGAGAATCGCTTGAACCCAGGAGGCAGAGGTCGCAGTGAGCCAAGATCGCGCCACTGCACTGCAGCCTGGGTGACAGAGCAAGGCTCTGTCTCAATAAATAAATAAGAATTGTTGTCATATTTAAGGTCAAGGCATTTGGCAAGAAAGGAATATTATGACTAAAGGAAATCAGCACAGTGGACTCTAAAAATTACAGAACTATTGACAAGTTCATTCAGATTACTTCTGAGTTCTTAGAGGTTCAAATCATGGTAATAAATGCTTAGGAAGCAGCTAGGAGCAAGACCAAAACATTCCCTTTCCTCAGGATGTTTGGATTCTAGCAGAAAATGCCTAAAGTTTATTGAAGCTTTAAATAAGTACAAGGCACAAGGCACAATACTTTATATGAGTTTTTAATACCACAAAACAACCTAAGTTAATAAATAGACACTATCACCACTGAAAAACTAAGGATTTGGTAGGTTAAGTAACTTGTTCAAAAATCACACAGTATTATCAAACTGGAACTTAAATACAATTTGACACTGAGGACTGTGTTCTGAAACACGATGTTACACAGATCATTACCTATTAAAAACAATTACAATACTAAATTGATTGTGAAACAAGAGAGAAAGCACAAGAGAGCCAAAAATAAGAGAATTAATCAGTAACATTCACTTACGGTTCTCTATATCATAGACATAAGCTCTGGTAGAAAACAAAGGACTACTCAATTATTTCTCATGTGTTCCTCCCTACAAACACATGTATCCATGCACTACACATGTACACATATTTTAAATATCTAAACTTTTTTAAATATTTAAGATAGTGTGTCTTAAAGATAGTGTGTCTATCTTCTTCAGTAGTCTTCTGTCATGAGGTACTCATTTAGCTAATGTAGTATAGTCCTTCCTCCTGTTTAGTTTAATGAGTAGGCACCTATATGGACCAATACTGTTGAGAAATAACTTTGCTGATTCGGACTCTCATAAGTTTATCATTTTGAGATTTATGGACAAAAATGATGAATATTCTTAGTGTTATTGTAGAACAATCTTCTAAAATATAACTGTTTTACAGATAGATTCAGGTATCTTTCAGATTCTGATCTAAATAACTCCAAAGGAAAAAATGTGAGGACAACTTTTTTAAATGCATAGGTCCTCAGAATATTTTTCTCCATATGAATTTTTGTTCTGTAACCATGGTAGATTTTATGTGCTGAAAAGTGTGTTATATCTAGCATATGCTAGTTTTAAAATCTACTTAATAAAGCTGCAAGAAAAATACTAAATAATATTTTTAAAGAAGCAAATTCCAACATCTACAAATTAACAATTAACTCTAAAAACTACTTATAAAAACTGGACTGTTCAAGGTTCATTGCTTTTTTAATACCAGTAATTCTTAATGCAACTTGAAATATTTATAATCTTGTAAGTTTCAAAGAATTATTTTATAACTTGGCTTAATTTGCGAGAAAACAGCTTATATGAATGCCAGTTATACTTCTTTGGAAAGACAAATGTAAACCTATTTAGTGATCTGATTTTCTCTTTCATCTTGTCTCCAGTTTCTGTGTAGATTTATAATGTTCATTGTTTCCAATTTTAACAAATCACCTAATGGCAGAAAGGAAAATATGTTAACCTTAGAATTATTTGCAGTTGGAGAAATCCCTTTTGTCTGGCCCATACAGGGCCTGCAATCTGTTTTAAACACAGATTGTCTGTCTTTCGTCTGACAGCCACCAAGCTGCACAAATTACTTTCTGCCTGTTCACCTGTTTGCAGCTGTGTCTATAAGCTAAAGATTCTGCAGTTGACTTGACCAACCACTTCAGGATTGATGACATGTGCTGCTGATAAAGTGAGCAATTTGAAGAAATTACTGGCTATAGTTATTGAAAGACATCTGGGCATGAGCTGAGAACTAGAAGCCTTCAATCATGTGCTTGCAACCTGCAGTGGCGGCAGCAGTGTTTGAAGTGATATCCTACTAAAGGCAGTTGGCCCTAGCACTAAATAACCAAGCAATGTATTGAACATAATCTCTCAAATAAGTAATAAAAGATTCTTTTAGCTGTAAAAATTTGAGGTTTGGTCTTTTCTTTAAAATATATTTTCAGGAAAAAACGTAAGGCATCAGTGAAGCTTTCTTATGTCTATCCTTTTCTGAGTTAACTTTACATGTATATTTCCTATGTAATGAACTTTTTCAAACTGTTACTACTACTGCTTTAAAAAAAAAAAGTCAACTATTATTGAACATCTACTACATGCTCCACACCCTGACCACAGAACAGCTTTATGTCCATTATCTTATTATTAATACTCACATCAATATTAATCAGAATTACTATCCCCTTTCTCTGGTAGAAAAATTAAACTAAACTAAAGCTCCAGGAAACTAGTCTAATAACATACAACTGTGTGTTACAGGGCTAGAATTTTGTATGTCTCCTGATCAAGAGTTAATTCAAGTATACCATACTACCTTTCATTTGGGAAATGGACGTACTTGGTTTCTTTATGCACTTTTTATCATACAAGTAATTGTATATTTTGTCAAAAACATCTTGTCCCTCAGGTCAGCCATTGGGAGATGTGGTTTCTAGTCCATCTTTCTGTCTCATTATATAAAACTTATTCCAAATCAAACGTTCTTCATGAATTAAGATGCCTGATTTAGTCAAAATTTAGACTTTAAGGCTAAGGGACAATGCTAAAAGCTCAGGCCTTTCCCGCATTTGCTGAAATTTGATTACAGTGAAAGTTCAAGTAAAATTATGCTAGAAAAAATAGCAAATATACATCCCTTTATGACAAAAAAAGGCATCATGCCTACCATTGAAGAAAAAGGAATCATGCCTATTAAACACTAAGTTTTTAAAGGCATTACAAACTAAAGTTTGACACTATCACTAAAAATAATAATTAGGAAAGCATACAAAATGTCAGTAAAATACAGTCAAATAAGGAACTATGATAAGGCAATTCTATAAGTAAAAAATCAGAACTCAATTATAACTTACATTAATATCAGAAGAATCAATATATCTAGATATACTTATGTGAAAGACAAATTCAGTGTGTTTCAAATGCAAAACTGAATACAAGATTATATATGACAACATATTTTTACAGTACCATTAAAAGTTTCTAATAAGAAAGTTAACATGATTTTGAAAAGCACTTGAACTACTTTCCTCCATTTGCAAATACTTATAAACCTATACATATAAAATGATACAAAACAATAAAGAGGTTATAAATAAAACAAAAACAAATTCTGGTAACAGCTATTGTTAAGCAATGTCTAAAAATTCTTAATTTGTACATATATTTCAAATATAGTAAAAGTCAATCCTTTGGAAAATGATTCAACTGAAACATATCCATTAATATTAGAAACCAATTATATATGGGCCGGGCATGGTGGCTCATGCCTGTAATCCCAGCACTTTGGGAGGTCGAGGTGCGTGGATCACCTGAGGTCAGGAGTTTGAGACCAGCCTGGCCAACATGGTGAAACCCCGCCTCTACTAAAAAAAAGTACAAAAATTAGCTGGCCATGGTGGCAGACGCCTGTAATCTCAGCTACTCGGGAGGCTGAGGCAGGAGAATTGCTGGAACCCAGGCGGCAGAGGTTGCAGTGAGCCAAGACCGCGCCATTGCACTCCAGCCCGGGCTGACAACAGCGAGACTCCATCTCCAAAAAAAAACAAAGAAAGAAAAAGAAAACAAAGAAACCAATTATATATGGAAAAAATCACTGCTTCGTAAGCAATGATAGTTCTTAGAGAAAATGAATATATCCAACACTAATTTTTAAAAAAAGCTTCCACTCTAATCTACATTTGCACTTAAGTAACATATACAGTATCTCATTTGCAAATATTAATTTGAAGATCAATTATCTAATAATCAAATCATTATTCTTGTTTGGGACGGACAGTGTCAATAAAATATATTTCTTCATTTAGTCAGAGAAGACATATTAAAAGAAACAAAAACAATTGCTTCTTTCAAAGGTTCTTTTGAATAACTGGCTTTTCCACTATTTTTATATTGGTTTTAAAATTTCCATAGACTTGGGAAATATTATCCCTGGTATTTATAAACACTAATATTTCTTTCAGAACAAATTTAAATACATTCTAAAAATGGCAAAAAATGCACCACCCTTTCAACTTGTTAAAATCAAATGTACTTGAAAAATAGAATAGCCAAAGCCTTCAAGTCAAGTAATTATATAAATTTGTCTTTCACATTTCAGTATTCATAAATTGGGATTTCATAAAGACCTGACTGACTCTAGTCACAAAAGAGAATATATATCATTCATGATTAGAATACATCAAAACTTTACTTATCTAACGATATAGTAATAACAACATTATTATACACAGGATAATAGTTAAGAAATACCATCTCTATCACTATCCTTTTTCCTCTCTTTCCTAATGATATTATGAGTTCATATTTTTAATAGCAGTTTTTATTTTAAAAGAGCTAAGTCATGAGAATATTCTTACATACCACTTCATAACTTTGACACAAAGTACGTATAAAAAGATTAGACTTTATTTGGTATAAAATCAGTTGGCAGTTTTACATCTGTGCATGCAACATAAATACACCAGCTGGCATCTCAAGCACACACACATATGGACTTCAAAACAGAAACTTCCTTATTTGCAGCACTGCCAGGGTAATTTTGTATCCTCTGCATACTACAGCTATTTGTCAGGCCCCTGCAGGTGTGCACTGCACATAAACACACAGCTGTAGTCCAGCAAGCCAAGTGTTCCATCAAACACATAAAGAGAGACCTCAGCAGTTGGATTAGTCATCCCTACAACAGGTCCAGAGAGAACAATATGGGTTAGTATTTTTGGAAAAAGCATGGATGGGAAATTTATGATTATGCTAGTTTTACCAAATAACTGGTAGATTGTGTCATTTTAAAAGCAATGCCTACTTATTAAGTTCTTGTTAGAATAGCTGGAGAAAGTGAATTTTTTAAGTTTTAAATATAAATAATGTGGTTTATGTACAAATTAGTTTATTAAGTGTAAAATGTAAAAAGAGTTTTCAAATAGTTTTTAATTTTTGGAAGTTGTTGCAACTGCATGCTTTGGCTATAATATTTACAAATCATAATGAGTACATATATTTAAAATATTTACCAGTTCTATGTTACACTTCACTATACTTATAATCCCTTTTATTCATATGTACTTTAGATGAACTTGCCATTTCAAGCTAATCGAGCTCAAAATTATGTATTAGACAACATTTAACTACCTAACATTGCACGCTGTATCAGACTGTAAGGAAATACTATTAAAATATTTAGTTCTCAAGTACATTATTAAATGGCTAGGTAATATATAAAAATGTAAGACATGATCATGATCACTGTAGAAATCATCTAAGAGCTGCCAACCAAATTAAATGAGGTCTTATTAATATTCTTTAAAATACCTGGTAAGTATTTCAAGCAGTTGCTAATTATGGCTGCCTTAACCACATTTCCCCAAAAAATGCCCAGAGTCCACCTGGCAGTTGACAAAACATAAAGATAACTTAGAAAATGAGCTGAATGCACTATGCCTAATATACTGTGTGAACTCTGAGGTCAAAGAGTTAGTAATCAAAAAACAGCAGTCTCTGGCATTAGGGGATTCACATTTCCTCTTATCTGGAATGCATAAAGGGACTTAGAAGTCACATTAATATGATACAAATCCCACCCCTTTACATGAAGCCGAACTTTATTAAGTATTATTTTAACTGAGCCACCAAAATGCCATCTAAAGTAGGAAATAAAGTAAATGAGGAGGAAAGAGTGAAAGCTTTATACTTATTTAATTTCTTTAAAGTAAATTATTGCATATCTTATTATATTGTTCTGTTTAACTATAAACAGAAAATGCTTGGATTCAACCTGAACCCCCTCATTAATGTTGGGTCCCTGAAGTATGATTCATGGCTCCTTAAAGCTTTCTAGTAGCCTTAGATGCTTCAGATTGGTTCTAGCTGAACTGATTCTTAACCCCAGAACCTCTCTTTATCTGCAATTCTGTGTCAATTATTTAAATCATATCCCTTGGCTCAAAATACTGTCATCTAGAAAAGAGTGAAATGCTGAGGATGAGTAGAATATCTTGGTCTTTTCCATGATAAAATATATTTAAGACAAATTTTAATTAAAAATACCTGTTCTGGTTATTTGTTGCTATGGAAATCCTCCAAAACTAAGGTTTAAAAACAAGAATCTATTATTTCTCTCTTACAGTTCTGTGGAATTTTCTAGACTTATCTGAGTGGTTCTTGGGTTGGTCTCACTCATGTAGCTGCATCAGATGGTGGCTTGGGCTGGAATCATCTGAAGTTTCAATCGAGCTGGAAATCCAAGATGGTTTTGTCACTCATATGTCTGATAACTTAGCTGGAATAACTGCAACAGCTGAGAGTCAGAGAAGCATTTCTCTCTCTCCTTCCTTACAATTAGCCTCTCTGTGTGACTAGCTTAGGCGTCCTCACAACATAGCAGTTTCAGGGATACTGGCCTTCACATATGGTGGCTGGCTTCTCCCAGAGCACATATGCCAGGTGACTCGCACGGAAAATGCAAGGCTCCTTATAACCTGTCCTCAGAAGTCAAACAGTATCACTTTCACCACAAGCAAGTCAAAAGCAAGTCACAGGGACAGCCCAGATTTAAGGGGAAAGGCCAACAGAAGAGCATAAATACTAGGAGGCCTGATTCATAGCCATCTTTTGAGGCTGACTACCTCAGTATAGTAAACAGTATCATTTTTTTAAAACCCCAGTATTTTCTATTGTTTGCTAACAATCTGTTAATGATTCAGTATTTTAATTTTCTAATTATTTTGTTGTTTACTAATGCTATTAGTTTCCAAGGATTTGATTATAAACTATGATGACAAAAGTACAGCAAAGTATATCATTTTTTTCAGATTCGTTTCCCTCACTCATCAGAAACTAAATCTATCTTTAAACAATCAAATATTGAAGGTTTGGCTAAATTGCCAAAAAGGATCAATCTTTATTTTGGGAGTTTAAAATATTAACTCCCAAATATTGAAAAATTTGTCACTTACTTAAATGAATATTACCTCGTTGCTTTAAAGTACTATATTTAGTAAATAACTACCAGGACTTTCAAAAGATCTCTTCAAGGAAATGCATTGGGAGTGGAGGTTATGGGGGGAACAGGGTAAATTATCATAGACAGAAATAGCCAGCTACTACACACACACACCCCAAAACCATAATGGGCATAATAATCTTGTTTATGGGAGGTTAAGAGCAACTCTTGTAATGTTAAGAGCTAAATTAAAGGCTACATTTCCCCATACAATTAGAAAAAAAAATTGGAGAGACAGTAGAAATAAGGAACAGAGCAGAAAGAAAAAAGTAATTTTAAAAGCTTTTATTTATTTGGTAGGGGGTATAGCTCCTCCTCCCCTCATCTGAAAGACACAAAACATAAAAGGCAAAACTCATAATTACATGAGTTTTTAAAAGTATATAAAAGGTGGGTCTCACATGCTCCATTTTCCCAAGACGTAATAACTCATAGTTGTTTTATATGAATTCGTCTCAATTTTTCAAACCAAAACTACCACTCTACCTATTCACCTACCTATATATCCATCTATCAGTAACATATATACATGCACACACATACATGAATACAAACATCCTTCTCTAAAAAAGAAAGGTAAAGTGGTGCTAAAAGAATACTTGTTTTTCACTTAGAGCCTATTAATCTATCCTACTTAGTGGAATAGTTTACTAATTTTACTAATAACATTAGTTTAGAATTAGAATAGTTTACTAATTTTACATAGCATAATACTGCACAGCATAGAAATATGTTATATTCATATAACATCAATAAACCACATAAACATTCTATTGAAAGAAACCAGATACAAGAGTATATATTGTATAGTTCCACTTACATGAACTTCAAGAATCAGAAAACTGAGCCTACGATGACAGAAATCAGAATAAGAACTGCCTATGGGGATGATGATCAGGATGGACTGCAAGGAGGCAAAAAGAAACTTTCTGATATTGAGTTTGGAAAACTTTGACATTTTTGGTTCTAAGACAGAATCAAGTTAAGTAACAACATACTATTTAATATTTTTGCTTCTTTTTCTTCAACTGCAAATAACTATCTTAAAATGTAAGTCACTATTACCTGAATTTGGAAATATTGGAGGAAACTAAGGTTCTGACATCAAGTAGCTTAACCAAAATCCCATGTCTAATCAGGTAGATGCCACACCTAGTACTCAAGCTTGCACAGTTCTATTTCAGGGCTATTTTTTCTTCCTTTATCAATATTCCACTTTTTAGATTATATTACAAATTTCATTGGAAGTTCTCAGCTGTTCTCTTTAAGTGAAAGAAGTAGGAACAACAAAGACAAATCTATAGTTAAAACTTAAGGGCCTTAAAAACAAACTACTTGGGCCTTAAAAAAAATACTTAGGCCTGGCACTGTGGCTCACACCTGAAATCCCTGCACTTTGGGAGTCTGAGGTGGGAGGATCACTTGAGCCCAGGAGTTTGGACTGGCCTAAACAACATAGTGAGATCCCATCTCCACAAAAACAAAATTTTTTTAATTAGCTAGGTGAGGTGGCATGCACCTGTAGTCCCAGCTACTTAAGAGGCTGAGGAGGTAGCAGCACTTGAGCCCTGGAGATTGAAGCTGCAGTGAGCTGTGACCACATCACTACACTCCAGCCTGGGTGACAGAGCAAGAACCTGTCTCAAAAAAAAAAAAAAAAAAAATTAAAAATTCAGAATTTGAAATTACTCTGTGAAATCTTCCTTGTGGTAAAAATAAACCTTACAGGATTACAACACAATTGATGTAATGAATTGTAAAGAAGCAAATAATTATAAACAATTGAAAAAGTAACTTCCAATTTGTTAGCACATTGATTGTGTTTTGATGGTAGAGTTATAGATGCTTTTTATTTCATTCTATGTGTTTTCCATATTCTATAGTCTATTTTTATAACAAGTATATAAAATGTTATTTATTTTATAAAGGAAATTCATTAAACTGAAATACACATTATTTTTGACCCACAATCCTGTATCTTTAATAAAACAGAAAGAAAATGAATGCATAGAGATCTATAAGCAAAGTTATCTGTTGCACCATTATGAGTAGTAACGAAAAAGGGTCTTAAATGTTCATAAACAGAATTACTGAAGAAATAATGATACTCTCTTACACATATGGAATAGTACACAGCTATTAAGAAGAATAAGTTATAATTATACAGTTATGCTGGAACAATCACCACAACATGGTGTTTTTAAAAAGCAAGTTCCAAAATATGCAAATAATCACATTAAAATACATACTCAACACAAACCTATACATGTGTTTGTTTGTATCAGCATAAAGAAAGTGAGGTGGTAAAAAAAGGGATGGAAAGGATATTAGCTTTTTAAAAATATTTCTGTGCATATTAATGCACTGTTTCACATATTAAAGTGAGTATGTATTACTTTAACAAAAATTGTAAAAGGTAAAAAACAAAGTAAATGTCTAAGCTTTGTATTTTTTATAAGCAGCATATAATCAAGAAATAACCAAAATTAAAAAGAAAGTTATCCCCTACAAAGTCAGTTAGGGATATATACTATATTTCAACATTTTTAAAATTGTCTATTCTTTAAAAACCAAACCGTTTACTAGAAAGATAAAGATATACCTAACTATTACAAATGAGGCATTAGTGGAATACCAGAAATACCAAAGTGAAATGATAGTAATATTGTTGATGTTTCTTTTTGCACAGACTGTAATAAACAAACCCACATGTAACACAGTTTGCTCAGCAAAGTAGGGTACCCAGATGATAAGAATAAAGTAATCTGAATGATTTTGTGAATTCTAGGTGAAATGTCATGCATTCAATAAGCAACATTTAATTCAATGTACTTAAGATTACTCTAAATTTATGACAGAATTGGATATAACCTGTTGAGAACCTCAGATTTACATAGAATGTGTCAGCCACACCACTCAATGGCCAGGAGAATAAGGGTCAGTTGTTAGTATCTGAATTACATATTACTGACATACACATTATTTTCCAATTTGTTATCACATTGGAATGTGATAACATTGGGATGTTCATTAAAGGTCAAATGTAAGAGCCTCACCAACAAAAACAGGACTGGCCTAAGAACCTGCATTTTAGCATGAACCAAAGTGATTCTTACTCAGGTGAAAGTCTGAGATATTGTCTTATGTAATTCAGGTAAGCCAAATAAATACCTTCCTCTCTCAGTAGATTTTTGGAGAGGGGGAAAAGATGTTTTTCCTTTCCCTTGTAAGATTCTAAATATAAGTTTTACCATATAACATATAAATAAATAAGAAATTTATTTTTAGATATATCACTAGAATGATAATCTAGTCTTATCATTCACTAGATAATAATTATAGGGAAGCAAAATGCCACCAGTTGGCATATTACACGTTTTGCATATAATGCTACTTATTTTCCAAGACCCAGTTATTCTGTTAGTGCTTAAAAACAATTGTTTTAGCTTTCTTATTATGAACTGAAATAAGATAAACTAGCCAGTAACTGTCAGTATTAACATGAAGCATCTGTACATTTCAGACTTTTTTAGAATTTTCATATAAAGTTAATTTCTCATAAGTTTTTTTCAGTATAAATTTTATTATAGTCTAACATCCTTTAACTTATTTTTTATTCTACAAAGCAATGCCAAAATACACTGGAGGAAAAGTTCTTACCAAAATTTATTCTATTTTTATCAGCACCTCGGTCCAGATTAACTCATCCTACACAGCTGAGCTCAAGCATCATCCTTCACCTAAGCTTGCCCCGTGTCCATTAGTTTTCCCCTAAACCCCTGACCCAGGGTGGACTAAGAAGTAATATTTAAATATTTAATAAATGTTTCCTAAATCTAAAAATAGTAAATACTAGAACCAGAATCTTCTCATTCAAAACATATTTATTTTGTGCTTATTAACTAAAGATACTGTCTTTTCACACACACACACACTCTCCTACAAACTCTTACACTAACTTAGAGAAATGTACAATTAATATATGTACTATGAGAGTGGAAGTACAGGGCACTTTGAAACTATAAAGGTACCCCTATCCTGGTCTATAGAATTAATATTCAAGGATAAAGAAAAGTAAACCAGAAAAGAGGGTGAGGGTAGAGTAAATTGAAGTACTCCAGGCAATGGAAAAGCATGACCTACAAACCTAAGGAAGGAACTGGAACTGCCTAGAGGCCTATTACAGAAGCTTACTGGTAGTACCGCCTATAGGAAGTAGGGATGAGAGCAGCAAGACCTGAAATTGAAGAATTGAAGGCCATCAAGAGTTTCAGAAGGAGTTTGCCATTCTTAATTATAAAAAAAAAAAAAAAAATTGCATAATGCAGGTCAGGTAACAAATACTTTCTTTTTTTGTATGAATTTTTTAAAATTTATTTTACTTTATTTCAATAATTTTGGGGGAACAGGTGGTTCCTGTTCCACCCTCTCAACTAATTCTATATCCCTGTGGTATAGCCTATTATCCAAAAACATTCATGACTTTTTCTGTTTCAGTCATTAATTTTATTAAATATTTATTTATTCATTTCTTATTTTTCACTGACAATGTATTTACATGGCCTGTTTTCCTTTTCACTGAAATATTTTCCTTGCCTCCACTTTACATTAGCCTGGTTGCTTACCCCAACATTTGGACAAAAACCCTCAACTATTACCCTTGCATTGTCAATGTATTAAAAGATAACAGTGATAATATGTTAAAGAGATATAATCCTCTATTTTTATAGTAATTTTTACATTTTTAATCAAGTAATCCAAAAAGTACCTGTAAAAGCAAACACAAAATACTTGGGGGAAAATACCATCAGGCATCTCATTTACTTCAAAAGTTAAGGTGTTGTATTATTCCATTTTCACACTGCTGATAAAGACTGAGCAATTTACAAAAGAAAGAAGTTTAATTGGACTTACAGTTCCATGTGCCTTGGGAAGCCTCACAATCATGGGGGAAGGCAAGGAGGAGCAAGTAACATCTTACATGGATGGTGGCAGGTAAAAAATGAGAGCTTGTGAAGGGGAACGCCTCTTTTTAAAACCATCAGATCTTGTAAGATTTATTCACTATCATGAGAACAGCACAGGAAAGACTTTCCACCAGGTCCCTCCCACGACACGTGGGAATTCAAGATGAGATCTGGGTGGGGACACTGCTAAACCATATCAGATGTGGTTACAGAACTGGAATTTTTGAAACTACTTTATATCTAAGATAACTACCATAGCATTATCAAATGTAAGAAATCTCAGAACACTATACATATCACATAAGCAATGCCTCTTTTTTCTCCATTCTTCACTTGCCTTTTTAAAAACATCCAGGTGATTTTATAGGGTGAATGTAATAGGACATGAAGATCACTGCTGTCTGTAGTTGGAAACATATCATTCAAATTTATCTGTTCTCTGCTTCAGGAAACATCATTTAAAAGCTACTTGGTAAAACCATTACAGTTTCAAACTTTAAAGTCATTAAGAACAGAGTTTAGAGATTACATCAAATTAAAATCAGCAAGTCAGGCACGGTGGTTCATGCCTATAATCCTAGCACTTTGGGAGGCCAAGGCAGGTGGATCACTTGAGGCCAGGAGTTCAAGACCAACCTGGCCAATATGGCCAAACCCTGTCTCTACTAAAAATACAAAAATTAGCCAGGTGTGGTGGCACACACCTGTAACCGTAGCTACTCAGGAGACTGAGGCAGAGGCAGGAGAACCGCTTGAACCTAGGAATCTGAGGTTGCAGTGAGCCAAGATCGTGCCACTGCACTCCAGCCTGGGCAGCAGAGCAAGATTCTGTCTTTAAAAAAAAAAAAAAAAATGACATCAACAAATGGACTAGATGTTACACCTATCATTAAAGCAAAATCCTTCAGAACTGTTTTCCAGACCTTATATAATGCCTCTACAACACAACTGACCAATGACCGTAGATGGAAAACAGTAGTGCTTTGAAGCATCAGCCAGTAAATGCCACCATGGTTTACCATGAGTGAGATGCACAACATATTAAACCACAGTTAATTAAATCAAACCAGTTCTTGCATTGTTACAATACATCCTATATTACTTATTTGGATACTATGCAGCTGTTTTTAAACCTTAAGATCTCCACACCCATCTCCAGTAGACACTATTCTATTTTCATTGATTGACAATGAAATAAATAAGTGGTTACCATTGTTTTCTACTGTAGAGGGGAAAAAAGCACATTTTTGTTTTATGTCTCTATTATCTCTAATTCACAGTAAGTGGTTCTAATAACTATCTCATGAAAGAACTGAAGGAAAATGAAATAACACTGAAAAAAAAATTTTTTTTTTGAGACGGAGTCTCCTCGCTCTGTTGCCCAGGCTGGAGTGCAGTGGTGCATCTCAGCTCACTGCAAGCTCCGCCTCTCGGGTTCACGCCATTCTCCTGCCTCAGCCTTCCAAGTAGCTGGGACTACAGGTGCCTGCCACCACGCCCGGCTAATATTTTTTGTATTTTTAGTAGGGACGGGGTTTCACCATGTTAGCCAGGATGGTCTCGATCTCCTGACTTCATGATCTGCCCGCCTCGGCCTCCCAAAGTACTGGGATTACAGGCGGAAATTTTTTATATGGTAGTACTTATTTGTGTAAATTATGTTGAAAAGTACTTCAGTGGATTTAATGTAATGCATCACTTAGTTAAGAAGAAAATAATTGGCAATTCCTCTATGTTGAAACATAAAAACTTGTTTAAATTTTATATATAATATGCAGCCTACTAAATTATTAGTTAAAATAGAAACTAGCCTCTAAAAAAATTAAGGCTGAAAACACAGGATTTTGCTATTAAAAATACTTTCCTCTAAACTTACACAACATTCTGTATAATTTGGGTAAATTAATAAATATGATAGGCACACAGAAGAAAAGGTATAGATTTTACTACATTCCATATTGTTAAAATACAGCACACTACTAAGCTGTGGCAAAAGCCAAATATCATCATTACAGAATGACTTTTTGGAATACAAAGATAAATGTAGAATCTAATTTAAAATAAATTTTCAAGGTAAGTTTCTATTAAGCATATTAAGAGTTGATTTTTAATATGACAGCATGGTACTCAATTTCTCACCTGCTGTCAGCTGCTACATTATTACTATAGTCTCTACACATCTGTAGTGACAAAGAAGGTGTTCAATTTCAGCTGAAATAGATGCGGGAGCAAGACTTTTTTGGTACCATTGAAGATGCTGATACTTCTAGCAACTTACTATATTTTCTTTCCTCTATACCCAACAATTCGTTAATTAAAAATCTACACAGAAATGTTTGTAAAGCACTCTTGTAAAAGTCTGTTATTTTAGGATTACTGAGAAAGTAAGGTGTGTTCTAGATGACCTAATTTTTCTCTAACACTTTCTTCTTTTCATACTCTTCATATTTTTTCATCATTATATTTGAGTCAAGGATTATTTTCTTGGATACTATTAATCATTTTATTCTCCTTCCTGGAACATTCTATTTCTCCCTTTAATTCAATCTTATAAATGTGAATAAATCCCAAATAGGGCATTATTTTGGGAGACTTGTTGCAATTAAATAGAAAATGTATATAGTTTAAAGGTTTTATTAATGCTTGTACATTAAACAATTTTATAAATTATACAAATAATCGATATAATGCAACCTCTACTAATGTGTTATTTTTATTTAAATGTTTATGAACATTTTGACTTAGAAAAATTACAAAGACTTTCATAAAGTTAATAATGTACTAGGAACTCGCGCACGCGCACTACCCAACTCTAGCCAGCACAAGACTCTGCTCCCAGCCTGGCCGAACCCGGCCTCGCAGGAGCCCCTTCCCAACCGACTTGTGGAGTGGGCGTGGGGCGGCGGCAAGGCCAAGGTAAAGTGGAATTGCATGGGAAAATCATGGTTGATTACTCAGTCTCTAAAAAGGTAAGGAACAGGAAAATTCAGATTTGAAACATACCTCCTCACCTTCGGTGGGAGGTGTTGGATGCACTTTTGGCTCAATACGGGACAGTGGAGAATGTGGAACAAGTCAACACAGACACAGAAACTGCTGATGTCAACGTCACATATGCAACAACAGAAGCAGCAAAATAGCCATGAAGAAGCTAAGTGGGCATCAGATTGAGAACTACTCCTTCAAGATTTCCTATACCCTGGATGAAGAGGTGAGCTCCCCTTCACCCCCTCAGCGAGCCCAGGGTGGGGACCACTCTTCCCAGAAGCAAGGCCATGCCCTGGAGACTCTTCTCAGGCCAGACAGATTTCCCGCTGCAGATCCCACCCCCAGTTTTTTGGTGCCATGATTGGAAAGGAGGGCTTGACCATAATGAACATCACTAAGTAGACCCAGTCCCAGCTAGACATCTACAGAAAAGAGAACTCTGGAGCTGAAGAGAAGCCTGTCACCATTCATGCCACCCCAGAGGGGACTTCTGAAGCATGTCACAGCCACACAATTCTTGAAATCATGCAGAAAGAGGCAGATGAGACCAAACCAGCCGAAGAGATTCCTCTGAAAATCATGGCCCACAATGGGCTGGTTGGAAGACTGATTGCAAAAGAAGGCAGAAATGTGAAGAAAATTGAACATGAAACAGGGACCAAGATAACAATCTCCTCCTTGCAGGATTTGAGCATATACAACCCAGAAAGAACCATCACCGTGAAGGGCACAGTAGAGGCCTGTGCCAGTGCTGAGATAGAGATTATGAAGAAGCTGCGTGAGGCCTTTGAAAATGATATGCTGGCTGTTAATACCCACTCCGGATACTTCTCCAGCCTGTACCCTCATCACCAGTTTGGCCCATTCCCGCATCATCACTCTCCAAAGCAGGAGATTGTGAATCTCTTCATCCTAACCCAGGCTGTGGGTACCATCATCGGGAAGAAAGGGGCACACATCAAACAGCTGCCAAGATTTGCCGGAGCCTCCATCAAGGCCCAGGGACGGATCTTCGGGAAACTGAAAGAAGAAAATTCTTTAACCCCAAAGGAGTGAAGCTGGAAGCCCATATCAGAGTGCCCTCTCCCACAGCTGGCCAGGTGACTGGCAAAGGTAGCAAGACCGTGAATGAACCACAGAACTTAACCAGTGCAGAAGTCATTGTGCCTCACGAAAATGAGGAAGTGATCGTCAGAATTATCGGGCACTTCTTTGCTAGCCAGACTGCACAGCACAAGATCAGGGAAACTGTACAACAGGTGAAACAGCAGGAGTAGAAATACCCTCAGGGAGTCGCCTCACAGCGCAGCAAGTGAGGCCTCCCACAGGCACCAGCAAAACAATAGATGAATGGAGGCCTTCTGACACCTGACAAAATGAGACCAAACACAGCCAGCCAGATACGGAGCAAAGTGAAGACCATCTGAGGAATGGGAAGTCTGTGAAGGGGGCCGGGGACTCTGTAGAGGCCCTGAGAATCCCAGGGGCCAAGAAGGGGTGGGGAAGGTCAGCCAGGTTTGCCAGAACCTCCAGGCCCTGCCTCCTGCCTCCCAGGGCTTCTGCAGGCTTCAGCAATCCACTTCACCATCCACTCAGATCTCTCCTTAACTGCCACAACGCTATCCCTTTTGGTTGAAGTAACATAGGTGAACTTCAAAGCCAAACAAAATGCACACCCTTTTTTGTGGCAAATCTCTGTATGTGTGTACATATTAGTAGGGGACATTAAGATATGTGGCCTGTGGGTTACACAGGGTGCCTGCAGCGGTAATATATTTGAGAAATAATATATTAAATAACTAATTCTAATTTTTAATCAACTACTAATTTTTTTTTTCTTTTTAAAGAGAAAGCAGGCTTTTCTAGACTTTATAGTCTTTCTTTGGGAGGTTCATGGTGTACAGAAGAGCTTAGAGGCCACCCACACAAAATCCACCCAGGGGGAAATCTCGTCAGAAGGACACTCACAGCAGTTCTGGATCATCTGTGTATGTCAACAGGAGGGATACCGTCTCCTTGAAGAGGAAACTGTGTCACTCCTTATGCCTGTCTAGCTTATACATCCATTTCTCTTTGCTTCACGGGTTTTAAACTGGTTTTTTGCATACTGCTATATAATTCTCTCTCTCTCTGTTTATCTCTCCCCACCCTCCCCTCCCCTACTTCTCCATCTCCATTCTTTTGAATTCCCTCATCCCTTCATCTCAATCCCCTATCTACGCACCCCCCGCCCCCACCCCCACAGGAAAGCGTATCTGAGTATCCCATCACACAAAAGCAACAAAAAGAACAAGAGTCAATAGTACTTGTCCTAGCATTTTGGAAGAGGAAAACAGGAACCCATCAAACCAACCAATTAACCAAACAAAGAAAAAAATTCCACAATGAAAGAATGTATTTTGTCTTTTCGCATTTTGGTGTATAAGCCATCAGTATGGAGCAAAATACGTTCTTTCTTTAAAAAAAATTGTGGAGGAAAGTAGCAATTTATACAAGGTTGTTGGCCCAGGGTATTAAATTTACAGATTTTTTAAATGAGAAAAACACACAGAAAAACCTACCTCAGGTGTTTTTTACCTCAGCACCTTTGCTCTTGTGTTTCCCTTAAAGATTTTGTAAAACTGATAGTTGGAGCATTTTTTTAGTTTTTTAATAAAAATGAGTTGAAAAAAAATGAAGGTGACCGTCCAACTGTGCAACAACAACTGTTCTGAATTATCTTCTGCTAGCCAAGAACCTATATGGCCTTCTTTTAGACAAACCTTGAAAACATTTATTTAAAAAAAAAAAAAAAAAAGAAAAGATGACAAAGAAAAACAGAGAGAGAATATTGGAGATGCCCTAAATTTTAATAGGGTATGTGCGATTAGGGCTTTCTGTACTAAACGATGAACATGTACTGGTTTATGTGAACAAGCCATTATACCACCAGACTGCAATGCCAGTTTCCTCTACTGTAAATAGTGTTCTGTGACAAAGAAAACAAAAAAAAAAGAAATATATCCAGCTAACAAGAAAAAAAAATGTACTAGGTTAGTATTTGTGTTAACTGTCAATCTCCTGACCTAATCATTGAACTTGTGAAATCATGATTTCTATACATGAAACTAACAGCTCTACAATTATTGACAATTATAGTATTTTACTCTGGTGATAAACATTTATACTTTAACTTATTGACAGAACTTTAACACATAAAGCCTATGAGCATATGTTCATTGTCTGTTACATTTAGAATGCTTACCTGTAATTAAAAATAAACACTGAAACATTAACAAAAAGTCCAAATGACATGCCTCATTTATCAAAGTAATGTTAGGCTACTAAATATAATGGTAAGCATTTTCACACACAAATTCAGGAATGCCAGAAATGACACTGAAGTGACAATTCTGCTATTCAACTTCCCAAAGGCCAAGGCCAAAGCTGAAACCAGAGTAGATTTCAGATGAATGCCCAACTTGAATCTGCATTTCTAGTATCCCTAATAAAGTAATAATCCCATTAAAAGTAACAGTAAAACTGTAACAATTTCCATTTATAGAACAGTCATGGTATACCAGACATTCTATATTATTTCACTTACTTCTCACTATACTCCTATAAGGCAAGTACTACCAGTGTTCATCATTCTACAGAGGAGGAAACTGATTTTTAAAGACGTAAAGATACTTCCCTAAATCATATGGTTAACAAATGGTGTGGCCAAGGTTCAAACTTGGGCATTGAGCAGACATTTCTTAGAACTGCAATCTAGTTTTCATACACAATTACAAGTCTTAAATAAGAATCAACATGAGTAAAATAACTTTCAATTAGGCAAGTCATTATTTTGGAGGGGAACGAGATCTAAAACTTCCTGTGGGAGGAGGACTTCTGACCTCAAGGAAAATACAAGCAGTTCTAGAAGGCAGCACTGTGCAGGTCCTTGCTATGTGCAGGAAACCTGGGAGCTTTCAACAATGCCTTTACTACAACAGAGAGTCGTATGGATCGAGTGAGGGACTAAACTTTAACGACTCAAGATATTCACATGAAGAGCTTAAAATGCCTAAATAAAATTCCTACACAAGCATTTATTTACTTTTTTCAGAGCTAAGAATAGGCAAAAAATACAAACATGTATCATAAGTTCTATTTACTCAACTAAAAACTAAAATTAATATGGCTCTTACAATTCAGTAATAGTTACTTAGAAGCAAAATAACTGGTTAATGAGTTACTACAGAAACACAGAAAATGGGAAAAATAAACTCTAATAATGTAATTAATGTGTGTTTTCTGCAGATGTTACACAATTACTGGTGATATGAAAGAATTCTCCAAGTGACAACATTGTGTGTCTTAAGTGAGAAGTGAATATATATTTGCATTATGCCTACTGAATGTGGAAACAGGTAAGCAGGAGTAAATTTCCTAAACCATAAGTCAAATTGTATCACTCCTTTGGTTAAAACCCTCCAACGACCTCCCAATGCTATTTGAACAAAATCCAAAATTCTTACTGTGGCTTGCAAGGCTTTAGAATATGACATCTACCAAACTCTCTGACCTCGTTTCCCTGCACTCTTTTTTTTTAATCTCAGAATTCTCTAACCAAAGTGGCCTTCTATCTCTCCTTTAAGCCAAGGTTTTGCCCATAACAAGTCCTTTATATCAGATTTTCGGTTTGCTTAGAAAATTCTTCTTCCATACCTTTGCTCTACATGAGAACAGGGACATGTCTGTTTTGTTCATATCACCCATGCCCAGTCCTAACCCTAGCACATAGTGTCAAACTATTAACATTGACTGAATCAATCAATCAATCAATCAATCCATGAATAATTAGTATCATACCAAAGTCCACCCCCACCTTCAACTATGAACACATTGCCTGGCTACAAGGAGCATGATTAGTTGACAGTCTTCAGCTGTTAGCTTTTATAAAGTTGACTTCAGCTTTTCAGCCAAGAGCATTCTCCTCATGGAGAAGCCCAGAGCCAATGCCTGAATAATGGTGGTAGAAGGTCCTAGTCATTTCCACTAATGCAGGAATATTACAACCACCTTTGCTCCAGAGGTCCCTAATGGGTTGCCCAGAGACTTTGCAAAATCAGCTTCACAATGTGATGACTCTTTCCATCCAATCTTATTCCCAACCTTTTTTTTTTCACAGGTGTTGCTCACTAGTATGCAGTTTGCAGTCCTAATTCCATCTCAGGGTCAGCTTTCTGGAGAACCTAACCAGCCCTGTTTCCATTTCAAAAATCACTCCTTATACCTACAAATAACATGTCATTTTTAACAGTGCACAGAAGATTCATTTTATATGAAACATGTGATGAATGAGCTTACTACCACCCTCATCCTCCACTAACATTTACACACACACACACACACACACACACACACACCCTAACCACAAAATGTCAACTCTTCCCTCAAGCCTTCAAATATAATCATCTGCTCTTTTCTTATGGCTTCCTTTTGAACATCCAGCAGTACTTACCACCCACTATTATAATTATGTGCTTATATGTCTGTTTCCCTATTAAAGATGGACCTCCTGCAATCTGTACCTTCTTCACATTAAAAACCCCAGTGCCTTATAATGTACCTGGTACAAGTAGGATGTTCCATCAATTTCTTGATGAAGAAAGGAAACAAACTAAAAGTGAGGTTTAAAAAAAAAAAAAAAAAAAAAAACACTTTAAAACTATATAGATTACATATATTTTATCTGTGAGACTGGATAACTATGGCCAGCAAATTCAAGCCCCAAACATCCACATTCTAAAAATAAAATAACTTTATTTTTCCTAGTGAATAAAATTATTTTCATTTTTGAGATACATTCATTAATGTTAAAACTGAAAGTTTCTAGGCTACCTGAAGGTCTATTCATTTTAAATTTTTTTGGACACTTCCTCACAAGTACATATTAGTTACCAAGGAAAAATGAAACACTGGTTTTTACAACTCATTAAATTTCTTTTCAACTTCATATAACCTGTCAGTTCTCAACTGCACTCTCTAGGGACAAAAACCAAGCCAAACATTCCTAGCACATAAGCACAAAATAAAAGTAATCCATGAAAACACATACAAAAAATAAAGTGTCTATAAGAAAAGCATTTCACAAATTACAAAATTTTAATTTTGAGAATTGCTAAGCCATTCTATTTTCTGAGAACAGTTAAGCCATTTTATTCTTTTAATTCAGTATGTTAAAATGGGCATTACTCCTCCACCTAGTAATCACAGAATAGGTGAACAATTTAGAAATTCAAATATTTGAAAGGAAGGCTAAGCCTCCCATAGGAAATAAAAGTGGAAATGAGTCCAAGAGAGAAAATGGCTTGGTTCCACACCCTTAAAATTGCCTACAGCAATGCATCAAAAAATAAAAATAAGCCCCCTGAGTCTGGGTCAGCAGCATAGTGTTACAACTTAAGCATTGGGTCATCAATGGCAATGGTAGGCTGATTAATGGTTGAGGTAATATATTTACTTACTGTAGTGTGGAACTGTATAACAGTACCACCAACAGTACAAAGAGTTCTTGTGTGGATATCATATACAAAGAAATACTATAACCATCTACTACTTATATTTTAATATGGATATATGAAACAAACCAGAACAGTTTAAGAAGTACACACAAATAAACTATATTATAAATTCTAATCATTCAACTTGTTAAAAAATAAAACTGAACTTCATTCAACAGTCTACTAATTATATTTTCCAAAAAAAAGCACCTCATTTTTGCTACTCATTATTAAAATCTGATCCTAATTTTAAAAACCTTCCTAAAATCTAAAAGATAAAAGCAAAAATGTTAATATGGGAAAAGGCAGTTTTTCAAGTAATTGAGCCATTCCCTAAAATATAAAAAACAAAATCTTTTATACTTATGGCATTAATAGGTTAAATATAACATTGATTTTTCTTCATATTTAGCAGGCAGCTCCAATGAGTACAATAAACATGTATGAATTCTATTATGTATGTTAATTTTCAGAGTTCTTGAGAAATCGATGTTGAAAATAACCAAGGAACGACACAGGGAGTGGAAGAATTTTACTATATGTGTTCCCAGTGCCTGGTATAGAGATAAACATACAACAGTGTCTATATATGTTTATTGAATACAAAAATTAATATTAGTTCAAGATCAGGTTTTTCTTAATGATAAAATATTTCTTTTTCTCAGTCATATGTGGGAGCTAAAAAAGTTGATATCACGAAGGTGGACAGTAGAATGATGGATACCAGAGGCTGGGAAAAGTGTGTGGATGAGTTGCAGGAGATGAAGAGAAATGGGTCAATGAGTACAAACATACAGTTAGACAGAAGGTGTAAGTTCTAATATTGATGGCAGAGTAGGGAGGCTAATAGCAATGGTGTATATTTTGAAGTAACTCGAAGAAAGAAACTGAAATGTTCTCAACATATAGAAATGATAAATACTCAAGGTCATGGATAGTGCAAATATTCTAACCTGATTATTACCCATTTTATGCATGCAACAAAATATTACATATACCACATAAACATGTAAAATATTATGTATCAATTTTTAAAAATTTATTTACACAGAGAAGATGCTATCAGTACCAAGAGTCTTGCTTTCTGAAGATTATTATATCTATAACATGTAATTTAGGCAAGATTGATACTAAGAATCATTACCTGAAAGGCAATGCCCAAGAATCATAAGAAGTGTCCCTAATTTTGACCCGATATTTGTGCTCTCAGAAATTTTTGCAGGAAAGTAACTTAAAAATATCAACATGCATGAAGATACAAAATGTTGTATCTAAGAACAATAATAGATCACCTACATTTCAAGTGTTAATGAATTTCTTTAAAAAAAGATGTCAGTGGAATAATATTAAATAATTCAATTTAAAAGTATGTAAGGCATATACTATATAACTGGCACAACATGTTAGATAGCATACTCTGGGAACTTAAAAGAAGTACACCTAAAGCAGTCTGAAGGATCTGAAGCTTCAGCTATGTCTTAATGGAAAATAGGTTAAGCACACAAGAAGAAATGGTTATGACAGTAGGCAAGAGGTTGCAGGAAGATGCAGTAGCATGTGCAACAGCAAGCAGGTATGAGAGGCTATATGTTTTGGCTTGAAGTATACTATAAGTAGTTCAGACCATCCTGGCTAACACAGTGAAACCCCGTCTCTACTAAAACTACAAAAAATTAGCTGGACGTGGTGGCAGGAGCCCGTAGTCCCAGCTACTCGGGAGGCTGAGGCAGGAGAATGGCGTGAACCAGGAGGCAGAGCTTGCAGTGAGCTGTGATGGCGCCACTGCACTCCAGCCTGGGCGACAGAGTGAGACTCCATCAAAGACAGAGGGGAGGGGAGGGGAGGGGGGGGGGGGGAGGGGAGGGGAGAGGGAAGGAAAAAGAGGCTTGAGGAAGAAAGTTTCCCACAATGAGTCTAAGAGAAGGTCATGAAATGACCATGTACTAACATGGGAAGAAGTTCCAACTTTATCTTGAGGACAAATGAGAAACCACTGAAGGATACAATCAGAATTCCATTTTAGAAAGATCACTGAGACTGCATTGGAGAGAATGAATTGCAAAGAAAAACAAGAGAGAACTTGGAAAGATACTATTACAACAGTACTATTAGAAACAAAAGCATGGTAACACAAAGTAGAGCCCAGGAAGATTTAGCAGGAAGAAATAACAGAACATTAAAGAGAATCCCTAGGTGTTTTACATAAAACAAGGGGTGAATTGTGATACAATTAGCTATGATTAGAAAATAAGAGTTAAATTTCCTTCTGAATATAGTGAGTGTTAGATGCCTTGGCATATTCAATTAAATTTAACAGTTTCAGGAAGATGTTCTGGGCTACAGCATTAAATGAAGCAGTTGTCAGCGAATAGGTTGTAGCTGAAGCAACATAGGAGAAAGAGATTACTCAGTGTACTCTCTTAAGACCAACAATAAAAAGACAAAGGAGAAGAGCCCACAAACCAGAAGAGAGTTCTACGTATATCAAATACAGAGTCAGGAAGTTAGAACTACAAAACAGACACTGGACTCAGCATCAAAGCTAACTGGAGAGGCAGCATGTATATAATTCTAAGTCATTTCTCTGTGACAGAAGAGAGGAAGATAAAATGAGACCTTGGGAGGAACTTTGAATCTAAGGAAATTTTCTATTTGTATGCTTTCCACAATGAGAGAGACAATCAGAGTGGTATGTGACCACCATAAAGAGAAATTTTAAAACATAATGTTATGAAAAGAAGAGCATAACATAAAATAGTAAACACATAATAAATAAAACCATGTAAAAATTTATATATGAAGACATGAGTTGGAAGGGAATGTGAAAAATTAAAAACAGTCATGCCATACTTGTATCTTTTTCCTTTTATGATTTCCTTTAATGTTGTCCTATGCTTTAATAATTTAAAAGTGAGTAAAAAGAAAATAACCACTCAATACATCTCCCCACCAAATCCCATCATATGAATATAATTAATTAGCTATAGTCTTATGATTAATAACTTAATGAAAAATAAACCCATTATTCAATCCTAATTTTCTAATAATCATTTCATCTAATCCAAAAATGTGCATTCCTAAAAATTATCTGGCAAACATCTCAGTACTATAAGATTTCCCATGTCTCACTAAACTTGGAAAATATGAGGTAAATGACATGTTAACTTGAACAATCATAAAAATGCTTAGAAAGTAAAAGGTTCATATAATGAAAAAAACTTAGAAATGTTTCCATATGTTTCTATGAAGTATTCTTTTCCCACTACATGAACACATTCAAGATTTTATTTTTGGCTTTGTTTCAGAAAAAAAAAAAATCCATCTGCATAGTACAGCACTTACAAGCACATCTCAGTCATGCAACAGTTATGTCACAGCTCATATATCAAATAAAAATCACATTCAAGCCCACACAACCTCACAGACCCAAAGTCTTCCTTTCTATTAAGAGTATTCCTGAGAGACCTCTCATTGCACCTCACTGCTGATGTCACATGACTTTTGTTAGGATGTTAAATTTCGAAGCTAAAATATCAAACAGTTTGGAACACAGTTGTGAATGACCTAAAAAAACAACTTTCACTCATTATAAACTACGAATATTTCCTTTTCACAGAAGCAGGTGCAGAAGTGGTGGAAAAAACTTACTATACTTCACCATATGTTGTTTTTTAAATAAAGTATTATTTCATTATGTGAATGACAATAATGTTCCCTTTAATATTTAGAATAATCTTAATAGATTCTTTGAATGCATCTCTATTCAATTTAATATATACATATATGAAAATGTTTTATAGATTAGAAATATTTCATTATCTAGAGCAGTTTTTACAAACTTCATGTATTTGTATACCAACTTTATTACTACCCTATCCATGTATCATTTGTACTATTATTTATTAAAGCAGCAGCAGTTATTACATAGGGACTAAGAGGTCAGACACTGTCAGAGTACATGGATTGATATTCCAGCTCTGCCACTTACTAGATTCATAACTAAGGGCAAGAATGTTTACTTCTCTGTTCTCTAATGTCTCATATTCTCATTTGTACAATGGAAATAATACCTACCTCCCAAAACTGTTGTAAGGACTAAATGACACAACAGATAGCAAGTACGTACAGGAGTGCCTCATATATAATAACCACTCAATAATTATTAATAATACTATTAATATTTTTTCTTTAAATTTACTCATTTTACTATTTTTAGGTTACAATAAATTTATATTATAAGCAAACTTTTATTCCACTATTATCTTAAGCAGTAATATTTGAAATCATGTATGTAAATATGTGGGATATATTTTTCCTAATACACACTAAAATAAATAATTTCTAAAATTAAAGTTTCCCACATACTAATTAAAATCGTCTCCTATGTCAGGCTGAGCACGGTGGCTCACACCTGTAATCCCAGCACTTTGGGAGACCAAGACGGGCAGATCACTTGAGGTCAGGAGTTCGACACCAGCCTGGTGAAACCCCGTCTCTACTGAAAATACAAAAAGTAGCTGGTATTAGCCTGGAATCCCAGCTACTTGGGAGGCTGAGGCATGAGAATCACTTGAACCCAGGAGGCAGAGGTTACTGTGAGCCAAGATCATGCCACTGCACTCCAGTCTGGGTGACAGAGTAAGACTCCATCTCAAAAAAATAAAATAAAATAAAATAAACAAAATAAAATAAAATAAATAAAATAATCTCCTATATCAAAGGCGATATATATACCAATAATGAGCACTTTATAATATGTAATGGCCATCTTTTGTATTAGACATTAACAACTATTTGCCTCATGAAGAAAATTGAGGTATATGTTAACAAAGCACCCATATGGACCATTCAAAGGAAACATGTTAGAAAACAAATAATACAATGTCATACAATGAATAACTGTCATCCTGTTTGAGTTTTTAAAATCCACTGGTTTTTCTTTTAATCCACTAAATTTCTTCTAGTTTTAACTCATTCCTTTCTTTTACAGAATTAGAAAACCCTGTTACCCTTCATAAAATCATGAAATAATCCAAAAGAGATTTGATCACTGCTGTTACTATAATTAATAACAGTAGCCACCAATTACCAAGTTAGGCACTGTGATGAATGCAATTTATCACAACCAAAACATGAAAAATGTATTATCCATATTTTACAATGAAGAAATTGTAAATTTCAATAATCTAAGTAAGATGCCTAAGATACCACCAGTAGTAAATACCAATATTGGGGGTGAACTGGGAAGGAAGTTACATGGTGCTAGAATTTAAACCAGAAGATCCTGGCTATGCTAGTGGATTAGACAGACAAAAATGTGTTGTCTTTCTAAGTACTCATAGGTTAACTACATCAGTGTTTCACTGATAAAAACATATTTGGTACTCTTCATTCGCAACTACATTTATGGCCTACAGGTCATCCTTCTTAATTGTCCCAGTGATGCCAAATCTTGATTATTTGAGGGGTGAGTCTGAATGTTTGAAATAAATAAATAACCATTCAGAGCCAAGAGCAGTAATAAGTAACACTGGATCCCAATAAATCTTTATATTCTAACACAAGGTATAGTTCTGGATAAATACTCAAAATTGCATTTTGTTTCTATGTCTGCCTCTGAGTCTCTAAAAGAAAAGGAAGTATGTGTATGAAGCTGAGGTACTGGCTGGGCATGGTGGTGCACAGCTGTAGTATCAGCTGCTGGGGAGGCTGGGGCAGGAGCATGGCCTGAGTCCATGAGTTCGAGGTTGCAGTCAGCTATGATGGTTGTGCCCCTGTACTCCAGCCTGGGTGATAGAGTGAGACTCCATTCCTGAATACATAGCTGAGGTACTTATTTCCTTATGTGGCTGCAAAACTGGCCACAAAAAAAAAAAAAAAAAAATTTCAAAGAAGTTTTAAAAATCTGAGAATATGGTGTGTCCACAGACTGAAAAGTATTAGCCAAAAGAATTTAGAAAAGCAACAGTTGTTTAGATGTGTTTTTTCTGTGTAACAGAATAAACTTCAAAGATATATTCTGAGAGAATAGTTATTAAAGCCTCTAACTTTTAAAAAAAGTAACATTTCTCTCCTTGTTTTTCATTTTTCTTCCTCTTCAAATAGCTTATTGGAAACCAGTTAGGTATTTTTAAATCTTTTCTTATGTCAACAATACTGCTCAAAATTCTGATTAGTAAAGAATAAAACTAAGAAGAATTTCTCAGTTCTTCTTGGTGAATCTTCTGATGTACAATCAATCCAAACTCATGTTAGCTCTCTCATCAATGTACTAAGTCATGTTCAAAGTACAGATTCATATTCCCTAGGAGTCTAACATAACCCATAACTCCATAACTTTTCTTGCTTGTGCCAATCAAATCTTTGTTTCTAATTTTATTACCTTTAATCCAAAGTATATTTTAACCTTTTATATTTCCTCTGTGTCTTAGAGAAAACCACTTCATATGAATGACAACAACTCTGACAAATTTGGAAATAACATATAGTTTAATGTGCATACATTTTTCATTCCTTCTTCCATGACATCAACACAGACAAACAGAAATGGGTCTAGGTGAAATACAAATTAATATGTCTTAAATTAACATGCCAAACCATCAGTAATTATACTTGGCCTAAGAGAGTGAGATGTATGTGTTGGGACTCATATTTTGGTCAGTGAATTTAAACTAGCCTAATTTAAACTAGCCTAAACAAAATCTGAGATTTACTGGTAAAACCCAGTGAAGATAAGGGAAAGACAAGGCCTCAGAAACTATCGGAAGCAGAGTCTCAAATCACTCCAAAACTCTGTCTCTTTGTCTCTTCAGATGACGTTAAGCTCTCTGTAGACCTAATTTCTCATCATGGCAGGAAACATAAACGACAACCACCAATTCTTACACTTTTTTGCCACTAAAAACAAACATGCCTGATTTTTCTCTGGTTCCAAGTTCAAAACTCTCAGAAAAAAATTCCGATTTGCCCAACACCAGTTTTGTGGACTTTAAACTTACAGATAGACATCACAACTGGCTCGATCTGAGTAAGGTGGCTGCCCCTGGTCAAATGAAAACAGCATATTCAAGAACATACCAGGCTTGGCACCCACAAGCTTTTTGAATTTACATGAAAAAGTGGCAGCCACCCTGCTATGGTTTGAATGTTTGTCGCCTCCAAAACTCATATTGATATTGTCATTGTGACAGTACTGGAAGATGGGATTTTAAAGAGATGTTTAAGTCATGAGGACTCTGCCCTCATGGATGGACTAATGCCATTATAGCAAGAGTAGGCTTGTTATCACAGAAGTGGACTAGCGCCTCTCACCATTGTGCACGCACACACACTCACTCACTCTCTTTGCCTTTCTGCCGTGTGAGGAGGCAGCAAGAAGGCTCTTGCCAGATGCCAGCATCTCGATATTTGACCTCTCAGCCTCCAGAACTGTGATCCAACAGATTTCCATTCATTATAAATTATCCTGCCTGTGGTATTCTATTATAGAAGCACAAACCATAATAAGACACATCCCTTCGGGAGAAACTTTAACTCTCATTTTGCCACTTGAAGTCAAGCTGCAGGACTAATGGGGCCTTTGATACATGAAAATTCCCCAAAATGTCAGAGTCTGATTCACTGATGATTCAACTAAACTGAAACCCAATGGTATACATTGTGCTACTGCTGCTGTTTTATCTTAGCTCCAGCTATTCAGTGGGCATAATGCAGTGAGCAAAATTCAAGGCCATTCTCATAATTTGGCAATTATTCCCCTTGAGGAATCTTGTTATAAATGACTGATTGTTATTGCCAATGGCCTACCTGTTTATGCTGTCACTTGGAAAACTAGAGAGGCAGATTTAAAAACTAAAGCTTAGAGGCCATAAACTATAGAAAAAAACTATTGCTGATCAGATAATCTGGATCACTCATGCTGATGTCAGTAGGGGACCATTCCAGGATAAGATCAACTGGAATCAAGGTATTGATCAAACCTGCACCACCCAGATTGTCACAGTTGCTGCCTGGATCCATCACTGTATCACATAGCAACATATTCACCATCATAGACTGGGCAAAAAGCAAAGGACTGTTTCTGATGCAGAGATTACTACCGTATGACAGACTTGTGACTACCAAAATTCAACCAGTTTACATCATAAGAAAAGCCACATTGCATGAGGCATTACCACCCCTTCCCTGTCCAGACTACTCTTGTCAAACTTAACTTCATTCCCACCCACCTCCCATTCATTCTGATCAGTTGACTCCCTCTGCACCACTGTGGCCATAACAATTAAGCTATTACATATCTTCAGTTTTCAAGACCATGTGCCATATGACAATGGCACTTTGAGAATGCCCTTTTATCATAAAGAGCACACAAGAGCTAAATAGTGAACAAGATTTGATGGATATTCCATGCTCGCTATCTAATCCAGAGACATCAAATATTATCAAACACCAAAACGGCATCCTTATAAATCAACTGAAACACAAAACTCCACCTCCCTTACCCTCTCTTAGTCTACAGTGCTAAGACTGTAAATAAATGTCAATAAATGCATCTGTCATCACAAAGGAATCGTCTCCTTTTGGCTACTACCAGGGGTAGTGATCAGAAAAAACAGTGCCGATTATGCAGACCAAGGATCCACAAACTTCTTCTGTAAAGGGCCAGATAGTAAATATTTTAGACTTTGTGGGCTGCATGTGGACTCTCATATTTCTTCTTCTTCCTCCTCTTTTTTCAATCCTCTAACAATGTAAAAAAACATTCTTAGCTTGTAAGCAATACAAGACCAGGCCACTGCAAGCTGCAGTTTGCCGACTCCTGGGATATACTTATTGTGAACCCTCAGGATTCCACTCTGACCATATTTGGATATAATCAAAATCCAACTTTCTCCTAAGAACAATCTCAAGGCAGTCTAACCCGCATACCTTTAAGGGAGCAGCTCAGGAAAAACCTAGGAGATTCAAATTTAATTGTGGTCCAGCACTAGATTCTTTTATTGGATTGATATGTTCATGAGTCAGAAATTGGCAGATGTTTTATGCAAAGGGCCAAAATCTTTGTGAGCCATGAAATCTCTATTGCAAGTACTCAAGTCAGCCGTTGTGCAAAAGTCACCATAGATAATAAGTAAACAAACTGGCACAAACAGATATGGCCCAAAGCAAGCCTAGCCACTACCAAAACTAGTAGCTTTCTTTTTCCATACTTTTTTTTGTTCTAGTGACAGCTCTATTTTTATCCTGGAAGGATTTGCCAGGAAAAGGAATCGATTCATGTGTCTTTTATAATGAGGCTTAGTAAGGTTCATATATGCACAGCTCTTCTGTATTTTGAGATTCCAAACTATATTACCAAAAATAAAATACACAAAAATACCCACATATAATATAGCTGGAAAGTATAAACTAGAAACTACACCTTCTCAGTGCTCTTCAAATAAAAAAATACCTACTGAATGCCTACTATGTGAAAAGTCACATGTAGTAAGTCATAAAAGCCAGAACTCTGAAAGTACATTATGTCTGAATCACATTTAATACTCTAAATCACATTCTTAGGTACTATCATTATCAGGTAGCGGAATTAAGACTCAAACATGCTGTGCCTGTGTCCTTAACAGTGTTACTTACTGCCTCTGCACCCCAGCTTCCTCATCTGTTAAAAGGGAATGATAATGGTATCTAACAACAGGGCTATTCTAAGGATTAAATGGGTTAATATATATGAAGCCCTTAGAACAGTGCCAAGCACACAACAATCATTTACGTATTAGCAATTATTGTTACTATTATAAATGTTATTAGAGGGAATAAACATGAACATGATCTCTTACAGGTGTTTTGATCATTTACTTACATAATGAAAAAAGAGTAAACAGAAAATGAGTAAACAGAAAATAATGAAAAGAGTAAACAGAAAAAAGAGTAAACAGAAAACACAACATTTTTTGCCGCAAAGTAGTAACAGTACAATATGAAAGAAAAGATAATGTGCCATTTTTTAGATAGCTACTTTTTTCTTGATAATAGCCTAAAGTTAAATTCGTAGGACCACATACTAAGGTAAAACATCATCACCTCACTTTCCGAGCAAGTACTCTCTATTAGAAAATGCCATTTAAAATGTTGTACTAACCACATTTAAAAAGTAAAAATAGGTGAAATCAATATTAACGTTTTTACTTATTCAATATATCCAAATACAATTTATTGACTTTAAAATGTAATGAAATTAAGATATTTACATTCTTTTTTAAAAAGTATTTGAACCTAGTAAGTATTTTACACTTACTTCTCAATTCAGATTAGCTACATGTAAGTACCCAATAGCTACATGTGACTGGTGGCTACAATATTAGGTAGGGTAATTCTGAGTTATTAAATATATAACTCTCAAAAACGTCATACAAATCTTAATCTCTTTCCTTCCTTTTCCTCTAGCACTCTCCTTTTCTCCTTCACCCAAATTTTACATTCATTCATTCATTCATGTGATATGCTAGGATGAGATATGTTCCTCTAGAAAAGACAAGACAGTAAACAATTATAATACAATTGAAAGGTAATACTGAGAGTAGCTAACCTAAGAGACACAGGAGGAGAGGGTAGTGAGATATGACAGATGAAGTTTAAATTGAGACATGAAAAATAAGTGGTTATAAGCCAAGTAAAAATAGAAAGGACATAACAGGAAAAGTGAATAACACAGTGAAAGCCCTGCAGCAGAAGAAAGTTTGTTGTATTTAAATAACGGAAAACAGATCAATGTGGCTTAAGCATAGTGAACAAGAGCAAGTGTAGCACATGATGTGCCCCATTAGGCATTCAAATTTTTCCCAAAGGAGACTTGAAAAAAACCTTAGCATAATAGGATTAGTAGCTGCCTACCTACTACTCATTCCCCTTTCTCAGTTACTAAAAGAACTTCAATTTAATTCAGTGTAGGAATGTATCTAGCTAAAAGTACCTCCGTAACTAGAATAAAAAACAAAAAACATTAGAAAACATTATTTTAAGAACAGTACAAAAAAGACAACATAGCAAGGCTAAGACTGCTATCCTTTGGAAAGTCTGCCTGGAAAGCTGGGCCTTGACTGGTGAAGTCTGGGAAGTTGCCTTCCCCGTATCCTCTAAGATAAGAGTGGTTTACTATGTTGAGCCTTCTATACAAAAAGTAAAGCTTATACTGAACATCTGCTTTCTTTCTAGGAGTCCGGAATTTTGGTACTTGAAAGGCAGAGGTTGTTTATATGACCAGCCCCCAAAAAAAACCCTGGGCACTGAATAGGCTTCAAACAACACACACATTAGTGTATTTTTTTGTTGGTGGAAAAAGGAGTATACTCAATACTCAAGTGTACCTGTGCCTTCACAGGAGGCAGAGGGCAAAAGGAATCACATGCATAAGTTTCTCCAGACTCAACCTATGTCTTTTCCTCTTATGACCCAAGTTATGTATCCTTACTACATTGCTATAATAAATCTTAGTAATGTATACAACTACATCTTGAGTCCTGTAAGTCCTTCTAGATGCTCTCCAAAGTAAGGATGGTCTTAAGGACTTTAGACACAGATAAGAATGCATACAGCAATTCTATTTTAACAATTTTTCACACATAACTTAAATCCCAGTAATTTTTTTAACAATGAATTCCTATAATCTAATTGTAAGTGATTGACTTTGCTAACAGAGACAAATCTCCTAGTTTGTATACCCTATACAACACATGGTGTCACGCAGGCAAAACAAGAGGTGATCTTTAAGAATTAGTAGAATTTGTAAACTATTTACATTTTGAACGTTCACCAAAAAAGCAGACATACAACACTTACCATCTTTAGACATTCCACAGAGTAAACATTATTTGCTGATGATACAATAGGGAAAAAATCAGCCACGCAACCTGCCTTTGAAAGGAACCTATTTTCTTTTTTTTTTTTTGAGACGGAGTCTCGCTCTGTCGCCCAGGCTGGAGTGCAGTGGCCGGATCTCAGCTCACTGCAAGCTCCGCCTCCCGGGTTCACGCCATTCTCCTGCCTCAGCCTCCCGAGTAGCTGGGACTACAGGCGCTCGCCACCTCGCCCGGCTAGTTTTTTGTAGTTTTAGTAGAGACGGGGTTTCACTGTGTTCACCAGGATGGTCTCGATCGCCTGACCTCGTGATCCACCCGTCTCGGCCTCCCAAAGTGCTGGGATTACAGGCTTGAGCTACCGCGCCCGGCCTAAGGAACCTATTTTCTACTTAAAGAAGGCTCCTCTGAGGAACTGACATTTAAGCTGAGCTCCAAAGGATAAGCTGATACAAATAGATTAAATAGAGAGACACGGGCATTGCAGAAATATGGAGTATATTGAGAAAAACTCCAAAATAGAAAAAACCATAGTTCTTTTGAGAAGCTCAGAGGTTAATACAGAATAGGTCCATATTTAAGTTTTTATCCTACAATTAATGCAAAATCAGTGAAGGGGTCGTAGTGCTTGTCACATCTGAGTTTTTCAAAGCTCACTCTGGTACATAGACAATGGATTGGATGGGGAAAAAGAAATGATGGAATTGCCTTAGGGTGACAGAAGTAAAGATGGAGAGAAATGAATACGTTGTAAAAGTATTGAGAAAATAAATTGGACAACACCTGGCATTTGGTACTACGGGTACATGATTAAACACGGGTAAAAAGTATCAATTAATATAATCAGTTAAACCTATATATATTGTGGATGAGACACTTTAACAAAACGATGGTAAAAATGAAGAAAAATTAGCAATGAAGTTTAAATTCTAGCACTTCTTCTGCCAATATTTGACTAAGTAAATTTTAAAATTACATGAAAAATCTGATAAGTTGTTAATTTTTATTAAGTTCTCTACAAATAAAAAGTACAATGTTTGAAATAGGCACCATATGAAAAGTACAAGGCTATAAGCTATACTTTATGCAGTTGATAAATTTTTTCTGGTAAAGGGCCAGATAAATGTTTTCAAATTTGTGGACAATATGTTCTCTGTGGCAACTATTCAACCCTACCATTGTAGGATAAATGTAGCCATAGACAATAATTAAAGGAGTGAGCAGGATTGTGTTCCAATACAATTTTATTTATAAAAGCAAGGAGTGAGACAGATTATTTGCCAAACCCTGATCTCAAGAATTGAATAGAAGGAAGAGTTGAGACAAGTGGTCAGGTCTAATACCTGTACAGTAAGAAACAATACAGTAGGTCTCCCAGCAGGCAAATATAATATAGTGAATAATAACTTTTTAAAAAATTAAATGGGTAGTCAGCAAGCAGATGTCTCCAAATTGGTCTGGTAATACTTACGGGGGAGTACCACAACCAAAGAGTTGGAATTAAGGAAAAGCCTGCAGAACTTAGAAAGGCAAGAAATTCATGACCTTAGCCTCTGATGGGATAGGATACCAAACAGGGAATGTGGCCCAGCAAAAAAAAAAAAAAAAAAAAAATAGGCATCCAGCAACTGAAATGGCAGTTCAAGATGAAAGCTTGGTCAGCTCCAGGAGGAGCTTTCAATCCATAAAGCTAAGCCCACAGTCAAAGCAACACACTGTAAAGTTGAGGACATGCTCCTGAATCATGTGAATATTGAATAAATGTGCACAAGTTATATCAACAGATGTTTATAGAGAGGATTAGTCCTGAACCCTGGGGCATAGCTGAAAATACAGGGGTTCTAGATACAGAGAAGAGAAAGATGTGTATGGACTATCAAAGCAGGCTCTTAGAGAAATATTTACTTTAAAAGAATTACTACTTCTTATACGAAAGGATCTAAAAAGCAGATCAAGTCAGATAGGGAAAAAATTATTAGCCATTTTACTGAAAAATGTTTTCCAGGTTACAAACAATATTAACCCAATTTTTGTCAGAGGACTCTATAATTTTTGACATGAAAATCTGGAAAAAAATGTTATATTTGTATTATTAAAACCAATCATTATATTTATTTTCAATGAATATTTGCAAAAAATTTTATTAGAATTAGGCAGTAATAACTAATGGAAATGTCTTAAGATGTGTATTAACAATATGATCTATGACAGCACATTAGATTTTGTCAGAAAATCTCAGTACAAAAGTAACTACAATAAAGAGCGATGTGTACAAAAAACACGTCATATTACTCAGCTAGAATTAAAGAGCTTTGAAAACAGGGTCCAAGTCTAGCACTTAGTAGGTAAGAAATATCTGTCAAACTAAGCTGATATATTAATCACAACAATTTCACAAAGGAGGAAATAATCAAAACTGCTTAAATGAGGAAAAGAAGTATTTGCAGAGGATACTTATTAAGACTAATCCTAAAAAAAGAATAAGATTTTGGGGGTATATGAAAACAGGCATATGAAAGTGTGACCTAGCCTAGAAACTTTATGGGGTTGATATGGTTAAGAACATCAAAAATATAAGAGATGTGAAGGCAAAGGGGAGCGGAGTAGTTCTGAAAATGGAGCTACATACATTGTTAGAAAAGAATCATATCATGAGGAGCTTTTGATTTCACACTCAGAAGTTTGGGTTTTATCCTGACAAATTATATCATGTAAGATTCTTCATGATGCAAATAAAAGTAGCAGCAGCAAGAAGGAAGAAGAAAAGAAGGTAGGAACAGAAAGACCACCTTAGATCAGCTTAAATCATGTGGTAAGGCAGAGTTCAGAGGTACATCTGAGATTCACAATGTTATCAGTTCCCTGACTCCATTTCTCTGAGATTTCTCAGCTCTGCCTTCCTCCACCTGTCTTCATCAGACTTCCCTTCTTTGTGGCTGTAATGTAATGTAATGTAGTAACATAATGATTCCAACAGTTTCAGATCTCATAGGCTCACACCACACTTCCCAAGGAAAAGAGCCTATCTCTCTGACGGTTTCAGGAGGAAGATGATATCTAATCGGCCCAGCAACACCCTGTGATATCTTACTGGTTTCAATTAGGTTTTTCAACCTCATTGGCCTCAATTAGGTTTCTCAACCAATCAATATAGAAGGAGAGAGGTGAAGGGAATGCTCTGATTGGCTAAAGTCAGTCAGAGCCCAGTGCCTGAAATTTAGTCAGTCACTTCAATCAAAATTGCACAACTGGGCTGGGTGCAGTGGCTTATGCCTGCAACCTCTGCACTTTGGGAGGCCAAGGCGGGCGGATCACTTGAGGTCAGGAGTTCAAGTGCAGCCTGGCCAACATGGTGAAACTCCATCTCTACTAAAAATACAAAAATTAGCCGGGCGCAGTGGCAGACGCCTGTAATCCCAGCTACTCAGGAGACTGAGGGAGGAGAATCACATGAACCCAGGAGGCTCATGTTGCAGTGAGCCGAGATCACACCACTGTACTCCAGTTTGGGTGACAGAGTAAGACTCCGTCTCAAAAATAAATTAAAATTAAAAAAATTAAATTGCACAATTGCTTCGATTGGCAAAAGAGTTCTGCAAAAGAAACTGGTGGTACTACCGAAAGAACAAAAGTACTGAACCAACAACATCTATTACAGCAAGCATAAGTAATTTTTTGTTGTTGTTGTTTTGTTTTGTTTTTTTGAGATGAAGTCTCCCTCTGTCGCCAGGCTGGAGTGCAGTGGCATGATCTCAGTTCACTGCAACCTCCGCCTCCCAGATTCAAGTGATTCTCCGGCCTCAGCCTCCTGATTAGCTGGGACTACAGGCACACACCACCACATACAGCTGATTTTTGTATTTTTAGTAGAAACGGGGTTTCTAGTAGTAGAAGGCTCTAACAGAGCAAAAGTTTCTCCTATATTGCTGCCAGCTAAACCACGGCTACACCTAACTCTCCAAAATCTAGCTTGTCTAAATCTACCAAGAAGGATCCTTGGAAATCCTGACCTACCAAGGGTCTGGAGTTTATTCCTAATACAAAAGACTATTGTCTTTCAGGGAAGACAGCAAACCAAGTCCTCTCCCCTTCCTCCACTTTTGTTGCTGTACTTACTATTACTGAGCGGAAGCCTGGCAGAAGATATGCAAGAAATCGGCAAGAATTCAGCTAGAGGTGTGTGTGAGTTAAAAGAAGTAAAAGGTAGACAGCTTCAAGCTTGTCCTCAAGTGTAAGTAGAGTGACTGCCAGAAGCCTCCCTTATCTTGTCCTCTCATGGCAAAAGAAAACAAAGATGCCTTTTGCCTACTTCTCTCAGACTCTCATTCCTATTAGAAAATTTCACATTTAGGGATGGCTTCAGCTTACAATCATGGTAGTAACAAGGATGAGAGTAAAGAAAAAAAATTCAATGGGCTTGTGGGAAGTGAAGATGTCTGGCGGGCAGGCTCCCAGAACCAAGCACCACCTCCTGAATCTCAGTCATTGGTCACCTGAGATAGTTCTCCCATATATCCTTAATTTCCTAGCCCAAGAACACCATGCCAATAGGAAACACAGTTAAACATTAAATATTTTAAGACCTGAGGCACAGTGACTTACACCTGTAATACCAGAACTTTGGGAGGCTGAGGCAGGCGGATTGCTTGAGCTCAGGAGTTGGAGACCAGCCTGGGCAACACGGCAAAACCCCGTCTCCACAAAAAATTAGCCGACCATGGTGGTGGACACTTGTGGTCCCAGCTACTCGGGAGGCTAAGGTAGGAGGATCCTTTGAGTCCAAGAGGCGGAAGTTGCAGTGAGCCAAGATCGCACCACTGCACTCCAGCCTGAGAGATGGAAGTAAAACTGTCTCAAAACATACATATATATATATTTTTCAAGACCTTATAATGTAAGTTTTTTGTTCAACTTCCAGACATTCAACTTTCAAATATAGTTTCGAAAATGTTCTACGTCTAACACAACGGCACCAAATGTGAGACTAAAAATGTACAAACACACAAACACTAAAAAAATGACCAGACCCCAGTGGAATCCAATGGCCATAATAGAAAGATACTGAGGATACTGTAGAGTGGCACAGAAGTATACCCTAAAGGAACATAGCTCAATGGGAGATGTGTTTGAGAATATAGGGGTCAATAAAAGAACTGTATGCCACAAGGATTAGAAATGAGGTGTTGAGAATATCTAGGATAAAATTAGCAGCTCTACCTTGGAAATTTCCTTTATAGTGTAGGAAACGCTGATTCCCAGAGCGTGATACAGGTAGAAGCAAATAAATAAAATGGGATTCTGGTAGAGCACTCAGCAGCTCTCTTCTCCTTATTCACTTAAACATAGAACCAGCCCTACATAATTTATTACTTGAAATTGTGCTCATCTTCAGAATATATTTAGCACATTCTTAATTATTTAAACTATCATCAAAGAAAAATGAGTAATTATGTATACGGTTATACATTTTTAATTGCTTATTATAAGAACTAATATATAGTATTGGGTATTATTTTTAGACCCACAGAACCTACGTCTCTTGTCCTTAAACAAAAAATTTTGAGTGCCAAACCAGATATTAATATTTAGTATACACTATAAACTTTAAGTTCTGTAACTGAATATATTAAATATTAAAAGAATATTTAATATGTAACTCATTTTGACTATACAATTATGTATTACATGAAATTATAACATAATTTATAAAGGGCCAGGCACAGTGGCTTGGGCCTCTAATCCCGACACTTCAGGTTGAGGTGGGAGGATCATTTGAGGCCAGGAGTTCAAGATCAACCTGGGCAACATAACAACACCCAATCTCTACAAAGTAAAAAAAAAAAAAAAAAAAACAATTGTTATTAAAATAATATATTACAGTAGTGAAAAAATAAGTCAATCTACTATAAAGAAGCTGTATACTTACCTACTAAAACAGAATAAAAATAATATTTATAGATCTTGGTCTTACCTATATTAAAATCAGTAGGAAATTTTTCAAGGATTCACATTAATAAATCCATCAAAGTCAAATATAAATTATACTCTAACATTCTATTTGCCATGAGTAAAAATTTTGAATTGTATAGCATATTACAGCATTATTTCTTCTTTTTTTTTTGAGATGGAGTCTCACTCTGTCACCAGGCTGGAGTGCACTGGCGCTATCTTGACCTCCGCATCCCAGGTTAAAGCGGTTCTCCTGTGTCAGCCTCCCAAGTGGCTGGGACTACAGGCACACGTCTCCACGGCTAGCTAATTTTTGTATTTTTAGTAGAGATGAGGTTTCAGCATGTTGGCCAGGATGGTCTCGATCTCTTGACCTCGTAATCCACCTGCCTCTGCCTCTCAAAGTGCTGGGATTACAGGTGTGAGCCACTGTGCCCGGCTGCATTATTTCTTAAAAAATAAACACAAGTAGTTCTCTGAAAACTGGAACCGAACTTCTCATTCTGTTATTTTTTACTACTCAGTAGCCGTGTAAAAATATCTTCGACAGATTTTAAACCTATAAAATATTGTTCAGATTTTCTACTTCAAAAAATGTACGAGATTAATGAAAATACAGACTACAAAGAACTTATAAAATTTTTTCACTATTGTCACTTGGATTTCCTGTGAAAGTAAAAGACTGTTTTAAAATTAAGAATTAGGAAGTAAATCTATGATAGTAAGACTTTTATCATGATTTCATTTGTTGCAATGATTTGACCTATATCTTCCACAAATCATTAATTGAGTATTCACTTTATGCAAAATATTTATATTTCAAATAAATCTATCGGTATTTAATCTTACATATAATATGAAGATGTTTATCATATGAGATATATACTTTATTTAAAAAGGTGACTATAAAAAGAATCAGGAAACATGGGATTAACGGAATTTTGCAACCAAACTTTCATTTTAAATTATGAAATATTATAATTTTCCTCCAAGTAGAATCAATTTTTTTAAAAAAGGAAATAAAAAGAAAGAAATGAAGTCTTAATGATACGTGATACGGTTTGGATATTTGTTGTCTACTCAAATCACATGCTGAAATGTAATCCCCAATGATAGAGATAGGGCCTAGTGGGAGGTGTTTGGGTCATGAGGATGGATCCCTCATGGCTTGGCGCTGCTTGATAGTGAGTTCTCAGAAGATACGGTTGTTTTAAAGTGCGTGACACATCCTCCCCACTCTCTCTTTTGCTCCAGCTCTGGCGATGTGACACACCAACTACTGCTTTGCCTTCCAACATGACTGTAAGCAGCCCAAGTCTTCAATAAATAAATTTGTTGTTTTAAGCCACCTAGTTTGTGGTACTTTGTAAACAGCCCTCACAAATAAGAGTCCCTTTCTCCACTGTATGTAATTAACTCTTGTCCATTTTTAAAGCCATACTTGATCCTGTAATAGGTGACACAGAAGATTCTACATTTATTACTACAATTATGTCTATTTCTTGTTAGCTATCTGCTCCCAGAACTGAACAGACTGCAAACTACATATTTTCAAAATGTTTGATAAGTGAATACAACCAGAAGAAATATATTTTAGGTTGTGAACAAATAGAAGACATAAAAATGAGCAAAGAATACATAGGCAAATAAACAACAAAAAACACATAAGGCAAAAAGTATATTTTCTGCAGAAATCTAACTCATTTATCTATTAATATATTATTTTCAACAGTAATTTATTAAAACACATTTTTATGATGTTCATAAAAGACTTTCTGTAAGACTAAAAAATCACACTAAACTCATACTGCCTACTTTTCAAATATCCAATAAAATACACTTAAATCGTAATTTGAAGAATTGTATTTTTCTCAAATCTACTCTGTATGCTTACATTTTATATATTTTTTTTACTAAATGACACCTAAAATTCCCATTCCTGTGCCATGAAGTATCATCAGAAAAAAATTTACAAACATTATCAAAATGTCTGAGACAGAATAGAGGAATAAAATCAAGTCAGGTATAACTTAACATTCTAAGTGTGTCTTTAACCCATTTATACCTAGTGTTCTATTATCAGAATGCTAAGCTTGTGGGAGTTATTTATATCCTACTGTGCAAGGTCATTGCCAAGATCTGATTTTTCACACACACACACACACACACACTTGCAACCTCCAGCATAAATGGGTTAAACGCTATATTAATTACTCACTTCTTAATAAGGACCACATATTCTATAAATGAGCTCTCAATACCTGGACATGAGCTGTAGTAAAATGGAAACTTTAAATTCAATAAATATTCATATTATTCAAAGTGCATATGGGGACACCTTAAAACTCACAAGAATCACAAAAATTAATGTCTTTTTACTCCAATTTAAATATCAAGAGGTCTTATTGGTAGTTCTCAATACGAATCTAACTCAATTCATTTTGTTTTTTAGGCAAGAATAAATGTATAGCCAATACCTGTATCTGGCAAGAAAATTTTATAACATCTCAAAAATATGTATCTTAGAACACATTAGAAATATTTAGCAGACATGGTGGAATTGGGGGAAGTAGTCTGAAAACAGAGGAATAGAAAAAGCATATCAATTTACCTCAATCTTTTTCCTAAGTGATTAAAGAACTATTCGACAACTCCAAAATCCTTTTTATATGCACACCTGGGAAGAATACCTCCGTAACTTTATTCAGAGTCACAGTGATGTGGTTTTAGACCAGATGTTTAAATGTTACAGTATGTACATTTTCTTCCCCTCTTCTAAGGCAGAAGTAAAGTAAGAGGAATATTTGACTTCACTCCACAAGAGACCTATTTAATAGTTTGGCAGTTATGTAAGTAAAGGTAGCTTGGCTAAGTCAATGTTGACGACATACAGAACGACATGATCCTAATGAGTTGGAAAATATTGGCTCTCATGAGAATAGACCAGATGCTACTGAGCTGAGAAAGCTACTGTATTATTGAATTTCATTTTTATGAGGTAAAATTTATTATTCAACCATTAAGGTATCCCACATGAAATCTTGCATAAAATACTTTAACAGTTACTTTCTGGAAAGTAGATTTTTATTTTAACATTAAGACATAACTTAAATGAGGGATTCGAATGTCCATTTGATCACCTTTAGCACAGATTTTAAAGTCTGTAAGTTATTTCCCTGCAAATACCAGATTAATGGAACTACACTGTCAACAAAATAATGAGCTTCTGAACAAGGAAAAGTGGTAGCAAGTCCTTGTTTTCCAGAGCAAAACCAAAGCCATGTGTGACTTTATATTTAAGCCTCTCGCAAAAAGACAGGGTTAGAATTTCTATGATTTAAGAGCCATCAGAAACACGAATAACAAAAATATATAATTCAATAACCTGATTAATAAATATGTATTAGCTCAAATTTTAATCTCTATCCTTTATAATTTATTATTTTAATTACATTTCCAATATTTGCTATAATTTCATTAATATTTTCTAATGAAGTAACACACTTTATCTGATCTCATTTACCAGAGGTAGTTTGGTATTGCAGACATAATAGTAACAGAAAATTCCAAGGTCTGGCTTCAAAAAATGACTTAGTCAGTGAATAGCTGTGGGATGATATTTAAGAAAAACACTAAATTGTTCTAAGCATAAATGTTCCCATCTGTAAAAAAGGATATATGATCTGCCAACAACAATGTTTCTGGTAAGAAGCCAATGAAATTAATAAATGAGAAATATCAATCTAAAATAGGTGAGCCAACTCAGTCTATCCAAGTAAATTTAATGTTATCCAGTCCTTACATTATACAGCTCACTAGATGAAAAATGCTAAGCAGACAGCTGTAAAGTATGTGAAAAGTAAATGAAAGTATAAAGTTTCATTTTTTTTTATTATTATTCTACTTTAAGTTCCGGGATACATGTGCAGAACATACAGTTTTGTTACAAAGGTATACACGTGCCATGGTGTTCACGGCACCCATCAACCCATCATCTACATTAGGCATTTCTCCTAATGCTATCCCTCCCCTAGCCCCCCAACCCCCAACAAACCCCAGTGTGTGATGTTCCCCTCCCTGTGTCCATGTGTTCCCACTGTTCAGCTCCTACTTATGAGTGAGAACATGTGGTGTTTGGTTTTCTGTTCCTGTGTTAATTTGCTTAGAATGATGGTTTCTAGCTCCATCCATCTCCCTGCAAAAACCATGAACCCATCCATTTTTATGGCTACATAGTATTCCATGGTGTATATGTGCCACATTTTCTTTATCCAGTCTATCATTGACGGACATTTGGGTTGGTTCCAAGTCTTTGCTATTGTGAATAGTGCTGCAATAAACATACAAATGCATGTGTCTTTATGTAGAATGGTTTATAATCCTTTGGGTATAGACCCAGTAATGGGATTGCTGGGTCAAATGGTATTTCTGGTTCTAGATCCTTGAGGAATTGCCACACTATCTTCCACAATGGTTAAACTAATTTACACTACCACCAACAGTGTAAAAGCATTTCTATTTCTTCACATCCTTTCCAGCATCTGTTGTTTCCTGACTTTTTAATGATCGCCATTCTAACTGGTGTGAGATAGTATCTCACTGTGGTTTTTATTTGCATTTCTCTAATGACTAGTGATGATGAGCTTTTTTTCTGTTTCTTGGCCACACAAATGTCTTCTTTTGAGAAGTGTTTATTCATATCTTTCGCACACTTTTTCATGGTATTTTTTTTTTCTTGTAAATGTGTTTAAGTTCCTTGTAGATTCTGAATATTAGACCTTTGTCAGATGGACAGATTACAAAAATTTTCTCCCATTCTGTAGGCTGCCTGTTCACACTGATGATAGTTTCTTTTGCTGTGCAGAGAAGCTCTTTAGTTTGATTAGATTCCATTTGTCAATTTTGGCTTTTGTTGCCATTCCTTTTGGGGTTTTAGTCACAAAGTCTTTGCCGGTGACTATGTCCTGAACGGTATTGCCTAGGTTTTCTTCTACAGTTTTTGTGGTTTTAGGCCTTACATTTAAGTCTTTAATCCATCTTGAGTTAATTTTTGTATAAGATGTAAGGAAGAGATCCAGTTTCAGTTTTCTTCATATGGCTAGTCAGTTTTCCCAAAACCATTTATTAAGCAGAGAATCCTTTCCCCATTGCTAGTTTTTGTTAGGTCTGTCAAAGATCAGATGGTTGTAGATGTGTGGTGTTATTTCTGAGGCCTCTGTTCTGTTCCATTGTTCGATATACCTGTTTTGGTACCAGTACCATGCTGTTTTGGTTACTATAGCCTTTTAGTATATTTTAAAGTCAGGTACTGTGATGCTTCCAGCTTTGGTCTTTTTGTTTAGGACTGTCTTGGCTATACAGGCTCTTTTACGGTTCCATATGAAATTTGAAGTAGTTTTTGCCAATTCTGTGGGGAAAGTCAATGGTAGCTTGATGGGGATATATTGAATCTATAAATTACTTTGGGCAGTATGGCCATTTTCACGATATTGATTCTTCCTATCCATGAACATGGAATGATTTTCCATTTGTATGTGTCCTCTCTTATTTCCTTGTGCAGTGGTTCGTAGCTCTCCTTGAAGAGGTCCTTCACATCCCTTGTAAGTTGTATCCCTAGGTATTTTATTCTCTTTGTAGCAATTGTGAATGTTTTGGCTGTTTGTCTATTATTGGTGTATAGGAATGCTTGTGATTTCTGCACATTGATTTTGTATCCTGAGACTTTGCTGAAGTTGCTTATCAGCTTAAGGACATTTTGGGCTGAGACGATGGGGTTTTCTAAATATACAGTCATGTCATCTGCAAAGAGAGACAATTTGACTTCCTCTCTTCCCGTCTGAATACCTTTATTTCTTTCTCTTGCCTGATTGCCCTGGCCAGAACTTCTAATACTGTGTTGAATAGGAGTGCTGAGAGAGGGCATACTTTTCTTGTGCCAGTTTTCAAAGGGAATGCTTCCAGCTTTTGCCCATTCAATATGATATTGGTTTTGAGTTTGTCATAAGTAGCTCTTATTATTTTGAGATACGTTTCATCAATACCCAGTTTATTGAGAGTTTTTAGATGAAAGGGTGTTGAATTTTATTGAAGGCCTTTTCTGCATCTATTGAGATAATCATGTGGTTTTTGTCAATGGTTCTCTTTATGTGATGGATTACATTTATTGACTTGCACTATGTTGAACCAGCCTTGCATCCCAGGGATGAAGCCAACTTGATCATGGTGGATAAGCTTTTTGATGTGCTGCTGGATTTGGTTTGCCAGTATTTTATCAAGGATTTTCACATGGAAGTTCATCAGGGATATCGGCCTGAAATTTTCTTTTGTTTTTTGTTTTTTTTTTTTTTTGGAGACAGAGTCTCGCTCCGTTACCCAGAATGGAGTGTAATGGCGCGATCTCTGATCACTGCAAGCTCCACCTGCTGGGTTCGCGCTATTCTCCTGCCTCAGCCTCCAGAGTAGCTGGGACTACAGGTGCCTGCCACCATGCCCAGTTAATTTTTTGCATTTTTTTTTAGTAGAGACAGGGTTTCACCGTATTAGCCAGGATGGTCTCGGTCTCCTGACCTCATGATCCGCCCGCCTCAGCCTCCCAAAGTTCTGGGATTACAGTTGTGAGCCACTGCGCCCAATTTTTTTTGTTGTGTCTCTGCCAGGTTTTGGTATCAGGATGATGCTGGCCTCATAAAATGAGTTAGGGAGGAGTCTCTATTTTTCTGTTATTTGGAATAGTTTCAGAAGGAATGGCACCAGCTCTTCTTTGTAACTTTGGTAGAATTCAACTGTGAATCCATCTGGTCCTGGGCTTTTTTTTGATTGGTAGGCTGTTAATTACTGCCTTAATTTCAGAAATTGTTATTGGTCTATTCAGGGATTTGACTTCTTTCTGGCTTAGTTTTGGGAGGGTGTATGTGTCCAGGAATTTATCCATTTCTTCTAGATATCCCATTGCATTGTCACATCCATTCACAGGTCTATTGACTCCCTCCCCTTGGGAATCTGTAGAACTGAAAATATTTAGTTCTTCATACGTTTCTGTGAGCCTAGTGAGGCCTCTTGTAAATAGCTACATTAAAGGGGCACAAATATATACTTTCTTCACTAAGTTCAAACTGCTAGACCTAACCAATGTCTTGACTTTTATTCTTCTCTCATCAATATCTATTCATTATCCTATTTTCTTTCTTGGTTTACTCTTTGAATTTACCTTCACTCTATCATCCTTATAACTAAAACAACGGATCACCTAGACTCCAATTCTGACTGGTGTTATCTCAGTCTCCAAGAACTTTATATCCTAGAACAACTTCCATAGGTAATATCTTCAGATAGATGATTCCAGCAAGGCCTATGTCTATGACAAGAACAACAGATTAAGCCCACAGACAATAATATATTTGGCATTCGCAAGAACTCTATGAGCAGCTATAAAAATATTTTCATCATTTTATAGATGAGAAAATTAACTAAAACTTAATGAAACAAACTGACCTTTATTTAGTCATACCTATAGTTACTGAGAAAGTCTTCACACTCCAATTCAGTGATCTTTCCTAAGTGTCAATAGTTGAAAAGTGAAAATAATATGCAACAGACATACTAAGACACTAAACCAGTATTTATATGTAACATAAAGATTAATAAAATTCAATGCACAAAATCAAATCCCTAGCAAACACCAGCATATAACTTTTTTTATTTTAATATACTTTTAATTTGATTTTTGCAAGAGCTGAGGAAGAAGGATTCATCATTGTAGCATTATAAAACATAACTCAACATCCACAGATATTCTCCTAAAGCCTCTTAAACTCATTCACAAAATAGAAATTAGTGACTGATTCAACAATGAAAATTTATCTCTCACTTTTGTGATATAGCATTTATCAAAGAAAAAATTTTCTCACTAAAAGCACTTTGCAGTTTTGATGCTTGAAGTTAAATTTGTTATTGCTTTTGTGGCACATTAGTCCAACATTTAGAATGAGAAGACTGAGGCACAAAGTTTCTATTCTAGTCTTTTCAAATTCTTAGTAGTAATCAAGGAAGTTGATTTCAAAACTCGCTAATAAACCATAATTTATAATGAAAGAAATGGTAAAAATAGAAACTCAATTATACACATGCATTTTATAAGAATTATCAAACATCAGTAACAGTTTAATTCAGGTCAGATACTGTTATTTTGGTGGTAGTAAAAATGAAACATACACACATTTCTTATTTGCAAACGAATGACAGAATAGGCATGGAGAAAACAAAGATAAACAGAGAAAGGAAAAAAATAGTCTAAAATTATAGCATCATAGATAATGTTGGCCAATGGGAATGAAGCTAAAGAGTAAGACCAAAAAGGATTCTGTGATATTAATAAAATGAAAAAAATAAAAGGACTAAAAGTAATGATGATGACGAAGAATCAATATCAGTATCAAAGGGATAAACCATTTCTAAATGATAACAAGGTCCAGTGTAAAGAAGATGTACTTGAGGGTAATGAAAAAACTTAGACAAAAGTCACCATCAAAAAAGTAAAAAGATAACCCACAAAATTACAGGAAACATTTGCAAACCATATCTGATAGGAAACTTTTATCTAAAATATATAAAGAATTCTCACATTTTAAAAGAAAAAGATAAAAGAGGCAGATCTTAAAATAAGCAAAGGATTTGAAAAATTTCTCCATAGAAGAGATATAAATAGCTAATAAACACATGAAAAGATACTCGACATCATTAGCCATGAGGGAAATGAAAAGGAAAGCCATAATGATGCCACTTCACAACTACAATGATGGCTGGAACACAAAAGACAGATAACAATATGATGAGGATGTGGAGAGATTAGAACCATCACACATTGCCAATGCAAAGTACAATGATACAGCTGTTTTAGAAAACAGTCTGGCAGCTCCTCAAAAGGTTACAAATAAAATTACCATATGACCCAGCAATTATATGTATAGGTATACATACACAAAAGAAATAAAAGCATACATTCACCAAAAAAAAAAAAAAGACCTGTACTTGAAAGTTCAAAGCAACATTATTCACAATAGTCAGAAATAGAAATAATGCAAAGGTCCATCAACTGATTAATGAATTAACAAAATATGGTACATGGATAAAATGGAATACTATTTGGCAATAAAAAGGAATGAGCACTGACATATGCTATAATATGGGCAAACTCTGAAATAGTATGCTAAGTGGAAAAATGCACTAATATGCAGTCACAAAGAACTGCATTTTATGTAATTCATTTATATGAAGTGTCCACAATAGGCACATCCATATAGACAAAAAGTAGATTAGTATTTGCCTATTGCTGGGAAAATGGGAGGCTCCAGGAGTGATAGCTAAGGAATGCAAGGCTTCATTCAGGGATGCTGGAAACGTTCTAAAATTGATTATGGTAATGGATACACAACTCTGTGAATATATTAAAAGCCACTAAACTACATACCTGAAAAGGAATAAATAGTGTGGTACAAAAATTTTATCTAAATAAAACTGTTTTTAAAAACTTAACAGAAGGAAGGGAAAGGAAAAGAAAGAATAAAATATTTCTGACATGGAGGAGGGGAGAATACCTGAAAAAATGGTAGGAATGTGGAAGAGAATGTAATTTTTCTGTTTCAGAGCCTGCTATTGGTCTATTCAGGGATTCAACTTCTTCCTGGTTTAGTCTTGGAAGAGTGTAAGTGTCCAGGAAATTATCCATTTCTTCTAGATTTTCTAGTTTATTTGAGTAGAGTTGTTTATAGTATTCTCTGATGGTAGTTTGTATTTCTGTAGGGTCGGTGGTGATATCCCCTTTATCATTTTTTATTGCGTCTATTTGATTCTTCTCTCTTTTCTTCTTTATTAGTCTTGCTAGCGGTCTGTCAATTTTGTTGATCTTTTCAAAAAACCAACTCCTGGATTCATTGATTTTTTGGAGGGTTTTTTGTGTCTCTATCTCCTTCAGTTCTGCTCTGATCTTAGTTATTTCTTGCCTTCTGCTAGCTTTTGAATGTGTTTGCTCTTGCTTCTCTAGTTCTTTTAATTGTGATGTTAGAGTGTCAATTTTAGATCTTTCCTGCTTTCTCTTGTGGGCATTTAGTGCTATAAATTTTCCTCTACACACTGCTTTAAATGTGTCCCAGAGATTCTGGTATGTTGTATGTTTGTTCTCATTGGTTTCAAAGAACATCTTTATTTCTGCCTTCATTTCGCTATGTACCCAGTAGTGACAGACTGGATTAAGAAAATGTGGCACATATACACCATGGAATACTATGCAGCCATAAAAAAGGATGAGTTTGTGTCCTTTGTAGGGACATGGATGCAGCTGGAAACCATCATTCTTAGCAAACTATCACAAGAACAGAAAACCAAACACCGCATGTTCTCACTCAAAGGTGGGAACTGAACAATGAGATCACTTGGACTCGGGAAGGGGAACATCACACACCGGGGCCTATCATGGGGAGCGGGGAGGGGGGAGAGATTGCACTGGGAGTTATACCTGATGTAAATGATGAGTTGATGGGTGCTGACGAGTTGATGGGTGCAGCACACCAACATGGCACAAGTATACATATGTAACAAACCTGCACATTATGCACATGTACCGTAGAACTTAAAGTATAATAATAAAAAATAAATTTAAAAAAAAAAAGAATGTAATTTTTCTGAAGTACAAGTAGACTGTAATTAGCATAGTGTTAAATTCAAGGAAAAAGACTAGTGTTAAAATAAAACTAGTACTCAAAGAGAGGAAAATGTAGGAGAATGTAATCAAACAGAATTGGGTTCCAGATAGAAGAAAAAGCCATACACAGGAAAAAACTAGATACTGTTGGTCGGTAACTATCAATAATATGAATTAAGACAGCAAGTAGGAGGGTAGGCTAGAGGCATGAGATTATGATGAAAGGTGGTGTACAGTCAAACGTAGACTTTAAAAATAATGGTTCTGGGCTGGGTGTGGTGGCTCACGCCTGTAATCCCAGCACTTTGAGAGGCCGAGGTGGGCGGATCACAAGGTCAGGAGATGGAGAGCATCCTAACTAACACGATGAAACTTCATCTCTACTAAAAATACAAAAAATTAGCCGGGCATAGTGGCGGGCACCTGTAGTCCCAGCTACTCAGGAGGAAAATGGCATGAACCCAGGAGATGGAGCTTGCAGTGAGCCAAGATCGCACCACTGCACTCCAGCCTGGGTGACAGAGCGAGATTCCATCTCAAAAAATATAATAATAATAATGATAATAATAATAGTTCTTCTTTCACACATTATCAGAACCTAAGTCTGAGAGATCCAAAAATGTACATAACTTGTATAATCTCTTTATTAATGTGGGAAATGGAAACTAGTCGTAAAGCAAAGGATCACATACTTACACAAAACATATTAAACAAAGCTTAACAGTGCTGAGTACTGTGTAATGAGAGTCCTCAGATGCAAAATAATAAAATGCTAAAACTTTACACCCTATACACATACACATTTCCTGGATCTTTAGATAGAACTATTTGAAGGCACAATCCTTTAAGCACTCAGTAAGAATACAAAGCACAGAATGAGGTTTTGTTTTTTGGGTGTCGTGTGGGGGAAGACAAGAAAACTGGCCACCTGGAAATCTGGCTTTTTAAAACTGTCTTAGCTGATGGTTTCTCTTTAATCTGTTATAAATTTTGTAAGTATTTCATTTGATAAAAATAAAATTATTTGGCAAAGAAATGTCTTAACATCATTTTAATTTCTTCAACTCCTCACTATGCAAAAATTAGTCCCACTAATTTTAGGTTTCTAAATGACAGAACATCAGGTTACAAATAACAATCTGTTGTCACTTGCCTGATGAATTTTTCAATACATATGCCAGCATTCTTTTAAACACAGAATATTTGTAGAAAAGGAAATTTCAAATAAAACGCTTTTTCATAGCACAGTCCATTTCATAAATTCAGAAAAGTAAAAATGGAATAGGTTTGGCTAGGAAAAAAAATTATAAAAGCAAATTATTTCATGAGCTTACTAATATGAATGTTCAGGCTATCTAAGCCAATTAACAAAAATAAAAATTTTAAATTTTAAAAATACATTAATATTGTGAGACAATAAACCAAAAAATACTCTGAAGAAAACATCACAGGAAATAGAAATTTAGCAAATAAACAAATAAATGAATTAGACAGTTTCAGACAGTGATAAGTGCTAATGCCAAGGAAGATGTTACTGTAGAGTTAACTTATAGATGGGCTAGCATCAAAAAGGTAAGATTTTGAATAGTAAATCCATATAAAATAATGGCCAAAAGACTGGCAATAACATAGTCTACTTAAATAATCATCAAATTAAAACGTTTTTTGAAGACAAAATTCATATAACATAACCCTCATTTTTTCAACGTGTGTAATTAAATGGATTTTACCATATATATTAGGTTGGTACAAATGTAATCGTGTTTTTTGCCATTCAAATTAATGGTGATTACTTTTGTATCAACCTAATGCAAGGTTATGAATCCCATCACAACTATATAATTACAGAATATTTTCACCACCCCAAAAATAAATCTTGGGGAAAATCACAAATATGTGAAAATCAAACAACATGTTCCTAAATTACCAACAGGTAAAGATGAAATCAAAAAGTATCTTGAGACAAATGAAAATGGAAACACAAAATACACAACCTAGGAAATGCAGCTGAAGTAGTTCTAAGAAAGAAGATTACAGCAATACATGCCTAAATAAAAAAACAAATATTTCAAATAAATCACCAAACATTATACTTCAAGGAATTAATAAAAGGTCTAAAGTCAGCAGGAGAAAGAAAATCACAAATATCAAAACAGAAATACACAGAGACTAGGAAAACAATTTTAAAAATAAAAATAAGAGTTGGATTTTTGACAAGATAAACCCTTCAATAGACTAAGAAAAAGGAGCCTGCTCAAATAAATAAAATTAAAAATAAAAGCGGAGACATTACAGCTGATAGAAACAATGGAAATATGTAGACTCATCATAAGCGGCTACTATGAACAACACTACATCAATGGATTGGATAAGCTAAAAGAAATTAATAAATTCCTAGACACATTTAACCTATCAAGACTTAATCACGAAAGAATGGAAAATACAAGTAGACCAATAATGAGTAAGAAGAGTCAATCAGTAACAAAAAGTCCCCATCAAAGAAAAGTTCTGGACTGGATGAATTCTACCAGACATTTAAAGAACCACTAACATTGATCACTTCTCAAACTCTTCCAAAAATCTGAAGAGAGAATACTTTCAAACTCATTTTAGAAGGCTAGCATTACCCTCATACCAAAGCCAGAAAAGGGCACTACAAGAAGACAAACTTACAGACCAATATCTCTGGCGAACATAGATGTAAAAATTCTTAACAAAATATTAAATGAAATTCAACAACACATTAAAATAATCTTTTGCCATGATACAGTGGTATTTATCCATGGGATGCAAGGATGGTTTCACAAATACAACTCAATAAATATGATACACCACATTAACAAAATAAAGGACAAAAGTCATATCATCATCCCAATAGATGCAGAAAAAGCATTTGACAAAATTCAACAGCCTTTCATGATCAAAACTACTAACAGATTAGGTATAGAAGGAATGTACCTAAACACAATAAAGGACATATAGAACAAGCCCATGGCTAACATCATATGGAAGAGTGAAATGTTGAAATCTTTAAAGATAGTGACCTGATAAGAATGCTCACTCTCACTACTTCTTTTCCACACAGTACTGGAAGTCCTATTCAGAAAAACTAATCAAGAGGAAGAAATAAAAGGTATTGTAATAGAAAAAAAAGAAGTTAAATTGTCTCTACTTGTTGACAATATGATCTTATATGTAAAAATCCCGGCCAGGCATAGTGGCTCGCACCTGTAATCCCAGTATTTTAGGAGGACAAGGTGGGTGAATTACTTGAGGTAAGGAGTTCAAGACCACCCTGACCAACATGGTGAAACCCCATCTCTACTAAAAATACAAAAAACCTACCCCGGTGGGGTGACGTGCCTGTAATCCCAGTTACAAACCTAGGAGATGGAGGTTGCAGTGAGCCAAGATCACACCACTGCACTCCAGCCTGGGTGACAGAGGGAGACTCCAACTCAAAAAAAAAAAAAAAAAAAACAAATCCCTAAAGACTCCATCCAAAAACTTTTAGAACTGATAATTGAATTCAGTAAAGATGTAGGTTACAAAATCAACATGTAAAAATCAGTACCATTTTTATGCATTAACATGTCCAAAACTAAAACTATCCATAAAAGAAATTAGGAAAACAATCCCATTCATAATAGCAAAAACAAAAATACATAGATATAAATTTAACCAAGGATATGAAAGATCTATGTACTGAAAAGTATAACACACTGATAAAAAAAAAAAAAACTAAAAAAAAAAAAAAAACCACAAATAAATGGAAAGGTGTTCTGTTCTACTGAAATGAGAGAACTAATGTTAAAATGTCCATGTTACCCAAAACAAGCTACAGATTCAATGCAACCCCTATCAAAATTCTAATGTCATTTTTCACAGAAATAGTAAAAAAAATCCATAAATTCATACGGAATAAAATACCTCAAAGAACCAAAGCAATCTTAAACAAAAAAGAATAAAGCTGAAAAAAAATCACACTATCTGACTTTATACTAAAAAGCTATAGCAATCAAAACAGCATGGTACTGTCATGAAGACAGACAGACACATCAACCTACAAAACAAGACAGAATTCAAAATAAACCCACACATTTACGGACAATTGATTTTTGATGAAGATGCCAAGAATATACAATAGGGAAAGAACAGATTCTTCAATAAATGCTGCTGGGAAAACTGGATATCTACATGCAGAACAATGAGATTGAATCCTTATCTAACACCATGAGGAAAAACCAGTTCAGAAGGGATTAAAGACTTAAATATAAGACCTGAAACTGTAAATCTACTAGAAGAAACTTACGGACAAAGCTTCATTGGTCTGGGCATTGACTATAACCCTGAAAGCACAGGAAATGAAAGCAATAACAGAAAAATGGAACTGCATCAAACAAAAACTTCTGCACAGCAAAAGAAACAACAGAACAAAGGAAGAACACAGAAACTGCGAGAAAAATTTGCAGACCATCCCTCTGATAAAGAGTTGTTATCCAAAATATCTAAGGAACTCAACTCAATAATAAGAAAATGAATACGCAATTTTAAAATGGCACAGGACCTGAACAGACATTTCTCAAAAGGTGACAAATGGCCGACAGATGACAAATGGTGACAAATGAACAATGCGAATGGCCAACATCTAAATGGTTCATACAAATGACCAACAAGTTTATGAAAACATACTCAACATCATTGATTACTAGAGAAATGTAAATTAAATTCACAATGAGATATAACCACATACCTGTTAGAATGGCCATTTTCAAAATGATGAAAGGTAAGTGTTAGCAAGGATGTGGAGAAAAAGAGAATACCATTGGTGGGAATGAAAATTAGTACAACCTTCACGCCTGTAATCCCAGCACTTTGGGAGGTTGAGGCAGGCGGATCATAAGGTCAAGAGATAGAGACCATCCTGGCCAACATGGTGAAACCCCGTCTCTACTAAAAATACAAAAAATTAGCTGGGTGTGGTGGCGCACACCTGTAGTCCCAGCTACTCAGGAGGGTGAGGCAGGAGAATCACTTGTACCTGGGAGGTAGATGTTGCAGTGAGCCGAGATCGTGTCACCGCACTCCAGCCTGGCAACAGAGCAAGACTCCGTCTCAAAAAAACAAAAAAAAAAGAAAAGAAAAAAGAAAATTAGTACAACCATTATGGAAAATGGTATGGAAGTTCCTCAAAAATCTAAAAATATAACTAGCGTATGATCCACCAATCCCACTTCTGGGTATATGTCCAAAGAAAATGAAATCATGTTAGAGAGATATCTGCACACCCGTGTTCACTGTACAACAGCCAAGATATGGAATCAGTATTAGTGTCCATCAAGGGATGAGTGGATAAAGAAAATATGGCATATATCCACAATAGATTACTATTCTGCCTTAAAAAAAGAAGGAAAATCTGTCGTTTAAGACAACACAGTTGAACCTGGAGGACATTATACTAAGTGAAATAAGCCAGGTACTGCAGGATCTCACTTAAATGTGGTATCTAAAAAAGTCAAACTCATAGAAGTAGAGAGTAGAATGGTGGTTAGAGTAGAATGGTGGTTACCAAATGTAGGCGGAATGGAGTGGGGGTTGGTATGTAATAGGAAGATGCTGTTCAAAGGGTACAAAGTTTCAGTTAGGAGCAGTAAGTTCAATTCAAAAAGAGGATACAAATATGTATGTCTGTGTGTGTGTTTATATACACAATAAAATTTGCATGCTACTTCCAGGGATTCAGAAAACTCTTAAGTCCTTTCATAAGCTCCAAGTGAAGAACCTCTAGCCTACTGCAACATTTATCTTGTTATTCTTTATATAATGCTAAAAGCCAGTACCAGAACTACTACAACTTGAGCATCCCTAATCTGAAAACCCCAAATCTGAAATGCTCCAAAATTCAAAACTCTTTGGGCACTGACATGATACAAGTAGAAAATTCCACACCTGACCTCATGTGATTAAGTCACACAAATTATTAAAAATATTGTATAAAATTGCCTTCAGAAGATGTGTATAAGATGTAAATGAAATGCAAATGAATTTCATATTTAGACTTGAGTCACAACTCCAGTATATCTCATTATGTAAGGGCAAATATTCCAAATCTGAAAAAAATCTGAAATTGGAATCACTCTGGTACCAAGCACTTTGGAAAAGGGATAATCAACCTGTATTTTACATTAGTTAATGGGTAGGCCAAATAAGAAAACTCTAATTTGTATGTCAGGTCTGAAATTAAAACCTTCAAAAGCATCATATAAGAACAAAAGTCGCTTTATTTTAACAGATAAATTTAAAATAATGTTACTTTAAGCATAATTACACTTAAATTATAACCTTTAAAAACTACTTTCATGTTACTGACAAATATAACATTATTATTTTGAACTGAAACAACTTTAAAAAGCTTCTATAATTTTTTATTTACATGCAAACTGAATGATAAGAAGATATCTCTTATAGTGACATCAAAGCAGAAATTTGTATTTTTAGTAGTTAATTAACTCATTAAGGGTGTCAGATTAATGCTTTTCAAACACACACACGAAAAAATTTGTTTACCAAACTAACCAAGTATTACAAGTAAGAATTTATTTCATTTTACCAGTATAATAAAAAATACTGTACTTATAATTTGGTTATCATTTCAAACACATACATTGATACCCTCAAAAGTTATCCAAAGGGTAAATTATACAAGAAGCTGGTGAAAAATAATCTTTTGCAATTATGAAACACACGCAGAAATAGGTACAAGGAAATAAAACTGGATGGCTTAACTCATAATCTGGATTTTAAGCATAAACTATAAATATCTACATTCACAGAAACGTATTACAATTTAAGATGACCATGCTAGACATATGATTTTCATAATAAAATATTAATTGCCTCTAACACAAATTTTCCATATACTTATCAAAAAGATTGTGCTCTTACCTATACTTAGGAAGACTTCATTTATCAAAGCTTCAATCACTGCAGAAGAGCTGACACTTCCAAGATGAGACCAACTTTGATATATTGCTTGCAAGAGAAGTGTCTGTGCTCTTGTAGCTTGAATTGTGAGATTTGGAAGTTCAAATATACCTTCAGTTATAGCAATCTGAGATCTTTTGGTCCTGCACAAGAAAACAGAAAGAATCACAATAGAATAAACAGTATTTACAGACAACAAAATACTAAATGACTTAGGTTGCAAGGGAAGAAAGGGTATACATCCAAAGTATTTTAAAATGTGATTAAACAAAATAGATATGCAATTCTGCTAACTTTAAGTTTCACTATTTCAGGAACTCTGAATAATAAAATATAAAAATACAAATTAGAATGATGTCCATACACACATATTCACCTACACATACACTGCTCAAGCAATTACTACATAATCAAGGCAATCATTCTAAAATAAAAATAGTGCTTGTTAACACTTAGAAAGGATTTACTAGCAAATCTGCATTGTTCTAAATTTCTTTTATCTATTAACACGTTGAATCCTGCCATAATAACTCTATGAGGGAGGTACTATCATTATACTAGTTTTTCAAATGGGAAAACCAAGACACACACAGATATATTAAGGTATCAAATGTCATACTACTAAAAAAAGGAAAAATTAGAATTTAAATCCAGGCAACCTGATCCACAGCCCTCTATCCTAATCCTTTCTCTCAGAAGTATTTATGAAGTATTTACATTATATGCAGACTGTACTTGATAGTAACATGGAAAATCATTTTTAAAATTTCTGCCCTGGAATATCTAATTTGTTGATCCCTTATTCATTTGGTTTTGTCTATGAATAAAGTGAATTACGTAATTAAATTTTCTAAATAACAAAGCCTCAAAGTAAGGAAATATTTCAATATGTTTGTGAGCAACAAGTTTATACTGAAGGTTAATTAAGCGTGCAAGATAAAATAGAAGAACAATAAAACAAAAGATAGATACAAAAAAAATCAGGATGCTACTATAGTAGACTGTAACCTGCTCTTTCCTCAACCTCACAAATCCTCCATCATTTGTCATTTTCCCAACTGTAACCACACATGGAGAGTACAGAACATCTCTTGTATATCACCTAAAAAGCTTCTCACCCTACCTCGTATTCTGGCCACTGCTATGGAGACCAATTCAAGGCACAGTTTCATTTGCATTGCCTAAAGCCACCAGGCATAGCATAAGCCACCAGGCATAGCATGAGACACCAGCAAACTACTTTGCAATCATACATGCAGAAGACAGAAATGTAGGAACAAACGACTCCCTCTCTTCTCCCACTACCTGACTAGTCTCTGAGGAGTTCCCAGGAAATCAAGGACCAGGAAAGATAAAACACTAAAATAGGCCCGGCGCGGGGGCTCACGCCTGTAATCCCAGCACTTTGGCAAGCCAAGGCGGGCGGATCACAAGGTCAGGAGCTTGAGACCAGCCTGACCAACATGGTAAAACCCCGTCTCTACTAAAAATACAAAAATTAGCTGGGCGTGGTGGCGCATGCTTGTAATCCCAGCTACTCAGGAGCCTGAGGCAGGAGAATTGCTTGAACTCAGGAGGCGGAGACTGCAGTAAGCCTAGATCGAGATCATGCCACTGCATTCCAGCCTGGGCGACAGAGAAAGACTCCGTCTCAAAAAATAAAAAATAAAAAAAAAGAGACAGAGACTAAAATAACTGAACAAAGCTTTAATGGGATGTGGGATGTGGGACACTATCAAGCAATTTTAAGAAAACTATAAACCCAAATATCCCAGAATTTCAACAAACCCCAAGCAGAAGAGAATTAAAAACACAGCAAGGCACATTATTACCAAATTGTTGAAAACTAGTGTTAAGGAGAAAAACACATCACGTGTTTCTTTAATCAAATTGCTGAAAACTAGTGTTAAGGAGAAAAATACATCACGTGTTTCTTTAATCAAATTGCTGAAAACTAGTGTTAAGGAGAAAAACACATCACATGTAAAGAAACAAAGCTAGAAAATGAAAGCAGACTCTTCATCAGAAATCATGCACAACAGAAGACAACAGAATAACATGACTGAAATGCAGAAAGAAAAAGGAAAAACAGTCAGCCTAGAATCCAAAATTCAGAAAAAAAATCTTTTAAAAATGTTAGCAAAAGAGCTTTTTTATGACTAAACACTGGGAAGAATTCCTCACCAGCATATCTATACTACAAAAAAATGTTAAAGAAAATTCTTCAGGCTAAATGAATGTGATACCAGATGGAAACATTTGTGGCTCTACACAAAGAAATGTGAAGAGTGCTGGGAATGGTAAATATATGGGTGAATTTAAAAAAAAAAAAAAAGAAGAAGAAGAAGAAGGAGAAAGAAACATTCTCATCTTCTAACAAGATTAAGAATTAACTGTTTAAAGCAAAAATCGTAACAACACAGTTCAGAGTTTATAACATATGTAAAAGTAGAATGCATAATGCCAATAGCCAAGGATAGGAAGAGGGAAATGGAGGTTCTTACACAATGTATGACACAGAATGACATTATTTGAAGATAGCTGTGATAAGTAAAAGATGTAAACTGTAAAACCAAGGACAACTAAAGCCATAAAACTAAAAGGTAAAACTAATAAAGGCAATAGTGGAGACAGAGTGGAATAAGAATGAAATAGAGAGGATGAAACGGAATCAATCTAAATAAAGTTGGGAAAAGAAAAAAAGAAAACAAACAATAGATGGGACAACTAGAAAACAAACAGCAAGATACTAGAACTAAACCCCAAAAGATGGTATTATGTTAAGTCTGAAACACTTAAGCATACGAGTTCAAGGAAGAGATGCTCAGATTATATTGAAAAAAAAAAAAAAAGACCAATCCACTTTAAATATAAAGTAGATAGGTTAAAAATAAAGGGGATAGGAGCAAGAAGGAGTAAACGAACCAGCAAAAGAAACACCACATAATTCTAATCAAAAAAGAGTCATGCATTAATATTAGACAAAGTAAACTTTGGAACAAAGACTATTACCATGGATATAGAGAGATTTTTTTTTTTTTTTTTTTTTTTTTGAGACAGAGTCTCGCTTAGTCGCCCAGGCTGGAGTGCAATGGCGCGATCTCGGCTCACTGCAAGCTCCGCCTCCCGGGTTCACGCCATTCTCCTGCCTCAGCCTCCCGAGTAGCTGGGACTACAGGCGCCCGCCGCCTCGCCCGGCTAATTTTTTGCATTTTTAGTAGAGACGGGGTTTCACTGTGTTAGCCAGGATGGTCTCGATCTCCTGACCTCGTGATCCGCCCGCCTCGGCCTCCCAAAGTGCTGGGATTACAGGCGTGAGCCACCGCGCCCGACCGAGAGATTTTTTCATAATGATAACATGGTTAAGTTTGTAGGCACTACAGATGTCCGAAATACATACATTTTTTAAAATACATAACTGAAAACAGGAATAGACAAATCGAAAACCTGAAGATTTCAATACTCCTCTCTCGGGAACTGATAAAACAAATAGAACGTAAGTAAAGAATTAAAAACAAAACCACTACTATGAATCAATTTGGCCAAACTGACATTTGTAGTCTGTGGGTGTCATACTGCATGTGAGATGGGTCTCTTGACGACAGCCTTCCACTGGGACTTGGTTTTTTATCTAGTTTGCCTCTCTGTGCCTTTTAATTGGAGAATTTAGCCTATTTACATTCAAGGTTAGTATTAGTATGTGTAGATTTGACCCTGTCATCATTAAGTTACCTGTTTACTACGGAGACTTGTTTGTATGGTTGCTTTATAATGTCACTGTTCTGTGTACTTAAGTGTTATTTTATAGTGCCTGGTAATGGTCTTTCCTTTTCATATTTAGTGCTTTTTTTCAGGAGCTTTTCTAAGACAGGTCCGGGAGTCACAAATTCTCTCAGCATTTGCTTGTCTGAAAAGGATCTTCTTTCTCTTTCACTTACGAAGCTTAGTTTGACCAGATAAGAAATTCTTGGTTGGAATTTCTTCTCTTTAAGAATGTTGAATAGTGACCACCAATCTCTTCTGGCATGTGGGATTTCTCCTGAGAGATTCACTTTTGTTCTGATGTGCTTCCTTTTGAAGGTGATTTGACGTTTCTCTCTAGCTGCCTTTAACATATTTTCTTTCATTTCGACCTTGGAAAATCTGATGATTATGTGTCTTAGAGATGATCTTCTTGTGAAGTATATTACTTCACAGAGAGGTTCTCTGCGTTTCCTGAATTGGAATATTGGCTCTAGCTAGATTGGGGAAGTTCTCATGAATCATACGCTGAAATATGTTTTCCATGTTGCATCCATTCTCCCCATCTCTTTCAGGGACACCAATGGATCATATATTTAGTCTCTTTACATAATCCTATATTGCTCAGAGGTTTTGTTCATAACTTTTTATTCTTTTTTTCTCTATTCGTGTCTGACTGTCTTATTTCAGAAAGTCAACATTCAAGCTCTCTTTCCTCTGAGTGGTCTATTCTGCTACTAATACTTGTGATTGCATTATGAAATTCTTGTAGTGTGTTTTTCAGCTTTATCAGGTAGTTCCTGTCTACACTAGCTATTTTGTCTGTCAATGGCTGTATTGTCTTACTGTGATTCTTAGCTTCCTAGGATTGGGTTTCAACATACTCCTGCATCTTGGTGATCTTTGTTTCTAACCATATTCTGAATTCTATTTCTGTCATTTCAGATGTCTTGAGTTCAGAAGTTCAAGACCAGACTGGGCAACATGGCAAAACCCCATCTCTATTTTTTTTTCCTTTTAATAAGTGAGGGGAAAAAATGAATAAGTGAGTTCACCAAGGTTGCAAGACACAAGGCAATTACACAAAAAACACTTTAGTAAATGTACACTTACAACGAACAACCCAAAACTGAAATTAAGAAAACAATTCCATTAACAGTACTAAAAAAAATAAAATAAAATACTTAGGAATAAATTTAACAAAGAGGTGTAAAATTTGCACACTTAAAACTACAAAATATTGTTGCAGGAAATTTTAAAAGACTTTAAAAAATGGGAAGACATCCCATGTTTATGGATTGGAAAACTTAACAATTTTAAAATGGCAACACTCTCCAAATTGATCAACAGATTCCATTCAATCCCTATCAAAACCCTAGCTACCTATTTTGAAAAAATGAACAAGGTAACCCCAAAATTCATATGGAGTTGCAAGGGACCTCAAATAGCAAAAACAATCTTTAAAAAGAAGAACAAAGTTGGAAAACTCACACTTCCCAATTTCAAAACTTACTACAAAGGGACAGTAATTAAAACAGTATCATACTTGCATAAAGATAAAACATGTAGATGAATGCACTAAAATTGACAATGGAAAAAAACCATACATCTATGGTCAATTGATTTTTGATAAGGATGTCAAGAACAATCAATGGGAAAAGAACAGTATTTTCAGCAAATAGTTTTGGAACAACTGGATATGCTCATACAAAAGAATAAATTTGGACTAATACCTCAAGTCATACACAAAAATTCAAAATGGATGAAAGAGGTAAAATTACAACGGTCTTAGAAGTAGGCAGAGTTATAAATCTCCACAATCTTGAATTAGACAATAGTTGCTTATCTATAACAAGCAAAAGCCACAAAATAAAAAAGATAAATTGGACTTCATTAGAATTTTGAACTTTTGTGAATCAAGAGATACTATCAAGAAAATGAAAAGGCAAGTTACAGCATGGGAGAAATATTTGCAAATCATTTATCTGATAAGGGTCTAGTTTCCAGAATATAAAAAAAAAACTCTCATAATTCAACAAGAACAAGATACACAGCCCAATTTTTAAACTGAACGTAGGACGTGAAAAGACACTTGACAAAGAAGATATACAAATGGCCAATAAGCACAGGTAAAAATGTTCAACATTGTTAGACATCAGGGAAATGAAAATGAAAACCACTAGATACCACTTTGTACCCGTCAGAAGGGATGTAATTTTAAAAAATAAAAATAAACAGAAAATAACAAGTATGGCCTGAATAGGTAGAAATGGGAACATCACACACAGTGGTATAAGTTACTATGTAAAACACAATTTTGCAATTTGTAAAAAAGATGAACATTGAGTTACCATATGACCCAGCAATTATATTCATAGGTGTATACATACCCAAGAGGACTGAAAACATGTTAATACCAAAAAAATTGCACATGAATGTTCATTGCGGCAGTATTCTTAGCCAAAAAATGAGAATAACACAAATGTACCCCAACTGATGAATAAACAAAATGTATTTGATCCACAAAAGGAACATTATCCGGTCATAAAAAAATGAAACACTGATACATGCTATAACATGGAAGAACCTTTAAAGCATTACATTAACTGAAAGAAATCAGACCAAAAAGTCACATATTATATCATTCTGCTAATATAAAATGCCCAGACTCATAGAGACAGAATTTCTTTTTTGAGGTTTTGAAAATGTTCTGGAATTAGATAGTGGTGATGACTGCACAAAACTGTGAATATAGTAAAAACCACTTAATTGTACACTTTAAAATGATGAAATTTATGTTGTAAATTTTAGCTCAGTGAAAACAAACTAGCTCCCTAAAGTATTAGAACTCTGTTCTTAGCAAAACTGATTCAAATACCATGCTTTCCCTCACTAAAAAATAAAATAAAAATAAAAAAGTCAAAACGACAAAAATAAAAGCCTAGGATCACCCTTCCCTCTGTCTGTCTCTGTCTCTGTCACTCTCTTTCTCTCTTTTTAAGACAGGGTCTCACTCTGTAGCCCTGGCTGGAATACAGCAGCATGATCATGTTTCACTGCAGCCTCCATCTCCCAGGCTTAAGCAATCCTCCCACCTCAGTCTCCTGAGTAGCTGAGACTTTAGGTGCATACCAGCATGCCTGGCTAATTTTTATTTTTTTATAGAGACAGGATCTCACTACGTTGCCCAGGCTGGTCTCAAACTCCTGGGCTCAAGCAATCCTCCTGCCTCAGCCTCCCAAAGTGTTGGGATTACAGGCATGAGTCACTGCAGCCAGCCTACCCATCTCTCTTAATCAGTATGTAAGATCAATCAAATACACAGTTGCCCAATAAGAAAGCCACTATCTCATCCAACAACTTTCAAATCCTTAATAGCAACATGTGACACTACCTAAATGTGTCCCTCAATCTACAATCCTGATCATATTTGGCTATAAAAGCCAAAGGATTAGAAAGAATGAACCAGAAAATAAATATGCAGTAAATAAAAGATCCCTTAAACCAAACAGGTAAAGTAGTAGAGATCAAAAGAAATAGAAGGATAAACAAATATGACTCAATTCATAAACCTGAATGTTAATTATCCTTATGATTTCCTTTTGCTTTTCCAACATTTAGACCATTTTTAAAGACATTTTCTTTTCTTTCTCATTTTCCTTTGTATTCTATACGCATTTTAAAATAGTTAACTAGGTCTCTCCACTATGTTCTCAAATTTCTGTTCAAATTCCTGAAACACCCCTCACCCCTGCGCCAAAAACCCACATTTTATTAGTGATAAGTAGTGAAGAACACGGACATTTGGAATACCTCCTATAATACAAAAATGTACAATTAATCTATCTTCAGGCACTCTGTGGCAATTAGGAGGTCCTATCATGTAGCAAGAGCCATGTTCATATAACTACAGCAGTAAGTATTTATATGGCAAAATTATAGACGGGATTCAATTTTTTTACAAGCAGGTCTTTACTATTTCATAATAAATTCAGCTACCGTATATCGTACTCTTTCAAGCCAGCTTATATCACCTAAAATTTTCCCAAATGGATAACATAGACTTGAATAAAAACTTAAACACATGCAAATTCAGAAAGATTAATATATTGTACATTGTAGTAATGCCCAAGGGTAAGGAGAAATTCTATCCTTCAGATTTATTTTAATATCAAACGAGAAGCTTACTTTGTACAAAAGTTAGAATTCAAAAATAAACACGCCAATTATACACACAGGGTATGTCTTTGTGGTTTATTTTTCAGCTGTAACCCACAACAAATAAAAATACATTCTATTTATATTTCTGTTAGATACTCCAGTAGTATTTAAACTGACATAAATAAATCTGAAATGACTTAGCAATAGATGGTATCCTACACAATTATCTGTTAATGTAACAATACCAATGAAGAGGGGTTTTTCTCTTTTGCTTTTGTCAATTTTGAAATATTTATAACCAGTTAACAAATGTAGAAAATAACAAATACTTTAATGTATCTATTACCAATTCATCAAGCCATAACATTATACCATATTCACCTCAAAAAATTTTTTAAAGATCAACAGCTTTTACAACTTTATTTAAACTATTTGTGGGACTCATTAAAATGTCAATAAAAAGTGTATTTTTCCATGTGATTTATACCACTACATATTTATTAAACTTTACTTAAAACAAAACAGTTCAATATAAATTCATACTAAAAATTTCTAACTTCTGGACTTACCTAATATTTTGAAATATCACTAAATTTCCATTTTAACAGTTAAGCTGTTGAATATAAAATAATTTCTTTAACACATGCCTATTCCTCATATCCAGAAGTCTTAGTCTGAACATATGTTCATTTTACAGAATAGGTTTAAAAACTATCAATTCAAACATTACTCTCTAGGGAAAAATAAATCCTAGTGTAACTAGTGGGATAAACAACTCATTAAAACTCAACTTGGACAAACTCCAGGATAAATTAAAGGAAATAGAAACAAGTAGGTCTTGATTGTATAGTAGCAAAGACTAATAATGAATATGGCCTAATTAACAAATACTTTGAAAGACTTTGCTTGTACCATTTGTTGACAAACTATAACAGAGAGCTGATGAAATTTCAGGACCAAACTGGCATTTCTATTTAAAAAAAAAAAATTCCTTCTTCTAAATGTTAAATAAAAATGATGGAAGTGTAGTTCTTACTACTTGATGCAAAGAAATTAAACAATCCATTCAAGTTCATAGGGATACCATTAAATTTTTGCCATATGTACACTTGAACAGCCATCCATTCTTTTAAAATCAACACACCTCATAGCAATTGAAAGAATATTCTCAGCAACAGCTGGATCTAAAGATTTATATAGAGTCCCAAAATGCAAAGTTTGAACCTACAAATTGGTTCCAAAAATGTATTTTTGTTATTACTCATATCCTGTACAGTAAAATAAGATTAGTTCACTTTTTCCAAAATAAAATTAGTACAATTCTTCACTAACTCAACTTAGAAATGAAAAGTTTAAAAAGCTAAGAAATGTATATTTCTTTACACAGTGACAACTTACACATCAATACTCAATGAAAAGAAAAAAAAGTTTTAAAAGTTTTAAAAAATTAAATAGATAAAATGAAAAGTTAATACTATTTACTCCCAACTCCACACCCTATAGGTAACAACTTTTTATGAGTTTATCATACATCCCTGCAGACCTCTGCATACTCATTTCATGCATTCAATTATACATTTATGATTTTAATGAGAATATATACATAGGTGTAGGTCTACAGCCTACTTGATATGAGTAAACAATGTACCTTAGAGATCACTAAGATCTTTACATGAATACAAATGCTTCTACAGTTATCTTTTTTTTAATACTTTATGTTCTAGGGTACATGTGCACAACGTGCAGGTTTGTTACGTGTATACATGTGCCGTGTTGGTGTGCTGCACCCATTAACTTGTCATTTACATTAGCTATATCTCCTAATGCTATCCCTATCACCTCTCCCCACCCCACAACAGGCCCCGGTGTGTGATGTTCCCCTTCCTGTGTCCAAGTGTTCTCATTGTTCAATTCCCACCTATGAGTGAGAACATGCGGTATTTGGTTTTCTGTTCTTGCGATAGTTTGCTGAGAATGATGGTTTCTAGCTACAGTGGTCTTTTTAATGCATACATGATATCACACTGAATTTTCACATTCATCAGCAGTGTATCAGAGTATCTTTTTCAATATCCATTAGCTTTTGTAATTTTTTTTCTTTTTATTGAAACAGAGTCTTGCTCTGTCACTGAGGCTGGAGTGCAATGGCACAATCTCGGCTCACTGCAGCCTCCGCCTCCCAGGTTCAAGCGACTATTGTGCCTCAGTCTTTCGAGAAGCTGGGATTACAGGAGTGCGCCACTGCATCTGGCTAATTTTTGTATTTTTGGTAGAGACGGGGTTTTGCCATGTTGGTCAGGCTGGTCTCAAACTCCTGACCTGAAGTGATCTACCAGCCTCTGCCTCCCAAGGTGCTGGAATTACACCAAGGTGAGCCACCACGCCTGGCCAGCTTTTGTCATATATTTTTAATTACAATGATTTTAGCATTTGCAAATAAAATACAAATTATATCCTGTTTGTTGAGATATATAACATTTTTCAAACTTCTGGAATAAATAGTTTTATTTGAATTTAAATATTAGATGAAAAACAGGAAAATACAACAAGTAAAAGCTGCCTACCACTAAAATAAAAATGTAATAAATGTCTTATTACTATACATAAAATCCAAAATCTTAAAATGAACTAAGCAAACAAAAATGAATTCTTATAAAACTACCATTCTTATAAAATTAAATTCTTATAAAACCCCATTCCAGTGGGGAATGGACATAATCAAAAAGACAGTCAATAACAAATGTCAGCAAGGTTGTGGACATCATACATTGTTAGAAGGAATGTAAAATGATATCATATTGCAAAACAGATTGGCAGTTTCTTAAAAAGTCAAACATATATTTACTATATAATCCAACAATCCCCCTGTAGGTATCCACCCAAGAGAAATGAAACCATTAAGTCCACACAAAGACTACATGTTCATGGCAGCACTATTCATAATAGCCTTAAAAGTGTAAGCAACACAAATGTCTATCAACTGGTGAATGGATAAATAAAAAGTGGTCTATCCAAACAACTGAATACTATTTAGCAATAAAAAGAAGTGAAGTACTAATACATGTTACAAGGCAGATGAACCCTGAAATAAAAGACCACATATTATAGATTCCAGGGACAAAACAAGTCTAGAGATGTTTCCTATTTCTAGAGATATAGAAAGTAAATCTACAGTTCCTTGAAGTTGGAGTAAGAATTAGGATTAACTGTAACAAAGAGGATCTAACTGGGGTGATATGATTTTGTTGATGAATGCTCAACTTGGTAAATTTATTTAAAATCATTGAATTGTATGCTTAAAAACAGATAATGTTATGGTATGTAAATTATACCTCAATATAGTCATTTTTAAAAAACGAATACTTATACTTTACTTAAGGATTACCTTTGTTACTTCAATACTACATTTATGAAAAAATATATTTATATATCAGTTACTAAGATTTTCCAACACTCTGAAACACTACGATTCAAAAGAAAAAATACCCAATTTAAGTCCACATTTATTACGCAAGTACTAAGTATTAGATACTATTTGATGCTACGCAATAATACAGTTAAAAAGCCACTCTGTGCTTATTGAGAACTTAATATCTAACATATCAAAAGATATCCATTGTTTATCCAAACATCTGCCACGCAGAGACCAAATGCAAACTACTAGGCTGCATATCTCCCCAATTCCATCTGAGCATTTCAATATGTAAGTTGAATTTTTTACATCTTAAGCTCCAGAGTAAAATTTCATACAAAGAAAGGATTCTTCCAAAAAAAAAAACCCATTAACCTATATAAACTTCAATATATCATCAATAGAGCAGCAGCGGGGCATGATGTCTCAACCTAGTGTCTAAATTCAACAAAAGTACTGATGTTAAGTAAGAAGAAAATGGCAACAATATGAACAAAAAGGTGTAAATGTGACATATATCTTTGTATTAAAAACCATGAGTTCATTCTGATACCTCCAATTCAAATACAATACCAAGATGTATTATAGTCTTCCTCTTTTTTTTTTTTTTTCCATGACAGCCTACCATTAAATATAGTCTTCCTCAGCCAGGTGCAGTGGCTTACGCCTGCAATCCCAGCACTTTGGGAGGCTGAGGCAGGCAGATCACCTGAGGTCAAGAGTTCAAGTCTGGCCAACATAATATGGTAACAAACATACCATATGTTTCTGTTGTGTCCAGTTCCTTTCACTCAGGAAACACAACTGTATATATCAGTAGTTCATTACTTTTTATTGATGAGTGGTATTTTGTTGTTTAAATACACCACAATTTATTTAATCTCCAGGGTTATTTCAGTTTGGGGTTATTTTGAATAAAGCTGTTATGATCATTCTCAATGTGGTTTTAATCTGCAATTCCCTTATGTCTAGCTCTTGGGTTCTTTTTCATGTGTTTGGTGACCCTTCCTTTGTGAAATGTCTGTTCATGTCTTTTGCCCATTTTTTAATTGGTTGTCTTTTTTCTTATTAAACTGTAGGATATTTTCATATATTCTGTATACAAGAAGTTTTTCAGATGTTTTTGCATATTTTTACTCAGTCTGTTCCTCAGTTTATTTTCTTAACTGCTTTATAGAAGTTTATAAATTTATTAATAGATTATACTTATTATATTAATACATGTGATTAAAAACACACTTTTCCTTTTTCAGTATGTTAAATAAAATTTTATACAATCTTTGAGAGAAAGGTGACCCATCAATTTTATAAATGTGTGTTCACTGAAAAAAGTCAGAAAAAAATAAATATGCAATAGTAATAATCACAGCTAACATGCATAAAGAACTTGTTATGTGTCAGGCACTATTCAAAGCAGCTCATATTTGTTTAACTCATTTAAGCCTCAAAATAACTCAAAGATAAGAATTAAGAATTGCCCCTTTTACAAATGAGGAAACTCAGACACAAAGACTTTCTCAGCCACAAGGCTAGGAAGTGGAGGAGCCTATATTTAAATGCAAGGAATCCAGTTCTGAGGCCCATGCTTCTAACCACTATAATACATAAACCACATGTCACCTATCACCCACATAACACCATCACAAACAATTTAGCAATAGCCCAACCTTTTTACCTGTGCAAGCATATTTTTTGCTCACATTAATAGACTAATTCTGCATCCTCTGTTCTGTGACCTGTTTTCACTCAATATTTATCATGAAAATCCTTCTATACCAATAAATATATTCTACAACACAATTTTAATGGCTATTCTACATATTACTAACTGGTATGAGTGTAATATAATTTATATAACCTGTTTTTCATTATTGGGTACTTACATTTTTCCATTTTATCATAACTAATTATTGTTCATTTGCTTAATTATGTCTAAGGACAAACTCCTAAAAATTGACATGCTGAGTAAAAGATATTCATGCTTACAGATTTTGATGGATATAGTCAAGCTGTACAGCAGAAAAGTTGTAAGGCTCTGTCAAATTAAATTTCCACCACTGGTGTCACAACCCTAACATTCTGAATATTATATTCATTTAACAGTATACAAAAAAAGATGGTTAATTCTACATTGTTTAAATCTTTATCTACTATTAAGGCTAAAAATTGTTCAGGTTATACCCACTTACGTTGCTTTTCTTTGTGAATAGACCACCTCTCCAATTTAATCTCTTATCTATCTCCCTTTACTAAGTTGCAGTCACACTTGACTTCTGTCTTTCAGATGAACCATATCTATTTCTACATCGAGACCTGCACCAGCTATTCCCAATACTTGCAACACAATTTCCCAAAATCTTTGTATGGCTGCCATTGACTGGTCATTTAGGTTGGAGTCAAAAGTCACATCTACTTAAGAGACCTTCCCTGACCGTTTTAGACAAATAAACTACCCAAAACACTCATTTTCTATTCCACTGGCCATAATTTTTCTTATTACTCTCCATTATCTAAAACGCATGTATTTGTCTTAATGAAGTGTTGACTGGCTCTACCTCTTCAGAATATCAGCTCCATGAAACAGAGACAAGGTCTATTTTGTTTACCACTGCATTCCCAGCATGTAGAATGATGACTGGAATTATACCATGGATCCAATAAATATTTATAAATGAGTTGCAGCATGAGTTGTAAGTCTCTGGAGGGAATGGCCTATATACTATACTTGCGCGGTATGAGCCAAAAAGTGGTGCTAGTACTACGGAACATGGAGCAGATTAAATAATGGTTAACTGATGTGTGGAAGTAAACAAACAAAATACGAAAGAAGTAAGATACCTCTACATTATCTCATCTTCTAGACAAGTTAATTTAAAACAGACAATTCATCTACTTAAAATAAGAACGTGTAACTGCTCAGGAAAAAAAGGAGATGAAGTGTATTTATACAATATATTTTATGTATGTAATTAATAACTTTCAAATATTACCTTGAGAACTCTGAATAGGAAAAGTCACTAAAATTTTAGTTTAATTTAAGTAATTAATATGACAGATTTTCACTTTGGCCAAGAATATGTTTTGCATGTATAATGTGAGCTAATAAGAGACAGAACTTGATTGTCAAAAAAGTATACAATCTAAAACCTCATAAATCAGAAAACCAAAAAAAAAAAAACTGAAATTGTTAAAGAAGCAACCAGATGTATACCAATAAATATTTACTCATGTCTACAACAGATGCAAGGTTTTCAAGATAAATGTGCCCCACAGAAAAAGAGATGGTTCTTACGGAGCTTAAAATAAAACAAGTGGGAAAGGCTATTAAATAATCACACAAAGCAGTGTAAAATCAATTCTATGAAAAGTACAATGAAAAACAAGAACGTTGTCTCCTATTTTAAAGCATATTTTACGGGGATGTGACCTAGTCAGGAAAAGTATCAATTGGACTAGCATCTGGAGTCAATTACAGTTATTTAGGATATAGAATAGTAAAACAATAATAGTGAACAATTTGGTAAAAGGAGAAAAAATTTTTAAAAGCAAGAAGGAGGGGACAGAGAAGAGGATGTTTCAGATGAGTCTAGATAGCCAAGCAGGGGCCAGACCATAGACAGCATCAAAGGATATTTTAAAGCTTTTAAATTTTACCATATAAGCTGTAAGAAGCAAAGAATTCTAGCAAAGAGGTCATAATTAGATCTTCCAAAAACAAGCCAAACAAACAAACTTGGCTGCAAATGTATGAGTTAGCCAGTGTTTAAGAACACCTGTCTAAATTCTTAAAGTATCAAGAAAGGAAACACAAAGACCAAGTGGTATTCACACTCCAAGGCCTACAACACAACAGTTTTAACATGATAGGCACTAAAATTTTTTTTTAATGAATAAATGACTCACTAGTCACTTGAAACCTGAACAACGCTAAGTATTAACAGACTCTTCTAAGAAGCTGGCAGTATTTTTTTAAGTCATAAGTCATAATGAAGAATACAAAGTTCTTGTCCAGAACCTGGTATTAATAGCTATTAACCAACATGCTATTAATAGTTCCAACATCAATTAATCAAAAGATATCTAGGCCAGGTGCGGTGGCTCACACCTGTAATCCCTGCACCTTGGGAGGCCAAGGCAGGTGGATCACTTGAGGTCAGGAGTTCAAGACCAGTCTGATCAACATGGGGAAACCCCATCTCCACTAAAAATACAAAAATTAGCCAGGTGTCATAGCACACACCTGTAATCACAGCTACTCAGGAGGCTGAGGTAGGAGAATCACTTGAACCCAGGAAATGGAGGTTTGCAGTGAGCCGAGATTGTACCACTGCACTCCAGCCTGCGTGACAGAACAAGACTCTGCCTCAAAATATAGAAAAATAAAATAAAATAAAATAAAATAAAATAAAATAAATAAAAGATGTCCAATGCAAGCGATTTTATCTCTCTAGGTCTACCGTATCACCTTCCCTAATCCTCCATTTCCACATCTATAAAATAGAAATAAGAATACCTAACCTGTTTATTTCAAAGGTCGGTTGTGAGTATCAAAAAACTTCCTGTATGCAGTGAAACTTACTTAAGTACAAAATTCTATACAAGGGGATTATGATGCTATTAATAGAAATTTTCTTCTGCCACTAACTTAAGCACTATCTGATCTTTTGAATATGGGAACCTCCAATGATTATTTGTTCTTACATTTCAAGTTAATATATTAAAAAGAAATTAAATCATCAAACACAGTCAAGAAAAAAATTTAAAGGTAGTCATAAAAAGAAAACCTAGGCTAAATTTAATAATTACTAACCAAGCCATTTCCCTTTTTAAAAAAATACATTAACAACTTAAGAGTTCTTTTGCACTCAGAAAATACTATTGACTTTCACTCTCCCTCACAAAAATAATGAAACACAGATATATTTTTTAAAATGCCGTCACCAGAATAGAATGTTGTCACAGGATAATATTTTCCCACTGCTGCACATAGGGAAAGCCAAATACTGAGGAAAAGTCAATATAATTATTCTGACATAGATATAGGTCATGTAGAAATATTCTCCAATAACCAAAAATCAAATTTGAAGGCAACAAACTAAGAATGAGTTGTAAATGCTCATTTGGACACCACTAAACAATTTTACTAAGTTTAAAACATTAAACTAGGGAATTAAAAATGGATCATATTTGCCTATACAACTTCACACCCAACTGACCATAAAATTCCATGTGGAAAATATCAAATTTTCCAAAATCACAATCAAAGGAAACTTTCTGTTCTCACTGGACCAACACTTTCTTGCTTGTTAACATATGTCAAATGCTCTTTGTGCCCTTTCTAAAAAAAGGGAAAAAAATCTAATACAAAGATGCATACTATTTACCTGTAATTATGCTTTTTATATTCTTTTAATTCCATATACATAGGCCATGTTTTAAAAACTGTAAATGTATTTATTTTTTGACTAGCTATTTATTTAAATACATTATCAAATTATAACCAAAAACATAAGGAAAAACAGAAATTGGCAGGACCATTCACATATACAAAGACTGGTCAGTCTTTATTTATTTCAAATAATGCAGTGCCCCTATCATAGGAGGATCCATGTCATTAAAAAAGTCAAAAGCAATCTTGAATAACTGGAACCCTTCTGCCAGACTGTATAATGTCAATTTGTTTTCTGGCACTGCTTTTCCTACTTCTTATCATCTGGCACAGGTCTGTGAACACTCATCACTTCCTTACTAATACGTCCTTGGTGGCATTTTTGTCCAGAATAGAGCACTTTCATCCACACTTAAAATCTGTTCAGGTAGATAGCCTTTCTCCTCAATAATTTTCTTAATGGCACCTAGGAAACTCATCTGCTGACTAAGATGAGCTTCTTGGTAGCAGAAAGTACTTCTCCTGTTCTCTTGAAATTTTTTAAGCCAAACCTCTTTCTAAAATTATCAAACCATCATTTGCTGGCATTAAATTCTTCACCTTTAGATCCTTCATCTCCTTTTTGCTTTAAGTTGTCACATAATGACTTCACTTTTTCTCAAGTCATATTAGAGTCTCCAGTATTCCTTTCTTATAGCAATCCTCCACCCACATAAAAGCTGCATTTTCAATACAAAATAAAAAGGTATTTCACAAAAAGTGAAAAGTGTTTGTGCTAGCCGGCATAACTGAAGCAATGGTTTCACCGATTTTCTTTTACTTTTTTTTTACAATAGTCCTTATGCTGAATTTATCTTCCTTAAAAGGGCAGACAACCGAAGCTGCAGAACTCAATCTATGGTACATATCAAGCAATTCAACTTTGTTTTATAGTGTCATGGCTTTTTTCTGCTTCTTGGAACCACTTCCAGAATCACTTTGTGTGGGTCCTGTGGTGTTATTCAAGGTTTACAGGAGTGGGCACGGTGGCTTATGCCTGTAATCCCAGCACTTTGGGAGGCCGAGGTGGACAGATCACTTGAGGTCAGGAGTTCAAGACCAGCCTAGCCAACATGGTGAAACCTCATCCCTACTAAAAATACAAAAATTAGCTGGGTGTGGTGGTGCACGCGCCTGTAATCCCAGCTACTCGGAAGGTTGAGGAACAAGAATCACTTCAGCCCAGGAGGCAGAGGCTACAGTGAGCCAAGATCATGCCACTGTATTCCAGCCTGGGCAACAGACCGAGACTTTGTCTCAAAAAAAAAAAAAAAAAAAAAAGGTTTATAGTATTTTACAGTATTGCACTCAGCCCAATGACAAATACATTAGAACTGTGACAGATCACTTTTTATTGCAATACACATACTGGAGAGAAGAACTGCTCACATGGAGATGCTCACCATCACACAGCATTTTAAGCAGATACAACACAAAAGCTCACCGCAGTAGCAACAAAAGGTGGCTACAGAATTATTACAGTAGTACACTATGTAATACTATAGTTAACTTTATGCAGTTATGATTTAATACTGCATCTTTATCTTTGTTTACACTTCTCTCAGCTCTGAATGGTGCCATGTGTGGTTCCTAAGCATTTGTGTGCATAAGTTTTAACAAATTTTACCTTTTTGGTTTTGGGGTTTGAAACAGACAGGGTCTCGCTTTGTCATTCAGGCTGGAGTGCAGTGGCATGATCATGGCTTACTGCAGCCTAAACCTCCCGAGTGCAAGTGACCCTCCCACCTCAGCCTCCTAAGTAGCTGAGACTACAGGCACATGCCACCATGCCTGGTTACCTTTTTATTTTTCTAGAAATGGAGTCTGGAACTCTTGGGCTCAAAGAATCCTCCCACCTTGGCCTCCCAAAGTGCTGGAATTGGAGGTGTGAGCCACCACTCCTGGCCAAATTTTAACTTTTTATAATAAATTTGTGTATACTGCATGGTAGTAAATAATATACTAAAATCTACATAAATTGTATGCATTCATAACATATCTAACTTTTTCTTCATTTTTTTGATATTTCTAGGCTAAATGGTTCATCTGCAAATTTTTTCAAATTGTTACAAATCTCAAAAAAAATTTTCCAATATAGTTATTGAAAGAAATTGAACACACACAGTTCAAGCCCATGTTATTCAAGCTGTACATGTTAAAATACCTGATGAGAAATCAAGTTTTTAGAAAAGCTTGCATTAAGTCCTGAATTATCAAATGCACCCTACAACATCATTCAACAATAACTGAAAAACGTTTTCAGAGCTAGTAAATAAAAAATATATTTAATTTATTCAACGGGTTTTTTCACTTATCTGCAGGAATCTATATTTCAATTCCTATCACTGTTTGCTCTACTCCTAATTCGATGGTTTTCAGTTCAAACATGAATCATTAAGAAAAAGTAAAAATGCTGCATTCACTGCAACATAAAAAATAATAAAAAATAGAAAAATGTTAAGTAATCTGAAAGTATTATGCTATCAAGAACTATTCAAACACCTCCTTTCAAGGCTCAGTACAGCAAAAAGGATGATTTTATGATTCAATTTTAAAAGACAATCTACATGAAGCAATTTTTCTCCCGTTAAAATTCCCTTAATTAAGATAATGTTTATTCTCTATTGCCATGAGGGGAAATAACTTGCCTATTTTGTTTATTGATGCATCTCCAGCCAGGACCCTGCAATGTGGTCCCACACAGTGGAAGAAAATACTTGCAAATCATATATCTGATAAGGGATTAATTTACAGAACACATAAAGAACTTCTACAACTCAATGGAAAAAAAACTAATTAAAAAATGAGCAAAGGACTTGAATAGGTATTTCCCCAAACATATACAAATGACCAATAAGCACATGAAAAGATGGCCAATGTCCCTAATCATTAGGAAAATGCAAATTAAAACCACAACGAGATATCACCTCATATTTGTTAGGATAGCTATTATCAAAAAAACAGAAAACAGTAAGTAGTGATGAAAATATGGAGAAATTGGAACCTTTCTGCATCACTGTTGCAGGTGTAAAGTGGTGTGGAAATCAGTATGGCAGCTCTCAAAAACTTAAACACAAAATTACCATATGATACAGCAATTCCACTTCTAGGTATATACTCAAAATAACTGAAAGCAGAGACTCAAACAGATATTTGTACATGCATGTTCACAGCAGCATCATTCACAATAGCTAAAGGGTGAGAGGAATTTGTCAATGGATGAATGGATAAACAAAATGTAGCATATACATAACATGAATACATAAAATTCCGTCTTACAAATGAATGAATAAGGAAGGAAATTCTGACACATGCTGCGACATGGATTAATCTTGAAAACATTATGCTAAGTGAAATAAGTCAGACACAAATGACAAATATTGAATGATTCCATTTAAGTGAGGCACCTAGAATAGTCAAATTTATAGACAAAGTTGAATGGTAGCACTATTGCACAACAATGTGAATGTACTTAATGCTACCGAATTTTACATTTAAAAATAGTTACTTTTTGAAATAGTAATAATTGTTTTAAGCAAAATGGTACAGTTGATCGAGCCTTGAATCAAGAAAGAGAGGAAGAAATTGAGGCAATGATATTAATTAACTTTGTGCTCTTAGGCAAGGAATTTGACCTCTCTGGGACTCAGTTTTCCCATCTTTGAAATGAGAAGATTGTAACAGATGTTCATGTTTCTTTTTTGTTCAAAACATTCCATAAAAGCGCATCTTAGATGCCAGAACCAAAGCTGAAAAATAAGTCTAACACCAATCAGGTGGAGATAAGAGAATTAACATCCCATTTAAGTCTTAGTAGTTTTAAGGCATTTAGTTAAAAGGAACGTTAATCACAAAAGCAGACTGATGAACACAGGTTTGGAAGGAAGATCTATCTCCAGGTTCATTAAAAACACCCACGTATAGCTTCTTGAGGCCTCAAACTGTGGCATTATTAAGAACAGGGCAGTTGAACAAACATCATTTTAAGCCCTGGAAGGTTACTTATTCTGTTGATAATAAGTATTACTGGCAATTTTTTTTAGACTTGAAGGCCCCAGGATCCATTAAAACTAAAAGAATTTATCCTGGTGTCCTTCTGAGCTGAGACAAATGATGCCTTCAGTTTCAGTTCCAGGGAGGCAAAAGGACCAGTATCTGCCTCACCTGTCCTTCACACACCAGCCACATCAATACCATCAGTCTACCGGCACCACGTCCCATAACTTCTAATTAACACTGAACTCAAAGATTTCACAGAAGCATTTTCCCCCTACAAATGATCTGTTCAATAACTTTGCTAGTTAAAACCAACATTTGGCACTGTGCTAAGTAAAAACTGGAAACTTAGAAGTCCCTCAATCTTAAAAAGAAATAGTGTTTTCACACATTTCTCTGAGAATGAAAATGCCTCACGATATATATAATAATTATATCAGAGAAGAAACATTCTTAGGCAGAAATCCAAGTATAAACTTCTCATAAAAGCAAACTTTGATTAAATAAAAGAAACAAATTTAGAGCTGCTCAATAATGGTTGGCCCAGAAAGTACCTAACATCCTCGAATAAAATGTTCAAACAGTAGATAGATGACTATAAACCAAAAGTATGTCATAAAGACTCAGTAACGGGGATAATGTCTAAGATTCCACCTAGTGCTAATATCCACAATTTTAAGATCAGAATTACAATAATATCTACCTGCTATTAACTAATACTAGCAGAGTTCAGCTTTATTAGCTAGTCTGTCGATCCTTGGAAATTTACTTTAACTATAGGCAAGAAGCATACTGGGCCTAAAAAACTGATTAACAAAAGATTATATATGTCCCCTTCACTCCATCAAGTAATAAAACAATCAAAGATGTTCAAATCAGACAATCCTCCACGAAAATCTTGTGAGGCTAGTGTGTGACTTTGGACAACTTATTTAACCTCTCTGAAATTTAGAAAGAGTTTATAAGAGAGAATATCATCTTATCTCAAAGGACTGTCATGAAAACTTTGTTAAACTAGGTACCTAGGACTGTATAAAATAATACAGTATGCTCTTTCAGATTCTATCCATTCCTCAATAGCCTGCTTAAAAATTACCCCTCCATGTTTTCCATGACTTTCTAAGCCAACATACTATTTCTATACTCCAAACTTCCAAATATATTGCATATATTTCTCTACTAATAAAATCACACGTTTGAACCCTCAATTGTAGGACAAAGTGAATTTGAGACTATATTTTAGTTAGACTTTAACAAACATGAAAATGAAGAAATGGGACTAATGAATATTTGATTAACTGGTTTAACTATTTTTAAGTGTTCATATTAAAACATTTAGATATCATTGCTCATCGACAAGTCTAAGGTAGAGTAACTTTCCAAATTCTTCTCTCACTGTATTCAGTGACAGACACATGGACATCTGTCTCATCCATTAATGTCCAATTCTAACAGGACCTCATCTCATCAGCTACCTCTGACCTCCCAGGGAAATTGTCTGCTTTCTTTAAACTTATAGGACATACTGCTTAAGCAGTATTTTATTGAATTCAAACTGCACTAAAACCAATCAACATCTCAATTTATTAAGGTTTGTCTTTATTTTCAAGTTAGAGTTACTAAAGATTTTTTTTACATTTATTATGAAAAGTTCAAGAAACTATTTCAAATCAATATACTTCTAAAAAGCATAGCAAAAATACCACTGAAATAACATAGAAGTAATCTTAACTACAAAAAAACAAAACACATCCAAAAAATATTGGCATTCTGTGATCTCATGCTTTCAGTATTTAATTGGAATATTATTTCTAGATGTCTGCAGGCATATTTTAAGTAACATTTGACAGTATTCACAACAACCTCTTTGTATCCTTCAACCAAGCCTTACTTATTTAAATATTGATTTTATATGAAGGCTATAATCATTTTGAAAAGTGTGGACTTTTTTAAAGAAATTAAGAATTTTCTATGGTAAATTGCACTGCTTGCCATAAAACTATTTCAGTCCTAGAAATGATAAATTAATCAGCACATAACTGAGATAATACTTTTCACAAATACCTATGAAAATTGATATCACCATATCAACTGTGACATATCCCAGTTTATTTCTTAATAAATCAGAATATAAAACTTGGCTCAAATGCAACATACCATATATGCCAGTAAAAAGTTAAATCTATATATAACATAATAAATAACATGTGAGAGGTATGGAGGAGTAAGGACAAAATGAAATTTATCATAGAAATTAAGAATTAATAATGGTTTCATTTTATAGAGGAATTGATACTAAGACTTAACTACAACTTTTAAAAAATTTTTCTGTATCAGCAGGTAAAGTTTCTTGAAAATATGAGCAATTATTTTATAATTTCATTTTAAAAGTTACATATTATTAAAGAAACAAATTTTTAGCAACTGAAGTATTTTAGATAAGAAATTAATGCTAATTTTCTAAAGGTTATGTCATTTTTAGTAAAAAACTAATAGAAAAACTATCCTGCAAAAATAAGCTTACTGATTAGAATGAGAACGCAAAAGATATTCTAAATCACATTTTAAATTGGAAAAATGGTTCACTAAAAATTAATTTCATATATTTAAACATTATTTTATATATTTAAACAATATATTAAAAGCATTCCTTTAAACTAAAAATTTATAACTGGTAACTACTGGCTTTCTTTCTGTAAATCTCTTTGAATTGAAGGAAATGTGACCTCCAAATATAGCACTCACTTCTGAATGAAAATGGTAAGGGCTACAATCAATTTCTTACAAAATATAGCTACTAGACATGTAAATACATTCTAACTCTATGTATTGGGTATACTTTTGTCAGTGGCTATGAATATATATAAAATTACTATTTAATAGATACATACTTTGGTCTTGAATATTAATTTATAACTTTTTAAAATCTTTATACCCCTCTCTTGAAAAAAAGGCACTTGGTCTTACAGTTCCTATTATAATCTGAAGTAGTATTTTACATACATCCAACATGAATTAACAGTTATTACCCTAATAACAGTTATTGCTATCACAAAAGACACTATGAACTAACAGATTTCAGACACTTAAAAAAGATTTTTAGTGTCTCAGTAAAAGTACAAGTTTAGATATTTTTTTCTAAAGTTTTGTATAAAACTAACATAGGCATAAGACAGAAACATTTGGGCGTTTTTTTCCCTCCTAATAAATGGAAATTAACATAAATCACATTTTAACACATTTTAACATGTAAGACTTACCAGTACGTGGGGAGTTTCAGAAGTTTACCATAAAGAGCAGTGCTGAAAGAGGGAATAATTGGTACAGGTAAGCAGTAAGATCCACTGCAATCCAAAGATGTCAGTCCTGCCTGGAAACCAAATATCTAAAACAAAAAGAAAAGATCCAAGTGTTCAGACAAAGTTTTAATAAGTACAGGATGAAATACATCAGTTTCAATTTGCTTTACAACAGCTGCATACTAAGTATGTTCCAAAGCCTTTTTCCACTTCCCAATCAACATTTTCTTCTATACAATTTGACAGTAGCTCAAAATTAACAAATTTAAATATACAGTATTTATTTCACACCCCGAAAGATCACTGCATTTTTGACAAATTTTTTTAAGTTTCACATTTTACTTCTATACATACTCCTCCTGTACTGTTTAATTATCTGCTAAAATATACATTTTTCCATAAATATAAACCACTGACTGCATTTTCTACACTGTAAGCTATAAATTTTATAAATTAATTTTAATATTTTATGACTAAAATAACATTAACTACAAGAAAAACTGTTTAAAAATGTATTTTGTCTTCAACTTGTATAATGTACACACAAAAAGGATATCGAAAAATATCCTAAAATGTTATTTCTTTCCACTTTCTTTTGTGAAAATAATTGTGAGATTGAGGTTTTAAATCCCAGGAAATTTGGTATATGGCATAAATTACTCTTCATATGTACAAGCATGTTTATGCTTAAAGCAAGCAGATGATACTACAAAATTTTATAAGCAACCCCTGAAATTCCTGGGTACTATATTTGTCATAATAGAAAGAAAAAACATAACATCACATGTTACATGAAATACTGCAGAGAACTGATGATATTTCTGCGTCAATTATTTCTAAAACAACAAAAGATAAATACCTCAGCGTGGAAAAATACACATGGATACAAAACAAAGTGTTACTGTTTTCCAGTAAATGTAAAAGTAGCTTAACCTCAACATTTGTCTTTAGTTATTATTTTTTATCCCTTGGGTTTATAATGCACTGACTTCCATATCTCTAGAATTAATTTATATCAACTGTGAAGTTCTATAACAAAATATGTTTAAAATTTCTTCATAACTGATTTTCAAAATACTATTTAATGAGCATAAAATAATTATCAATTTCTTTAACAGTATTAACCTACTTCCAAATAGTTTCAAAAAGCTACTATACTCCTGACATTCATCAAAATGACAATGTCAAATTATTTCTTACACACTCGGTTTAAGTGAAGAAAACAACATTTTAGAAATAAAACTTTTTAAAATTACATTTTCAAGGAAAACTGCATTGCAAAGAACCTACTTATGTAATTACTATCAAGGAAAATAAAAGTGATGCACCCATCAATACCTATAACCTGGTATTAACCAATAAACAACAAGTACAGAATTGAGAAAGAGATTTGCTTCTAATACTGAAATGATTACTGAAAATCATAACTTCAAATTAAGATATTTCACATTCATTCTTTTTTAAGACCTGTTCTGAGCAACAATGTATGCAAAGTACTCTGCTGGTTTCTGTACAATTTCAGGATTTCTTATTTCCACATAAAGGCCCAATATTCAAAGGATTCTGGAATTTACAGTTATTAATATAACAATACAAAACACATTTTTAAAACAATGTCCAACTGCCAAATATTTCGAGTTATGAATAAAGACAATATTTTATCACCTATGCTCAACTAAGAACTCTCTCAAAGCCACTGTCGAATTTTCCATTAAATGCCTCAACAGTATAATCAGACACTATCTACCAACTGTACTCAGAAGGAAATTGGGTGTAGAGGAGATCCCCTGCTGGCTGCCTGCAGAAATGCAAAGGGCTTCGGGGAAATTGCATACTATTCTGACTTTTTTTTTAAAGCCTTTATTATATTTTTGTGTTGTCTAGAGATGCTTCTAAGAAAACACTGAAGCAAGTGAAATTACAATAAAAGAGGACCTACTGGACAAAGAAGTTACCTTCTAAATATTGCCAAGTTATTATGAATCGTATTTTGCTTTCTCTATTATCCACCAAATCAACAAGAACAATTTAAAAATAAAATTTTAAGCTCTCTCTTTTAAACTATAGCAATCAGATACACAGATTTACAAAACCTATATAACCTAATAATTTGTCAACATCCCTTGACCAAGACGATAAATACTTAATCTGGAAAAAGAAGAACCAGCAGTGTAAACTGAAGTTGCTTTCATGAAGGATAGTTCACATATTCAAAAACTGGTTTGGTAAATGTTGTAAACTAATAGTCTGGAGCAATAAAAATGTATGAAACAGTAAGTATAACTACCAATAGAAATGTTAGCCAAAGGAAGTTGTAAAGTTGAATAAGAGGACTTATACATCTCCTTAAATAAAAAGTTAAACATGTATTGCCACCTGTTTTTAAAAATCCCAATTAGTAGGCCGGGCGCAGTGGCTCAAGCCTGTAATCCCAGCACTTTGGGAGGCTGAGACGGGTGGATCACGAGGTCAGGAGATCGAGACCATCCTGGCTAACACGGTGAAACCCCGTCTCTACTAAAAATTACAAAAAAACTAGCCAGGCAAGGTGGTGGGCACCTGTAGTCCCAGCTACTCGGGAGGCTAAAACAGGAGAATGGCGTAAACCTGGGAGGCGGAGCTTGCAGTAAGCTGAGATCAGGCCACTGCACTCCAGCCTGGGCGGCAGAGCAAGACTCCGTCTCAAAAGAAAAAAAAAAAAATCCCAATTAGTAAATAAAAATAAATACATCATCAAGATTTTAACATTTTACAACAAATGTTCTTGAATTAACATCTCAAATAGAAGAAATGGATTTAAAAACATTATAAGGCAACTTATTTCTGTAAGATTTTGCCAAAAATTATCATAAATTAAAATTTGCTATTTTAAAAAGACAAAAGTATAAAAAGCACATGCTAACTATAAATGACAACAAAAACATTATAATTATGACATACAATAAATAATTTTTGTTACTGCCATTATAAAACACATGGTATAATAGTATAATCAGCATTATAAAGATTTGTCCCTTCACTAAAGGGACAAGTAAACATTTCTTTCATTCAAAAGTTGGTATGTATGCAATAATACACTGAAACACATGAAAACTGAAGAAAGAATAACAACTACAGTTGTACAGCATAATAATGAACATCTAACAAAGAAAAACTCTTCAGGAGAAAAGAATGAAACCAAACTCAACCACAGAATTTTAGAGCTCAAACTGCTTAGAGATTATTTAACTCAATCATCTCCTTTTACATGCCGGAAAAATGAAGTCCAAAAGGATTAGGGACATCTCTGAAATCATATATTGCAGTAACAAGTATATGATGCTTCATGTGATGTAGCTCATCTATTAACTCACAATTTCAGCCGACTTTCCTTCCGCCCTCCATTTCCTCCTTCTCTTCACCTAAAAATAAATGGCTGATTCTCTATTTATTCTCAAAGAAAAATAATCTTTCTCACCACCACCTTCCCCCTTCAATCATCAGTAAAGCTACATTTCTCTCCCTTCATCAGCAAATACCTTGAATGAATAGCTCAGAGCAGTGGTCACCAACCTTTTCAGCACCAGGGAATGGTTTCGAAGACAATTTTTCCATGAACGGAAGGTTGGGGGGATAGTTTCAGAATAAAATGTTCCACCTCAGATCATCAGCCACTAGATTCTCATAAGGAGTGTGCAACCTAGATCCCTCACATGCGCAATTCGCGACAGGTTCACTCTCCGATGACAATCTAACACCACCACTGATCTGATAGGAGGCAGAGCTCAAGCAGTAATGCTTGCTTGCTCTGCTGCTCACCTCCTGCCGTGCTGTCAGGTTCCATGGCCCAGGGGTTGGGGAACACTGCTTACACTCTTATCTAGAGATATTTAAATTCCAGAGTTGAATTGGAATGTCCAAATCTTGTTCACAGTTGCTGTTTTTACTGTGACTTGGGAAATCACAGCTGTTGGGGGTCCCTGGCCTAAAGTTTGCTATAACGTTTTCATCACCTATTACTTCCTCTTTTTTTTATTATTATTATTATCATACTTTAAGTCCTAGGGTACATGTGCACAACGTGCAGGTTTCTTACGTGTGTATACATGTGCCATGTTGGTGTGCTGCACCAACTTTACATTAGGTATATCTCCTAATGCTATCCCTTGTCATCTACATTAGGTATATCTCCTAATGCTATCCCTCCCCACTTCCTCCACCCCACGACAGTGTGTCATGTTCGCCTTCCTGCCTCTGTAGACTCCACCTCTGGAGGCAGGGCATAGCCAAACAAAAGGCAGTAGAAAACTCTGCAGATTTAAATGTCTCTGTTGGGCAGCTTTGAAGAGAGTAGTGGTTCTCCCAGCACGAAGTTTGAGATCTGAGAACGGACAGACTGCCTCCTCAAATGGGTCCCAGACCCCCAAGTAGCATAACTGGGAGGCACCCCCCAGTAAGGGAAGACTGACACCTCACATGGCCAGGTACCCCTCTGAGACGAAGTTTCCAGAGGAACGATTAAGCAGCAACATTTGCTGTTCAGCAATACTCGTTGTTCAGCAGTCTCCACTGCTGATACCCAGGCAAACAGGGTCTGGAGTAGACCTCCAGCAAACTCCAACAGACCTGCAGCTGAGGGTTCTGACTGTTAGAAGGAAAACTAAAAAACAGAAAGGACATCCACACCAAAACTCCATCTGTACGTCACCATTATTAAAGACCAAAGGTAGATAAAACCACAAAGATGGGGAAAAAACAGAGCAGAAGAGCTGAAAATTCCAAAAATCAGAGCGCCTCTCCCCCTCCAAAGGAATGCAGATCCTCACCAGCAACGGAACAAAGCTGGATGGAGAATGACTTTGACAAGTTGAGAGAAGGCTTCAGACGACCAAACTTCTCCGAGCTAAAGGAGGAAGTTCGAATCCATCGCAAAGAAGCTAAAAACTTTGAAAAAAGATTAAACGAATGGCTCACTGGAATAACCAGTGTAAAGAAGTCCTTAAATGACCTGATGGAGCTGAAAACCACGGCATGAGAACTACATGATGAATGCACAAGCTTCAGTAACCAATTCAAATAACTGCAACAAAGGGTATCCGTGACTGAAGATCAAATGAATGAAATGAAGCAAGAAGTTTAGAGAAAAAAGAGTAAAAAGAGACGAACAAGGTCTCCAAGAAATATGGGACTATGTGAAAAGACCAAATCTACATCTGATTGGTGTACCTGAAAGTGACAGGGAGAACGGAACCAAATTGGAAAACACTCTGCAGGATATTATCCAGGAGAACTTCCCCAACCTAGCAAGGCAGGCCAACATTCAAATTCAGGAAATACAGAGAACGCCACAAAGACACTCCTCGAGAAGGGAAACTCCAAGACACATAATTGTCAGATTCACCAATGTTGAAATGAAGGAAAAAATGTTAACGGCAGCCAGAGAGAAAGGGCGGGTTACACACACAGGTAAGCCCATCAGACGAACAGCAGATCTCTCAGCAGAAACTCTACAAGCCAGAAGAGAGTGGGGGCCAATATTCAACATTCTTAAAGAAAAGAATTTTCAACCCAGAATTTCATATCCAGCTAATCTAAGTATCATAAGTGAAGGAGAAATAAAATCCTTTACAGACAAGCAAAGGCTTAGAGATTTTGTCACCACTACGCCTGCCCTACAAGAGATCCTGAAGGAAGCACTAAACATGGAAAGGAACAACCGGTACCAGTCACTGCAAAAACATGCCAAAATGTAAAGACCATCAATACTAGGAAGAAACTGCATCAACTAACAAGCAAAATAACCAGCTAACATCATAATGACAGGATCAAATTCACATGTAACAATATTAACCTTAAATGTAAATGGGCTAAATGCTCCAATTAAAAGACACAGACTGACAAATTGGATAAAGAGTCAAGACCCATCAGTCTGCTGTATTCAGGAGATCCATCTCACATGAAGAAGCACACATAGGCTCAAAATAAAGGGATGGAGGAAGATCTACCAAGCAAATGGAAAACAAAAAAAGGCAAGGGTTGCAATCCTAGTCTCTGATAAAACAGACTTTAAACCAACAAAGATCAAAAGAGACAAAGAAGGCCATTACATAATGGTAAAGGGGTCAATTCAACAAGAAGAGCTAACTATCCTAAATATATATGAACCCAATACAGGAGCACCCAGATTCACAAAGCAATTCATAAAGAGACTTACAAAGAGACTTAGACTACCACACAATAATAATGGGAGACTTTAACACCCCACTGTCAACATTAGACACATCAACGAGACAGAAAGTTAACAAGGATATCCAGGAATTGAATTCAACTCTGCACCAAGTGGACCTAATAGACATATAGAGAACTCTCCACCCCAAATCAACAGAATATACATTCTTCTCAGCACCACATCACACTTATTCCAAAATTGACCACATAGTTGGAAGTAAAGCACTCCTCAGCAAATGTAAAAGAACAGAAATTATAACAAACTGTCTCTCAGACCACAATGCAATCAAACTAGAACTCAGGATTAAGAAACTCACTAAAAACCGCCCAACTACATGGAAACTGAACAAACTGCTCCTGAATGACTAGTGGGTACATAACGAAATGAAGGCAGAAATAAAGATGTTCTTTGAAACTAATGAGAACAAAGACACAACATATCAAAATCTCTGGAACACATTTAAAGCAGTGTGTAGAAGGAAATTTATAGAACTAAATGCCCAAAAGAGAAAGCAGAAAAGACCTAAAACTGACACCTTAACATCACAATTAAAAGAACTAGAGAAGCAAGAGTAAACACATTCAAAAGCTAGAAGGCAAGAAATAACTAAGATCAGAGCAGAACTGAAGGAGACAGAGACACAAAAAACCCTTCAAAAAAATCAATGAAGGCCGGGCGCGGTGGCTCAAGCCCGTAATCCCAGCACTTTGGGAGGCCGAGATGGGCGGATCATGAGGTCAGAAGATCGAGACCATCCTGGCTAACACGGTGAAACCCCGTCTCTACTAAAAAATACAAAAAAACCCAGCCGGGCAAGGTGGCGGGTGCCTGTAGTCCCAGCTACTCGGGAGGCTGAGACAGGAGAATGGCGTAAACCTGGGAGGTGGAGCTTGCAGTGAGCTGAGATCTGGCCACTGCACTCCAGCCTGGGTGACAGAGCGAGACTCCATCTCAAAAAAAAAAAAGAGAAAAAAAATCAATGAGTCCAGGAGCTGGTTTTTTGAAAAGATCAACACAATTGACAGACCACTAGCAAGACTAATAAAGAAGAAAAGAGAGAAAAATCAAATAGATGCAATAAAAAATGATAAAGGGGATATCACCACCAATCCCACAGAAATACAAACTACCATCAGAGAATACTATAAACACCTCAAATAAACTAGAAACCCAGAAGAAATGGATAAATTTCTGGACACATACGCCCTCCCAAGACTAAACCAGGAAGAAACTGAATCCCTGAATAGACCAATAACAGTTTCTGAAATTGAGGCAATAATTAATAGCCTACCAACCAAAAAAAGTCCACGACCAGATGGATTCACAGTCAAATTCTACCAGAGGTAAAAGGAGAAGCTGGTACCATTCCTTCTGAGACTATTCCAATCAATAGAAAAAGAGGGAATCCTCCCTAACTCATTTTATGAGGCCAGCATCATCCTCATACCAAAGCCTGGCAAAGACACAACAAAAAAAGAGAATTTTAGACCAGTATCTCTGATGAACATCAATGCAAAAATCCTCAGTAAAATACGGGCAAACCGAATCCAGCAGCACATCAAAAAGCTTATCCACCATGATCAAGTGGGCTTCATCCCTGGGATGCAAGGCTGGTTCAACATATGCAAATCAATAAATGTAATCCAGCATATAAACAGAATCTATTACTTCTTAAACCCTCTCAACCTAGTTTTTGTTTATGTGTCTACTGAAACAAAACAAAATTCTGGATTAAAGCCGATACTACCTTTACGTTTTTCTCCTATGGAGGAAAAAAAAAAAGTATTTTCTCTTGATTTTATTTCCACTAGCAATTTAAGCAAGTAAAACTATCAGTAACACTCTGATTTCATTTTCACCACCCAGAATTTTAAAAATAAGAATAGTGACATGCTGTCACTTACATTATTCAAGAAATGAAACACTTCAGAATACATAAAGGATGTTTACAACTTAACAACAAAAAGACGACCCAATTTTAAAATGGGCCTAAGACTGGAATACATATCTATCCAAAGAAGATATACAAATGACCAAAAGGTAATAAGCACATAAAAAAATGCTCAGTAGCATTAGTCATTATGGAAATACAAATCAAAACCACAGTGAGATACCACTTTAACAACCACTAAGGTTGCTAAGATCACAAAGACAGACAATAACAAACGTGAAAGAGGAAGGAAGTGGAAAAAGAGAAACTCGCACTTATCAGTGGGAGGATAACAAAACAGCCATTCCTTAAAAACCGGTTTGCCATTTCCTAAAAATATTAAAAATACCGTATGACCAGGCAACTCCAAACCTAGGTATACCTAAGAGAAATGAAAACCTATGCTCACGTAAAAATTTAGACATGAATATTCATAGCCGTATTATTCCTAATAGCCAAAGAGTGGAAACAACCCAAATGTCCATCAATGGATAAATGAATAGATAAACTGCAGTAGTATACCCATGCAATGAAATATTATCATTCAGGCATAAAAATGAAGTACTTTTTATAGGTCTTACATTTAGGTCTCTGTTCAATTTTAAGTATTTTTTTTTTAATATGGTGTTAAGTAAGGGTCCAACTTCATTCTTTTGCATATGCATATCCAGTTTTCCCGGCACCATTTGCTAAAAAGACTGTCCTTTCCCATTTAACAGTCTTGACACTTGTCAAAAATCATTTGACCACATACACAATGGTTTATTGCTGGGCACTGCAGTCTTTTCCACTGGTCTATGTGTCTGTTTTTACACTAATACCACACTGCTTTGATTACTATAGCTCTGTAGTAGCTTCTGGAATCAGTAAGAGTGAGTCCTTCAGTTTTGTTCTTTTTCAAGATTGTTTTGGTTATTCGGGGTCTCTTGAGAGTCCATATGAATTTTAGGCTGAGTTTTTCTACTTCTGCAAAAAACATTGGATTTGTAATAGAGATTGCACTGAATGTGTAGAATGGATAGCATGGACAATATTAAGTCTTCCAATTCAAAAAGATGAGATGCATTTCCATTTATGTATATCTTACTTCCTTTCAGCTATGTTTTGTGGTTCTTATTGTAAAAGTCTCTCACTTCCTTGGTTAAGTTAATTCGTAAACAATATACCTCTAAGAAAACAGAGCAAAAACCAACTACAGCCTACAGGCCAAATCCCACACACTGCTTGTTCTGGGATAGCCTACAAGGAAAAAATAATGTTTACACAAAAACATTTATAATCAACGTGGTGGGAACAATAAGTTGAAATCCCAATTAGGTGAAATGTTGGCCCTCCAAAAAGAATTCCATTCTTCTCATTAATAAAACTGTATTACCTGGCCGGGCACGGTGGCTCATGCCTGTAATCTCAGCACTTTAGGAGGCAGAGGTAGAGGTGGGCTGACCATGAGATTAGGAGTTCGAGACCAGCCTGGCCAACATAGTGAAGTCCCGTCTCTACCAAAAACACAAAAAATTAGCCAGGAGTGATGGCACGCACATGTAATCCCAGCTACTCGGGAGGCTGAGGCAGGAGAATCACTTGAACCAGGGAGGCAGAGGTTGCAGTGAGCCAAGATCACGCCATTGCACTCCAGCCAGGGCAACACTGCAAGACTCCATCTCAAAAAAATAAATAAAAGAAAAATAAAACTGTGTACTACCCAAAAACTGTACTCAATTATTACATCTTGAATATTATAAACTCAAAATTTGTAAAATTTGTTCTCTCTTGTCATTTAAGTTCCTACCTAATATCCTCAATTTTGCCACTTGGTCTACAAAGACTAAAATATATACTGAGCCTGCAGGCAAAATTTTGCTGACCCCTGCTGGAGGGTATACACAGAAAATTGGAAGAAATGGGTGGTAAGGTAGATGTGCTTTCAAATGTATTACCTGCTGCTACTTCCAAAATAAATATGCCAATTTATGTAACCATAAAATGTGTATGAAAATAGTATTTCCTCCAAATCCCTTGGGATTTTTTTGAGGTCAAAAATTAACAGATCCAAAGAATCCAAAGGGTTTTCATCCTACTCTAACTCCTTATTCTGTCTGAAGTATGTATTGTAGCTGATCCTTATGAATAATACGGCCTTAAAGTTATATCCTATTCTACAAATTACACAATGCAGTCGCATTACCAAATGTTCTACAGAGGTTTCAAATATCAGATGCCTTGAAACTCTTAGCTACTCGATACCATACATATTCAAAGGATGGGTTTGCCAGATACATAAAGAGGACTTGGTAAGCCATAAGAAAGCGTCATGTCTCAGGGAAAGGAGGTTGAAGAGATGTCAGGCAAAGCATACAAAATTTCAATTAGATAGGAAAAATGAAGTTAAAGGATCTATTGTACAACATGAAGACTATAGTAAATAACAATGCATTCTATTAAAAAATCAATGACAGCAGATTTAAACTGTTCTCACCACAAAAATGATAAGTATGTGATATATATGTTAGCTAAATTGAGCTATTTCAAAATGTACACATATTTCAAAACATGTTATAAACAATAAATACATACAATTTTGTCAATTACAAATAAAAGGAATTTTTCATCTGCATATTTTCCATATAGATCCATGCCAACTCTCCCAATTAGTAAATTTTATTACATGAAGTGGGAATTATGAATCATTTAATCATATAGCCAATACAGTCAAGGTTAAGTATACAAAATTAAAACTCAAGCATTTAAATATTTAATTGAAAATTACATATGAACTAAAATGCCAAACACATGAATCCTCCACTGTACTACTGTAACATGATAACACTAAAACTTTAAAAACTTCCTCAAAGGCTACTGAAATCATCCCAAGTAATATGAACTGCTATAAACTTTATAGCAAACTGGTAAATGCAGTCACATCACAATAGCCATATTAAAAAAAAAAAAAAAAAACTCTACCAAATTCTGAAAGTATTAAAATATCCTGTGTCACAGTAGAAGTACGAAAATGAAATGAAATATTCAAGACAGGATTCAAGGCTTTATTTTCATAAGTATTTACTATTCCTGGCCGGGCGCAGTGGCTCACACCTGTAATCCCAGCACTTTGGGAGGTCGAGGTGGGCAGATCTACTTGAGGCCAAGAGTTTGAGACCAGCCTGGTTAACATGGTGAGACCCTGCCTCTACTAAAAATACAAAAACTAGCTGGGTGTGGTGGTGCACACCTATAATCCTAGCTACTTGGGAGGCTGAGGCAGGAGAATCACCTGAACCTAGGAAATGGAGGTTACAGTGAGCCGAGATTGTGCCATTGCACTCCAGACAGAGTGTGACTCTGTCTCAAAAAAAAAAAGGATTTAGTACTCTTAACACTAGTGAATGGTTTTCCTACACACATTATGCTATTCCCACTTTGCCTAACACTTCACTTGTTGAGACATTAAACTTAACCATTATGACTGTATTCAACCAGGCCAAAATATAAAAGAAAACTAGACAGCATGTGTAGCAAAGGCCCTTTATCCAAAATATAACTATATCGGCAGTACACTGTAAATAACTTTTACATTACACTGGAAATATGAGTTTTAACATATTGACAAGTAGAAATGGTAAAGAACTATTCCAATAAATTTTATGTCAGTATGGATGGTGACTATAGTGACAACCAATGGTTTTGGTGAACATCCTCCTTCTGTATAGAGACACACTTTATTTATCTATAAGCCGAATGTCAATGTGTTATGTTGACTGCATATTAACTGATACTTGCATATATTGGGTTAAATAAAATATATTATTGACATGAAAAAACAAAGCAAATATTCTTAACATTGTAATCTGATACGAAGGTTGTACCAATATTTTTTAAAATTGTCCACTTCTATGTATTAATTATGACAATAAATTAAAAAGCTTAAGTATAAAGCATAGAATCTGAAAATTGTAAAGTATACAGCATTGTAAAGTATAAAGTACATTTATAATCTTTATATCTAGGTTTTAAAAATATCTCTGCTACTCTCCATATGACATAAAACATTATGGTAGATCACTAAAATAAAGGCCCCAATGAGTCACACTTCCCTGTGTCTACACCCTTTTGCAACATGATCTGTTGTTCTTCCACCAAAGGAGCCAGCCTTGAGAAAAAAGGCTTTGCAAAAACAACCAAGAAAACATGTTCTTCTAGTCTGCATGGTTTGACAACAGTCTAATGTTAATATCTTACATTTATATACACCTGCAGGTGATCTAAAACTGGTATCTTGAAATTGGTTTATTTCTGCGTTATAGATACACAAATACTTAAAAACTTTAAAACTTCAAATAAACTAATTAGGCCAAGAGCCTATTTGTGGAGTCCTCTAATCTTTTGATACATTACATGAAAAGCAGTGTTTCTTCGTACTTTTTTTTTTTTTTTTTTTTTTTGGAGACAGGGTCTCATTCTGTTGCCTAAGCTGGAGTGCAGTGGCGCCATCACAACTCACTGCAACCTTGACCTCCTGGGCTCAAGCAAATCTCTCACCTCAGCCTCCAAGGTAGCTGGCACTACAGGCATGCAACCACAACGCCTGGCTAATTTTTGTATTTCTTGTAGAGATCAGGTTTCACCACTTTGCTCAGGGGGGTCTCGACCCCCTGGGCTCAAGTGATCCACCCACCTGAGACTCTCAAAGTGCTGAGATTACAGGTGTTAGCCACCATGCCCAGCCAGTACTGATTCTGAAATTCAACTTTTTATAGTTTTCTTTTGCTCACAAAACAGAAGTGATTGTGTACACACTATTTCTACTTAAACCATACATCCCTGTTTGCTTAGCTAAAACATGTATTGTTCAACATTTGAGGTTATTGTTTGTACATACCTGCATTGGATGTCTTATTTTTTTAAAAATGAAAGAACTGGGAAAAGCTACCAATAATTCACTTTACATAACCAGATAGACATATCCAGGAGATACTGCAAGTTCCACATCACCACAATACAACAAATATCACAAAAATTTTTGGTTTCCCAGTACATATAATAAAAGTTATGTATACATTTATACTGTAGTCTATTAAGTGTGCAATAACATTATGTCAAAAAAAAAAAAAAACTTATATACCTTAAATAAAAAGCACTTTGTTGGCTGGGCACAGTGGTTCACACCTGTAATCATAGCACTTTGGGAAGCAAGGCTCAGGAATTCGAGACCAGTCTGGGCAATGCGGTAAAACCCCATCTTACCAAAAATATAAAAAATTAGCTGAGCATGGGGATATGCACCTGTGGTCCCAGTACCTGGGAAACTGAGATGGGAGAATCGCTTGAGCCCAGGAGGTGGAGGTTGCAGTGGGCCAAGATCGTGCCACTGCATGCCAGGCTGGGTGACAGAGTAAGACCCTGCCCCCACCCCTTACAAAAAATACTTTATTGCTAAAAAATGCTAATGACCATCTCAACCTTCAGCAAGTAATAACCTTTTTGCCTTGATGTTCATGGCTGCTTACTAATCAGGATGATGGTTGCTAAAATTGGTGGGGGTAGCTGCAGCAATTTCTAAAAATAAGATAACAATCAAGTTTGCCATACTGATTAACTCTTCCTTTCATGAAAGATTTCTCCATAGCAGGCAATGATGATTAATTGAGGTTTGATGGCATTTTACAGTAGTAAAACTTCTATCAAAATTGGAGTCAATCCTCTCAAACCATGCCATTGCTTTATCAACCAAGTTTACAGAACTTTTTAAATTCTCTGTAATCATTTAACAATACTCCCAGCATCTTCCCCAGGAGTAATTGCCATCTCCAGCAATCACTTTCTTTGCTTATCCATAAGAAGCAACTCCTCCTCCATTCAAGTTTTATCATGAGATTGCAGCAATTCAGTCATATCTTCAGAAACCAATTCTAGTTCTCTTGCTGTTTCCATTACATCTGCAGTTACTTCCTCCATGGAAGGCTTGAACCCCTCAAAGTCATCCATGAGGACTGAAATCAACTTCTTCCAAACTCTTGTTAATGTAAATAGTTTGACCTCCTTCTATGAATCATAAATATTCTTAATAGCATAGCATCTAGATTGATGAATCTTTCCAGAAGGTTTTCAATTTGCTTTGCCCAGGTCTTTCAGAAGAATCGCTATCTATGGTAGCTATAAGCCTTACAAAATATATTTCTTAAATAATAAGACCAGAGTCAAAATTACTCTTGATCCACAGGCTATGGAATGAATATCATGTTAACGGCATGAAAACAACGTGCATCTCCCTGTACATCTTCATCAAAGGTGTAGGGTGACCAGGAGCATTGTCCGTGAGTGCTAATATTTTAAGAGGAGTCTTTTCTGGGCAGTAGGTCTCCACAGACTTAAAATATTTAGTAAACCATGCCGTAAACAGATGTACTATCATTAGGCTTTATTGCTTCATTTATAGAGCATAAGCAGTGAAGATTTAGCATAATTCTTAAGGCACTTTGGATTTTCAGAATGGTAGATGAGCATTATCTTCAACTTAAAAAGTCACCAGGTACATTAGCCCCTAATGAGAGAGTCAGCATCTTGCCCTCTCACCCAGGCTGAAGTGCAATGACCTGATCTTGGCTCACTGCAACCTCTGCCTCCCAGGTTCAGGCAATTCTCCTGCCTCAGACTCCTGAGTAGCTGAGATTACAGGCACACACCATCACGCCCAGCTAATATTTTTGTATCTTTAGTAGAGATGGGATTTCACCATGTTGGCCAGGCTGGTCTCAATCTAATGACCTCATGATCCGCCCGCCTCAGCCTCCAAAAGAGCTGGGATTACAGGCATGAGCCACCGTGCCCGGCCGCCTTTTGAAGTTTTGAAGCAAAGCATTGACTTCTCTCTAGCTATGTAAGTCCTAGATGGCATCTTCATCCAAGAGAAAGTATTTCGTCTACATTGAAAATCTGTTTAGTGTAGCCACCTTCATCAATTAATTGAGCTAGATATGGATAACTTGCTCTAGTTTCTAGGTCAGCACTTGCTGTTTCACCTTGCACTTTTATGTTATGGAGATGGCTTCTCTTACACTTCATGAACCAACCTCTGCTAGCTTCAAATTTTTCTTCTGCAGCTTTCTCAAGTCTCTCAGCATTTACAGAATTGAAGAGAGTTAGGGCCTTGCTTTTCATTTAAGGGAATGTTGTAACTGGTTTGATCTGCTATCTGGACCACTCAAACTTTATAACAACAATAAGGCTATTTCACTTTCTTGTCATTCCTGTGTTCACTGGAGTAGCACTTTTAATTTCCTGGAGACTTTTCCTTTCAATTCACAACTTGGCTGTTTTGCAAAACAGGCTTAGCTTTCAGGCCTCATCTTGGCTTTTGACACGCCTTCTTCAAGATGCTTAATTATTTCTAGCTTTTGATTTAAAGTAGAGTTATGGGACTCTTCCTTTCACTTGAACATTTACAGGTCATTGTAGGGCTATTAATTGGCTTAACTTCAATATTGTTGTGTCTCAAGGATTACGATAAGGGAAGGAGAAGGGGGAACTGGTCAGTGGAGGACCCAGAACACACACAACATTTACTAAGTTCACCATCTTAAATGGGTGCACTTCTTGGTACCCGAAAAACAATTACAATAGTAACATCAAAGAACAGTGATGACAGATCACAATGCTAAAATAATAATGAAAACTTGTGAAATATTGGGAGAATTACCAAAATATGACACAGAGACACGAAGTGAGCACGTTATTGAAAAAATGGCACCAAAGCTTTGCTTAATGCAAGACTGCCACAAACCTTCAATTTGTTAAAACACACACACACACACAATATTACTATGAAGTACAATAAAGTAATGCATGATAAAATGGCATATGTCTGTATATAAAACAAATTGTCCTTGCATCAATAAATTAACATGAATTAAATAAAGGTGACAAAAAAAGTTTTAAGCCCTCTTTATGCCTCATTATGCCTCACATAAATGCTCCCTTCAAAAAAGCATGAGTCTTCAAAGCATCCATATTAAACTGAGTGCTCTTTCACATTGCTTATAAAAATTACCATCAATGATAAGTAAAATCATTCAAAAGTTATAATTAACTACTCATTTATAAATATCAAGCTACTAATCTCACAAAATTGAGAAATCTTTAAAATAAGTATATTTTTATTACTTATTTTAATTTATTGGAATAAATAAATCTTATTTCTTATTTAAATCTTACCTTTTAGAGTACTATTTCTCTGAAATTACAACATCAAGAAAAAAGAAACTCATGTGATGATCCCACAGCCAAACCCATGCTAACAAACAAGAAAATTCACTTTTCATACCTTAAGATAGCAGTGTACATAACAATAATGAAGCAGGTTATCAGAAGGCTGAGTAAGGCTGCTGACCACATGCACCAACTGTTCAGCATACATCGGCACTGAATGTTCCACATTAATTTTATCTACCAATATTCGAATGGATGGCAAAGGCCGAAGAGACTGGAAGTTTGTAGTGTTCATGAAGTTACTTGAGTTCTAGAAAATAAAAGTGTTCGCTTTATATTTTAAAAGTGGAGCAGTGACTGAGTTGCAATTCCCTCTATACACGCTTCAGATCTGCACATTTGCAGTGATATCCAATCAATCTAGAAATGATGCCTTTCTACAGAACTCTCTTGCCATAACCAAATAACAAATGTCTTTCTATATATATTAAATATGTCCCAGACTTCAAAGAATGCATATTTTTTTGCAAATTTATCATTGCCCTTTCAGTTCAAGTTTTTTTTCTTTTTCAGTCAACTAGAATAGTATCACTACATGCCTCAGTATGATGAAGATATTGTATTAAGCTTAATTATTCCAAAATGTATCTATATATCCAAGAGTCAGCATATTTTATTTTAATCTCTTTTATTCACATTTAGCTGACTAAGGAACTAAATGGACTATACCACACTATGTCAAAAACATTCACCATAAGCAATGTTTGCAGGAAAGAAAAATTCCTGATCTGTACCATATCTACTAACAACACACATGTTAAGGGCTCACAAAGTCCTAAGAATCTTGAGGATGGCACAGTATTCTCAGTTTTACAGAATCTTTCTGAGCTTTCAAATAAATACAGGTAAGTTTCAAGATGTCCAGCTTATGTACGCTGAGTGGCAAATGACCCATCCTAGAACTCACTCACTCACTCCCTTAAAATGCTCTACCTGTGGTTCTCAATGAGGAACACCATGACTTTCCATTCAGAAGAATAAGAAAAAAATGCAAGAAGAGCAGTTTCATTGCTTTGTCTGTCTTTCATTGTTACAATAATATTGGCCTTTAGCAGGTATTGGCCAAAGATGGTAAATGCTACATAATAATTCTCCAATCCAAAAAACCAAAAGTGCCATTACTGAGAATCACTGTGCTTAAAACTAAGTTGAAAATACAATCCTGATTTTTTACTCATTACCAATAATTTTAAAACCACCATTTATTTAGGAATTACGTTGCTTTTTTAAGTGATTTTCTTTGGGATTACTAAAAATAACACAGAATAAAGCAAACAAATCTGAAGGTTAGAGCTGAATGAATTTTTACATCTGTAACCACCACCCATCTGAAGCACCCTACAAGGCTGTGCCATGTCCCTTTCAAGGCAATACTAAATCCTCAACAGACGTAGCTAATCACTTCAATCGCCACAGATTAGTTTTCTCTTTTCTTGAACTTTATATAAATGAAATCACATGGTATATAATTTTTCACTCAAGATTACACCTGTGAGAATTATCTGTGTTGTTCTTTCTTTCAGTTCACACTTTTATCATTATGAAGTGGCTCTCTTTATTTCTAGTAATACTTCTTACCTTAAAATCAACTTTATCTGTTAGTAAAACAGCCAGGCTATCTTTCTTTTGGTTAGCATTTAAATGGTATATTTTCTCCATCCTTTTCCTTCAAACCTGTATCCTTACATTTTCCAGTTTCACAATTTAATTTGGTGCTTTTTTTAATGGATTGAGGTCTCTCTGGAAATCCTCCACCTTTTTGCCTTTTTCCTTAAGCAATTAACCATAAAGTCCATGTCTAACAACTCTAATACCTTAATCATCTCTAAGTCTATTTATATTACTGATTTTTTAATATTTAATTCAATTGGTTCTATTTTTAGTATACCTCATAATTTTGTATCAAGCAGATAACATCATGGATAAAAAATTATAATGGCTTTGATAATGCTATCTTCCCCTAAAGTAAGTTAACTATTCTTTGGCAAGCAAACAGAATACAAGTATATCATCATGGTCCTATTCAGGACTGGAATTAGGCTTTCTTAGACTAATCTATTTCAATCTGTATTTATTCCTACGGTGTGGCCCTTATAAGGTCTCAAAGGAAGGCCCAGGTGCTAACGTGGCAGTGCCTGAACTCTAATTGCAGATGCACAGTACCATGCAAATAGTCAAATTTATACTTTGCTTTCTGCTGGGTTTCCTGAAGTCTTGCATTACACACGGGCAGCTTAGGAACTAGCCAACAATCTAAATGAAATTTTATACAAATTTGTGGGCTGCCATCTGAGTAAGGCCTCCTTGTTAGCATTTTTCCCTTTGACAGGCATACTGGAAGACCAGACATGGCGAACAAAAGAATCTCTAAGCTTGAAGGTATCTCAGTAGAAATTGCCAAAACTGAAAAGCAAACCCAAAAAACCCCCAGAATATTTAAGAACTGTGGGACAACTACAAAAGATGTAACATACACGTAATAAGAATTCCACAAGAGAAGAAAAGAGAGAAAGAAACGGAAGAAACATCTGAAACAATAATGACTGAGAGTTTCCTCAAATTAATGTCAGACACCAAACCAGAAACCCAGGAAACTCAGAGAACACCAAGCAGGATAAATGAAAAAAAAAAAAAAAAAAAAAAAATCCCACACACAGACACATCATTTTCAAATCATAGAAATCAAAGATAAAGTCCCCCAAAAAAATCCACAGAAAAAAATACATCTTACTTATAGAGGAGCAATGATATGAATTACACTTGACCGCCACTCAAAAATGACGTAAGCAAGAAGAGAGTAAAATAAAGTATTTTAAGAGGAAAAAAACCTACAAACCTAGAATTCCATACTCCATGAAATTATCCTTCCAAAGGAGAAAAAAAGACTTTCTCAGACAAAAAAAAAAAAAAAAATTCAGAGAATTTGTTTCCAGTATATCTGCCTTATTAGAAGTGTTAAAAAAAATTCTCCAGAGAGAAGAAAAATGATAAAGGTCAGAATTTCACATCTACATTAAAAAAAAACAGCATCAGAAAAGGCAAAAGGTAAAAAAAAAAGACTTTTAATTTTTATTATTCTTAATTGATCTAATAAATTTGGTCAAAATAATAACAGTAATATGTATTTAATTATGTATGATTGTGTGTAGCAGGCTTATGAATGCTTACATAAAAGTAAAATGAATTACAGCAATGATACAAGAAACAGGATGGCAGAATTAGTATTTCTTTTACTATAAGAAACTCTGACTACCTGTAAAGTGGTATGGTGTTATTTGAAAGTGGACTTGAATTAGCTGTAAAAATATAATGCAAATTCTAGGACAAACACTAAAAAGAAGTATAACAGGTAGGTTAATAGAGGAAAGAAAATCAAATAATATGAAATGCTCAATTAAAACCACAAAAGGCCAAAAAAGAGTGGAAGATAAAATCAGGAACAAATAACAAGGGCAAAAACTAGAAAATGGCAAGAAGTATGGTTGATATTAGTCCAATTATATCAATAATAACTTCTTATCAATGGTCTAAATGCATCAATTAAAAGACAGATTGTCAAGGCAGCTAAAGATACAAGACCCAACTATATATTGTCTACGAAAAAAAACCTACTTTTTAAAAAAAAATTTCATATGTACTTATTTGAGACAGGGTCTCACTCTGTCACCCAGGCTGGAGTGCAGTGGTGCGATCATGGCTCACTGCAGCCTCAACCTCCAGGGCTCAGGTGATCCTCTCAACTCAGCCTCCCAAGTAGCTGGAACTACAGACACACACCAGCATGCCTAGCTAATTTTTGTATTTTTTTGTAGAGATAGGGTTTCACCCAAGTTGGTCTCAAACTTCTGGGCTCAAGCAATCAGTCCACTTCTGCCTCCCAAAGCGCTGGGATTACAAGCATGAGCCACCACACCCAGTCAAAACCCACTTTAAATATGAAGACATGTGTAGATTAAAAGAAAATAGAGAAACACATACCATACTAAAACTAATCAAAAGAGAGTGGAATGGCTATATTAATTTCAGACAGAACAAAAATCAGACCAGGGAAAGCAATCAGAGATAAAGAAGGGATTAAGTAATGATAAAGGTGTCAATTCTGTAAAAAGACATCAGTCCCTAACATGGATGTGCCTAAAGACACAGTGTCAAAATACATAAAGCAAAGAGTGATAAAATTTCAGGGAAAAAACTCGACAAACCCACTATTTTAGTTGGAGACTTCAATATCCCTCTATCAGATATAATTAGTTCCAACAGACAGAAAATCAGTAAGGACATAATTGAATTTATAATCAACCAGATATAATACACATCAGTGGACTGCTTCATACAGCAACAACAGAGTACACATTCTTCTAAAGCTTACATAGAATAGTCACCAACACAGACACATTCTAAGCCATAAAACACACCTAAACAAATTTAAAAGAAATCATACAATGTCTGCTATCAGACCATAATGGAATTAAACTAAAAATCAGTAACATAACTAAAAAATGTCAAAATATTTGGAGATTTAAAAACATACTTCTAAAGAACACAAGTCAAAGAAAAAATCTCAAGAGAAATAAAAAATACTTTGAATTAAATGAAAACAAAAATCCAACTTATCAAAATTTGTAGCGTGTAGTGAAAGCAATGCTTAGAGGGAAGTTTATAGTATTGAGTTCATATATTACAAAAAAGGAAAATCTAAAATCAATCACCTAAGCTTACACTTTAGGAAATTAAATAAATCCAAAATAAGAAGAAAAGAATTAAAATCAAAACAGAAATCAATGAAATTGAAAACAGAAAATCACCAGAGAAACAAAACCAAAAGCTGGCTCAATAAAAATCAGTATAAGCCTCTCTAGCCAGGTTGAGAAAAAGAGTAAGAGGATACAAATCCTAACGTTAGAAATGAAAGAGGAACATTGTTACGAATTCCAAAGACACTAAAATGATAATTTTTAAAATACTAAAGACAGGCCAGGTGCGGTAGCCCACGCCTATAATCGCAGCACTTTGGGACGCCAAGGTGAGCAGATCACCTGAGGTTGGGAGTTCAAGACCAGCCTGACCAACACAGAGAAACCCCGTCTCTACTAAAAATACAGAATTAGCCAGGCATAGTGGTGCATGCCTGTAATCCCAACTACTCAGTAGGCTGAGCAAGGAGAATCGCTTGAACCCAGGAGGCAGAGGTTGCTGTGAGCCGAGATCATGCCATTGCACTCCAGCCTGGGCAACAAAAGTGAAATTCCGTCTCAAAAAAAAAAAGAAAGAAATACCATAAACTCTATGCCTACAAATTTGATAACCTAGATGAGATGGACCAATTCTTAAAAGATACAAGCTGATGACCTTGGGTATAGTGATGACTTTTAGATATAACACCAGAGGCACAATCTATAAAACAAAGAATTGATAAGCAGGACTTCACTAAAATTTCAAAATTTCTGCTCTGCAAAATACAAGAAAATTAAAAGACAAGCCACAGATTGGGGGAAAATATTTGCAAAAGACCTATCTGATAAAGGACTGTTACCCAAAATGTACAAGGAATCCTTAAAATTCAATATTAAGAAAACAAACAACTCTTAAAAAATGGGGAATAGATCTGAAGAGATACCTCACCAAAGAAGATATACAGATGGCAAATAAGCATATGAAATGATGTTCCACACCATATGTCATCAAGGAAATAAAACTAAAAACAACGAGACACCATTACACATGTCTTAGAATGACAAAGAACCGAAGCACTAGCAACATCAAATGTTGGTAGGGCTGTGTAGAAACAGGAACTCTTATTCATTCCTGGCAGGAATGCAAAATCATACTGCCACTTTGGAAGACAATTTGGCAGCTTCTTACAAAACTAAACATACTTTTAGCATACAGTCCATCAATCACACTCCTTGGTATTTACCCAAAGGAGTTGAAAACATGCCCACACCAAAACTTGCACATGGATGTATATGCCTGTTTTACTCACAACTCTCAAAACTTGAAAGCAACCAAGATGTCCTTCAGTAGGTGAATGGATAAGCAAATTGTGGTACATCCATAATGGAGTATTAGTAAGTGCAAAGAAGAAATCAGCTATCAAGTCACGAAAAGCCAAAGAGGAACCTTAAATCCATATTACTAAGTAAAAGAAGCCAATGTGAAAAGGCTACATACTATATGATTCCAATTATATGACAGTCTAGAAAAGGCAAAACTGTGAGGAAAGTAAAAAGATCAGTGGTTGCCAGTGGTTAGGGAGAAGACATGAATAGGCAGAGCACAAAGGATTTTTTGGGAATTGAAACTACTCTATGTGATATTGCCATAGTAGATAATTATACATGAGTCAACACTCATAGAACATAAAACACCAAGAGTGAACCCTAATATAAACTGTGGACTCTGGGTGATAATGATGTGTCAATATAGGTTCATCAATTGTAACAAATATACTATTCTGTTGACGGATGTTGACAATGGGGGAAGCTATGTATGTGGGGGGGTGAGTTTATGAAAAATCTCTGTACCACTTTCACTCTGCTTTGTGAATCTAAAACTACTCTAAAAAATAGTATCTATTTAAAAAAATCAGATGATAGCAAAAACAGAAATGATAAAATGCAGACATATTTTAATTGTCTCCAGTGAAATTTTCTCTACATGATCTCTTAATCATAATACACTGCCATACTTAATTATGAGTGGCCAATAGGGAGCAAAAATAAAGTTAATGCATATAGTTAATTCCCTCACATAACTTCTTCTTTACAGTTAGGACACTTTTTATTTCTATGGTCATCACTATCAGCGGACACCAACCTTTTTGGCATCAAGGATTAGTTTCATGGAAGACAATTTTTCCACAGACAGGAGAAGGGGTATGGTTTCAGAATGAAATTGTTCCACCTCAGGTCATTAGGTATTAGATTCTCATAAGGAGTGCCAACCTAGATCCCTTGCATGCACAGTTCACAGTAGAGTTTGTGCTCCTATGAGAATTGAATGCCGTCGCTGATCTCACAGGAGGCACAGCTCAGGTGGTAATGCTCGCTCACCCACCACTCACCACCTCCTCTGAAACTCGGCTCCTAACAGGCAACTAACCAGTATTGGTCCACATCTCAGGAGTTGGGGACCCTGATCATTATACGAACATCAAAAGAAATATATCCCAAAAAAGACAGATAGGCCGGGTGTGGTTGCTCATGCCTGTAATCCCAGCACTTTGGAAGGCTGAGGCGGGTGGATCGCCTGAGGTCAGGAGTTCAAGACCTGCCTGACCAATATGGTGAAACCCTGTCTCTACTAAAAATATAAAAATTAGTCGGGTGTGGTGGCATGCGCCCATAGTCCAAGCTACTCAGGAGTCTGAGACAGGAGAGTTGCATGAATCCAGGAGGCGTAGGTTGCAGTGAGCCGAGATTTCATCACTGCACTCCAGCCTAGGCAACAGAGCAAGAGTCCGTCTCAAAAAGCAAACAAACAAATAAGGCCTTGTATATATAAGTTAAATTCAGAAAGCAACACATTGTACATGGACCATGAACAAATATTAAGCATTCTCAACAATTATAGCAGACATCACTCAGTTCCTAATACATGCAAAATAGTTTACATACATTATTTCAATGAATATTTAAAATAATCCTAGGAGCTAAGTACTGTGGTGGGACTGGTCTGTACCAGCATCCTGATAATGTTATACAAATCCATGCCATGAAGGCAATACTCAACCACAGCAGATCTTGGTAGAATATCCTGTGATACCCTAAAAACAGAGGATAATATGTGGTCTTGTGAGGAGCTGCTAAAAGAGCATTTCTCATTCACCTTCCCATCTTGAGAGAGGCTGCCATGAAACAGTGTCTCATCAGCATTCCTCATTCAGCTGAGTTACGGGCTTTCGACGTATGCTAAGCTACACCACTGCTTAGCTGCAGTATGAAACTGAATTGTTGCCAACAGGGTGCCCCACGATATACCAATAGAAGTCATTTGGCCCTTTGGTTACAGGTTGTCCTATGGAACAAGGGACAGGGGAGCTTGCACCATTACTGACTTTGCTTCTGCTGTCTATGTAAGTAATAAACTGTCTGAATCTAGGCAGGCTGACAGTTTTACTGGCTAAAACTAAAATAATCAGTCTGCTTGAAAAAATATAATTGTTCTCTTTCTGAGAAGAGGAAAACAAGGCTTAGAGATATAAAGTAATTGTCTGTGGCATTATAGCTGGTATATGGTCTGACTTCTACACCCATATTCTTCAACATTTCTTTATACACCCTCAAGCTCAAGTTTATTTTATTAAAAATATAAATTTAAAATTACATTTTAAAAATTAACATAGTTAATTTTTAGTTCATAGTTACATTGCTTTTACTTCATCATGGATAACTATATAAGCAGACACTTCTATCTTTTTCTTTTTTTTTTTTTGAGACAGGGTCACACTGTGACACCCAGGCTGAAGTGTAGTGGCGTGATCATAGTTCACTGCAGCCTCAAACTTCTGGGTTCAAGCAGTCCTCCTACCTCAGCCTCCTGGAGAGCTGGGAATACAGGCATGTGCCACCATGCCTAACTTTTTATTTTATTTTATTTTATTTTATTTTATTTTATTTTATTTTAGAGACAAGGTATTGATTGCTATGTGGCCTAGGCTGGTCTCAAACTCTTGGCCTCAAGTATGTATCCTACCCCAGCCTCCTGAATTTCCAGGATTACAGGCTCAAGCCACTGTGCCCAGCTGCAGATATTCTTTCAATAAATGACAAAAAAAAAAAAATCCATATATGAGGGGAAAAAATATAGCAAATCACAAAATATACCTTTTCTCCCATAATGACAGGTAGCAAATGGTCCAGCAAGTTGAATTCAGCCATGGAAATTGTGCAGGTACATTTGAGGAGAGTAACACTTGTATGTCGAGTAGGAATATATTCCTCTAGAAAAGCTACCTCTTCAGGATTCAGTATTGTTTCATTTTCATCCTTAATATCTAAAATTAAAATGATAAAAACTTAATAAAGAATATTTTTAAATAATTAATATTCTTAAACAACTAAAAAATGAATTAGTTCTCCAAACTATAAGGTCAAATCCTGTTTTTCTCTTCAACAATGAAGCAGGTATAAAACAACAAGTTACCTTTAACAAATGTAAGTTACACTATTCTCGAATGTAAATGTATGTCTTCGTTATTTAAAAATTTACCAGTTTTTTATTTTAATATATCTTTAAGAAATCCCCATTTTCTTTCTTTAAAAGAATAACAGCTTTTGGTCATTAAAATATCATTGAGATAATGAAAAGGCAAGACACAGACTGAGATAAAATATTTGCCACAGACGGATGGGGAGGGGGAAGATCCAGCTCCATGAGGGACTTGTATCTACAGCATATTGAAAACAAAAATAAAAAACCTTCTAAAAATTGTTAAGAAATAGACAATCTCACACCTGTAATCCCAGCATTTTGGGAGGCTGAGGCAGGTGGATCATCTGAGGTCAGGAGTTCGAAACCAGCCTGGTCAATATGGTGAAACCCCATCCCTACCAAAAATACAAAAATTAGCCAGGGATGGTGGCAGACACCTGTAATCCCAGCTATTCAGGAGGCTGAGGCAGGAGAATTGCTTGAACCCAGGAAGCAGAGGTTGCAGGGAGCTGAGATCACACCATGGCACTCCAGCCTGAGCAACAGGAGAAAAACTGTCTCAAGAAAAAAAAAAAAAAATTGACAATCTTTATTCTGAGATTGTGTTTTTCTATAATTTCACATTAAAATATTATTATCCTATAAAAATAGACAATAAATGGGCAAAAAAGACTTGAATAAGCAAAAGATGGTCTATCCAGTGGCCAAAAATGATACCTAAAGCTGGTGCTCAATGAGCCTAGGGTATTTGGGGTATAAATAAGTATAATAAGTAGGGGAAGGCATCCTACTAGTGTAGATCGCACTATTGCACTCCAGCCTGGGCGACAGAGTAAGACTTCGTCTCAAAAAAAAAGAAGTATGTGCCTGCATTGAGGCACTCGATATCATTAGGCATCAGGTAATTGCAAGTAAAGTCACAGTGTGATAGCACTACATACCTACTAGAATGGCTAAAATGAAAAAGACTGGAGAATACTAAGCATAGAGCAAGCACACAGAGCAAAGGTCAGCAAACTTCTTTAAAGTGAGCCACCATGCCCAGCCAGTGGTTTACTCCTGAGGTCAGAATAGTAACCAGAAGAGGACACAATGGAGACTTCTGAAGTGCTGGTAAGTTTCTGTTTCTTAAACAGTTAGTTACATAGATGTGGCTAAGTTTGCAAAATTCGGCTGGACACAGTGGCTTACGCCTGTAATCCCAGTACTTTGGGAAGCCAAGGTGGACCTTGGACGGATCACCTGAGGTCAGAAGTTCAAGACAAGTCTGGACAACATGGCGATTCCCCATCTCTACTAAAAAAAAAAAAAATTAGCCAGGTAAGCACACCTGTAATCTCAGCTCCTCAGGAGGCTGAGGCAGGAGAATCATTTGAACCCAGGAGGCAGAGATTGCATGAGTCAATACTGTGCCACTGCACTTCAGCCTGGGCAACAGAGAAATCCCTCACAGACTGTGTAGGATAAAATGTTAGAATATTATCCAAACGTAGAAAGGAGTATGAAAATTTGCTAAGGTGGCATAAGAGAGACATGTCATATTGTAAGTTATACAAGAAGGAGAAAAAAACTGTTCGAACAATTCTTAAGTTTATTCAAAGAAATAAAATGGCTTAATTTTGAATATTCCTTTTAAAATTTTTTCATTTCTCTATACATTTATAACCAACAGTAAGAGAATGTTTAATGTTTTGACAAGAATTTCTAAAGATTGTGCAACAACTTAATTCTTCACACTGATAAAGATCACTTTGCACGATCTTTTTATAGTCCCAAGCCATCACGGCAATTGAGGACTGCACGTATATTAAAATAAAGTCAGTCAGAAGGTTCTTTATATACATCACATTTTTGAGATGACAGACTGCTTCAAAACTTCAAATACAGATTACACACACACACACACACACACACACACACACACACAGAATACATCTACTGTGGCAGAGATTGCTAATTGCCCAGGAGTATTCATTTTCTCCTTCTTTCATTTAGCAATAAAACCCTCTGGATTCGAGTCAGGTATATGGACTCCTCCTAGAGATTACCTTGCAGTTAGGTGCAGGGACATGTCACTATTTTGGTCAATGGGATGAGAATGCCATGTCCTTAAAATGAGACTAGACCAGGCGCGATGGTTCACGTCTGTAATCCCTGCACTTTGGGAGGCCGAGGTGGGTGGATCACTTGAGGTCAGGAGTTCAAGAGCAGCCTGGCCAACATGGTGAAATCCCATCTGTACTAAAAATACAAAAATTAGCTGGGCATGGTGGCAGCCGCCTGTAATCCCAGCTACTCAGGAGGCTGAGGCAGGAGAATGTCTTGAACCCGGGAGACAGAGGTTGCAGTGAGCCGAGATCGTGCCACTGCACTCCAGCCCGGGCAACAGAGCAAGACTACTTCTTAAATAAATAAACAAATAAATAAAACTACATACCTTCCTTTATGCTCTTGTTCCCCCTTCCTCCTGATTAAAATTACACACTGTAATGGTGACCCAATAATTGACCATGTATATATGGCATATCTCTGGGGTTGGCAGAACAATAAAACAGAAGGAATCTGGGTCTAAGACAATCCCATAAAACAGTCTCCCTGGAATAATGACCAACTTGGACTTTTACATGAGAAAAATAAATAGTAGATCTATATTAAAAGAATCAAGGGCCAGCACAGTGGTTCATGCCTATAATCCCAGGGCTTTGGGAGGCCAAGGCAGCATTATTTGAGCCCAGGAGTTCAAGATAAGCCTGGGCAACATAGTAAGACTTCATCTCTACAAAAAAAAAAGATTAGCTGGGCATGGAGGTGCACATCTATGGTCCCAGAAACTCAGGAGGCTGAGGCAGGAGACTCATTGGATTTTAGGATATCAAGGCTACAGTGAGCCATGATCACACCACTCGTATTCCAGCCTCGTTGACAAAGCGAGACCCCATCTCAAAACAAAAACAAAACGAAACAGCCAACCCAACATTCCATTAGAGATACATGTAAATGAAAGTTATAATGAGGTTATTTCTAACCTAAGCAAATGTTCCTTCAAAACCAAAATGAGTAACTTCTCCCTCCAATATAAAGGTTTACCACAGAGTTACAGTAATTAAGTCAGCATGGTACTGACAGTGGGAAAGATCATAGGTCTACTAACTGAAAACAAACTAGAGGACTGAGAAACAGACCCACACAAATATGCTCAATTGATTTTTGACAAAGGTACAAAACCAGTTCAGTAAAGAAAGGATGGTGCTGGTGCAACTGAAAATTCAAAGACACATAAATAAACCCCTATCTAAACCTCACTCCTTAAGTAAAAAATTAATTCAAAGTGATGACATACTTCAGCATAAAATGAAAAACATTAAAACTTTTAGATTAACCCAATTTTTTAAATGAGCAAAAGACATATGCAGTACACTGAAGAAATAAAAATGGCAAATAAGCACATAAAAAGATGTTCAACATCATTAGCCAATAAGGAAACACAACTTTAAAACCACAATGAGATGGCAGATTGCTAATTAAAACTACACATCTATCAGAATGGCTAAAATAAAAAACAGTGACAAAACAAAATGCTGGGAAGATGTAAAGAAGCTGGATCACACAGTCATCATTGGATAGGGATGTAAAATGGTATGGCCACTCCTGAAAACAGCCTGGTAGTTTCTTGAAAAAAAAATAATAAACATGCAACTACCCTATCACCCAGCAATTGCACACCTGGGCATTTATCCTGAAGAAATGTTCACACAAAAACCAGTACACAACTGTTCAGAGCAGCATTATTTGTAATAGCCCCAAACTAGAGTAATCCCAAATATTCTTCCATAAGTGAGGGAATTAACAAACTGTAGTATATGTATACAAGGGAATACTACTCAGCTGGAAAAGAAACAAACTACTGATACATGCAACAACTTGAATGAGTCTCCAGAGAATTATGCTCAGCAAAATAAGTCAACCTCAAAAGCTTACATACTGTATGATTTCACTTATTTAACATTTTTGAAATGATAAAATTTTAGAAATGTTATCCCTAGCCCCTGGAAAAGAGGGAGGAGAAAGGAACATGGTAGGGAAGTGGGTGTGGTTGTAAGAGAGCAACATGCCAGATCCTTGTGGTATTGGAACTGCTCACTTTCTTGACCATGGTAGTGAACACACAAACCTACAAAGGTGATGAAATTGTATACAACTTAATACACATACACACAAATGAGTACAAGTAAAACTAGGAAAATCTAAAATTTTTAAATGAAAACATATGCCAACCATACTATTTACTATTAAAATAATAAGTTAATAAGAAGTTAATATTAAAATAATAAGTTAAACTTACCAATGACTTCCCATCACATTTAGAATAAAATCCAGACTACGTGGTCCCTAAAACCCGACAGGGTGATTGATGTCTACTTCTATGACTTACAAACATTTATTGTGCTTCAGCTATTCTAGTCTGTTTGTATCCCTGTATACTGCCAAAACTGTTCCTACCTCAAGGCTCTTGCACTTGTCTGCATAAAACGCTCTTTTCACAAATACATGCATGATTCACTCCCTTACATCATTCACAAGTTAGCTCACATATAAACTCTCCAGAGAAAACTTTCCTAAAGTCCCTACTAAAACAGCTCTCCCCTCCTTCTGTTTCAAGCACTCTTCCTCAAACTTTTTTATTTTTCTTCTCTAGTATTTATCAATGACTGAAATGATATTTTTACTTGTTTACTATTTGTCTACCCCGTGAGGATATAAGCTCCATGAGACCAAAGGCTTTGTATGTCTTGTTTGCTATACTATCCTAGCACATAAAGAACATCTGGCACAGGGTAGGCATTCAAGTAAGGTACAATAAACGAATGCATGAATGTGTCAAGCACTTACTGTACACTGTGTTAAGTGCTTTTACACGCACTATCTCATTTAGTGCTCAGAACAATCATTGGAAGTAGATCCTATCAGTGTATCATTTAAGATAACAGTAAAGTTGCTGGGACAAAAGTAAAGTAATAGAAATTTTAACAAAAAGAGAAGCTTTTTTTTTTTTTTTTTTGAGACAGGGTCTTGTGTTGGCCAGGCTGGAGCACAGTGGCACAATCACAGCTCACTACAGCCTCAACCTTTCAGGCTCAAGCAATCCTCCCTCCTCGGCCCAGGGACCACAGGCTCATGCCACCACACCCAGCTAATTTTTTTTTTTTTTTAATCTTTTGTAGAGACAGGGTCTTGCCATGTTGTCCAAGATGGTCTCAAACTCCTGGGCTCGAGCAATCCTCCCGCCTTGGCCTCCCTAACTACTGGGATTACAGATATGAGTGACCATGCTCAGCCCTTATTTCTTTTGTGAAACAATCTGAGTCTAAAGGATCCAGGACTGACATGGTGCCATCACAGTACTGAGGACCTAGGTGCTTTTTATCTTGCTACTCTATCATCCTCAGTATGCAGCTTTAATTTCAGAATCTAAAATGGCAGGTCCAGCCCATATCATTGTATTCACTTTCCAGCCAGAAGAAAGAAGAGAAGAAAAGGCAGGCATGCTCTTTTGCTTTTAAAGTCATGGCCCAAAACATCACATAAAGTTCTGCTCCCATCCCAGTAGACAGAACCTAGTCATATGACTATCCCTTAAATGTATAGTCTTTATTTCTGTTACAGAAATTTCTATTACTGTGAAAAAAAACTGGATATTGAGGAGACAATTAGCCATCTCTGTCACAATAACTAAACTTACTATGGAGACAGAGAAATGAAATATCAAAGATGTTAATTAAATTTCTTAAGGATACTAAGAAGTGAGGGTCAAATTTTAAACCATAGTCTGACTCCACAGGGTGAGTTCTTCATTATGTTATACTTCCTCATTACACTATTATGCTCTACTCTAGAATTGCTTTACTTCTTTAAAAAGGAATTTGTATTTTATGAAACGATGACAACCACAGCTATCTACCATGTAGAAAAAATTAGTTGTACAGCAATTTTTTTAAAACCAGTAGTGCCTAAGTTTTCTTGAATGTTAAATTTGTGTGTTTAGAGCCCAACTTTATATCTGGCTCCTTACAATCCATTAATGTGAAAACAAAATAGTCATATTTACAAGTATCCACTAGAAAAAGTTTAAAAAAGGTATAGCAATAAAATACTGACACATACTGGCAAATAAAGTACTTGCACAATAACTTTCAAATCTTGACCTCTCCAACTTCTACACACAAGTTTATTCCTTAAATAAACAGCTACATATATCAAAGTCCTTGCAAACAGGCAAATTACACTAAAAAGGTAAAGTTAGCAAGACAACACAAATTGCATTATATAATTACTCAAAACAAATGGCACTAGATTCAGAATTAATCCAGAAACAAACCTGATTTTAGCCTGCTATATGGTTCGTATTCATGTTCCAAGGCACACACAATCATTTTCAAAATCCTATGCACCGCACTGCTATCCAAACGAAAATCAAGAGGACCTATAACAAGGCTTTTGGTGGACTTCTCCTGAACTGTTCCCAAATCTTCACTTTTCCCTGAAGAAAAGTCTTGTTGATTTGTGGAACCTAAAAGAAGTCAAAATTTATATTTTAAGCATCAATTGGATATACCAAGTATATATTTTAAGATCACTCTTATCTCATTTTTATGGCTTATAGCCTAACGCCTTAAAACAAATTCCCAATCAGCTGCATACAGACAGCCCGGCCGATGTGTATTTCTTTATGCATATAATAAATTACTGATAAAAAGCAATTCATTAAATTAAAAGTTATTCCTGTTATTTAATATTATAACGAGCAATATAAAATCAAAACTGTCATTCTTAGAAAATTATTCTGCAAAACCTAATTGACTTGTATCTAGTAATTCTATACACAACATGCATTGACTGAGAGGGTATACTTTGGAGGAAACTCCATTTTACTAATTTACCTTACAAAGTCTATTGAAAATTGGGTTATTTAAGTAACATGATCACAGGGTGCCTTAAGAGTTTTATAATGACCATGGAAATGAACAGTAGGTATTACATGCTTTGAACTTTTCCTAGAATAAATTCATTATGGCAATGTTCCATGGTACAGAATCCTACTTCTTGGATTCCCCATCTCCTCATACACTGTTTTCTAAATAAGATATTAGCCCCACCTATAGGCATGTGTCATTATCTAACATGTACAACCTCTTATATGAGAGTTTTTTTGTACACATGAATCCATTATTATAAGTGATAAAAATGATTTTTAATTTATAATGCATTTTGTGTATTCAGACAAAAAGAAGAAAGATTTTTCCAGGATTTAATTACCTTTAGAAACTAGAAAGGTCTATTTATACACAAAACTTTTATATCTATATCTTCTCATACTTTTATACAAAAATACATTTCCATTATTTCATGCAAAAGAGTATAGTTCAATCTTTAGTCTTCATCACATGAACAAAAATTAATTAGATTTTTTTTTTTTTTTTTGAGACAGAGTCTCAGTCGCCCAGGCTCGAGTGCAGTGTGGCATCATCTCAGCTCACTGCAAGCTCCACCTCCCGGGTTCACGCCATTCTCCTGCCTCAGCCTCCCTAGTAGCTGGGACTACAGGCACCCGCCACCACACCCAGCTAATTTTTTTTTTGTATTTTTAGTAGAGACGGGGTTTCACCATGTTAGCCAGGATGGTCTCGATCTCCTGACCTCGTGATCCACCCGCCTCGGCCTCCCAAAGTGTTGGGATTACAGGCGTGAGCCACCGTGCCCAGCCAAAATTTAATTAGATTTATTACTCACATATTTTTAACCAGATGACTCAGTGCAAAGATTATTTTAAAGTTTGACTACGTAATACAACTAAAACTCTGTAAGCCCACAGATTTAAATGTCACATCAAATAAAACATACAATGTTAATCTTATACATATTTTAAAAGATGTATGATCAATACTGACACATTAGGAATTAGGTATAAATAACTTACAATTCACATCAAAACCATTACTTTTCATAGCTGAAACCATTACATTTCTAGAGTTACGTGTAAGACAGAATGAGGTAACTTAAAGGTAGAAGAACTTCGGTTACAAATCAAAATATTCAAAAAGCAAGAAAAATGCCCTGCTATAGGTCCTTTAGGGATAACAGGCTTCCTAAACAATGTCACTATATAAAAAGACTCTTCTTTTAGACACCAAATTGTCTCTAAAATAATACAGGCCAATGCCCCCCATAATGAAAACTGAATATAATGCAGTTTAAATTTAGATACCAATGGCTTGTCTGAAATGTAAAAACATAACTGGCTTTTAGCCATATATTTTCAGCTATTTACTTGTGCCCATCTTTCATGCATCTGGCCAATCCAGCTCCCTGAATGTTTGGCTGCTCTTATTAAGAGTCAAGACTCTCTCAACTCTTGCCCTTCAATTCAATAACTTAATTGTTTCAGATTTATCTCCTATTGTATCTCTAAAATTGGTTATCTCTAAAATCTTCCTATTGTACATTACAATTTCAGCTATCTACTTTAGGGTCCATAACATCTGTAATAACCCCCTTAAATAGAAAAGACTAGAAAGGTAGTCATTGCAACAATAACAAATATTTACATAATTATATTAAGAACAAATATTTCAATTTAGTTTTTAGGGGGGGGGGGGGGGGGGGGGTGGGGGGGGGGGGGGGTGGGGGGGGGGGGGGGGGGAGGGGGGGAAACATCACTTGCTTTCAAGTACCATAAAAAAATAAAATAAAATAATTGTCAGAAGATGCTTATCTTGTGGAACACAAGGTTCAAACTTTTACTGGTGTCTTTAAGAAGCTCATGGGGAAAAGATGTTCATTTTTCCAGAGTTTCAGTTGTAAACAAAAATGACTACATAAAGTATACTCACAGAGAATAAGGAGGAGGAGGAGGAGGAAGAGGAAGGGAAGAAGGAGGGGGAGGAGGGGGAAGAGGAGGAAGGGGAGAAAGGGGAGGGGGAGAAGGGGAGGAAGGGGAGAAAGGGGAGGAGGGAGAGGAAGCAGCAGCAGCAGCAAGAAGAAAGGAGGAGGAGAAGGAGGAGAAGAAGAGAAGCAGCAGCAGCAGCAGCTTATCATCAATGTGAAATAGTAGTACAGGAAACTTAATCTTTATTTATATGCCATAGTATAATGTGAACAAGGTACTATTATATCATTTATTACAAGAAAAATAAATAATATAAGCTTCCTTTATTACTGTATTTACTAGTTTCTTTTCTTTCTTTTTTTTTTTTTTTAATTTGAGACAGAGTTTCACTCTTGTTGCCCAGGCTAGAGTGCAGTGGTGTGATCTCAGCTCACTGCAATCTCCACCTTACAGTTTCAAGTGATTCTCTTGCCTCAGCCTCCCAAGTAGCTGGGATTACAGGCACATGCCACCATCCCCAACTAATTTTTGTATTTTTAGTAGAGAAGGGGTTTCACCATGTTGTCCAAGCTGGTCTCAAACTCCTGAGCTCGTGGTCTGCCCACCTCAGCCTCCCAAAGTGCTGGGATTACAGGTGTGAGCCACCGTGCCTGGACTAGTTTCTTACATTAATTAGAATACTATCATGAACTTACTTAAAATATACAAAATCAAATCCACCTTCAAACTATCAGGATTCACTACAACCTTTGTAAAAATATTGACTCAGTATGTGTTTAGATATTTACTTAGATAAAATTTAGGGCACTTTTTGATAATGTAGACCATAGAAACAAAAAAAAAAGTTGTCACAAAAAAACAAGAGTTTTACATAAAGTTTTTTTTTAAGTATTTACAAGTATCCTCTTATAGGAACTCACTGCTTTTCCTAGTTCATTAATACTTAAAATTCTACGAATTTCTCGTTTCAGGTAAGCCAAGAAAGAAAGAAATATCAACAGAAGGCTGGGCACAGTGGCTCTCGCCTGTAATCCCAGCACTTTGGGAGTCCAAAGCGGGTGGATCATGAGGTCAGGAGATCGAGACCATCCTGGCTAACACGGAGAAACCCCATCTTTACTAAAAATACAAAAAGTTAGCCGGGCATGGTAGGGGGTGCCTGTAATCCCAGCTACTTGGGAGGCTGAGGCAGAAGAATGGCATGAACCTGGGAGGCGGAGCTTGCAGTGAGCAGAGATTGCACCACTGCACTCCAGCCTGGGCAACAGAGCAAGACTCGGTCTCAAAAAAAAAAAGAAAAAAAGAAAGAAAGAAATATCAACAGAGTAGTTATGAATGTAGGCTCCAGAGCTAGATAGGTTGGGTTCAAATCCCACATACTATGCATGACCTTGGTCCTTGTTACTTTACTTGTATTGGGTTTGCTATTTCCTCATCTTTAAATGGGGATAATTTTACCTACCTTATAGGGATATGAGAATTAAATAAGCTAATACTGTAAAACACTTAGAACAGAGTCTTACATTTAAAATCAATAAAAATTAGCTATTATTATCACCATGATCATCATCATCCTATAAGTAAATATGGATTCATAATGAGAAACATAAACATATAAACACAGTTACCTAAAAAGCAAGCAATAAATTAACAATTATTTGAATGATTTAACATATTTTAAAGTATATTTGACATTCACAAATTAACAGTGGAATTTTATTATTTTATTGTTTGACCCTCTCCCCCCCAAAAACACTCAGCTTGCAAAATTAAGAAAGTAGATGCATAAGTGGCAAACCAAAAGCAAGACAGTGGTTCTCACAAATCTCAAAACAGCAGTCTCCTCCAGTAAAGGAGGAAGAGTGTGGTAGAAAAGAAACACATAGGAGGCTTACTGGATACTAACAACGTCCTATTTCTTGGTGTGCATGGAGAATACACAGGTGTTCAGTTTTAAATTCTTTGCTGTTCTGTACATGTGTAATATGCCAATATTTTGTTTTAAAAGTTAAGGACTATGATATCTGTAACACTGTATACTATTCATGGAAGTGAAAAATATGAAAAACCCCAAAGTTAACAAACTACTGGCTTCTCAGAAGTAATATATAAACAATCTAACAAACATAAATCATGTTTCTATCTTTTAAAAACTGCAGGAGAGGCATATATACAAATAAAGATGTTCTGTGCTAGGTTTCCTTTGCTTGAAAGGTGACTACTAGATATTCCACCTCCTCACAAGATATGGAATCCACAGCACATGCATAAGACATTATATTGAACAAGAGGAAACCTACCAGCTTACAAGTGGCAACTACAACACTATAATAATTTGCAACACTATTACAACATAAGACTTCTGAGTTGCACTTTCATATATATAATTAGCTAAGGAATATTCACACTTCAATGCCCACAGTTATCTCAAAACTCATCTTTCCTTCCAAAAATTTTCCTTTCTTATCTAGCTTTCTTAATAGTTATCACTATCCACCAAGTAACTCAAGACCAGAATCTAGTAAACTATTTAAATTTTGTTTTTAAATAAATCAATGTCAGGCCCATGAAAATTGTCAGCAGAGAATTAAATCCTGTGATTGCAGTAGAAACTATAGGACTACAGTGAAAGCAGGAAGACCAGTAAGAAAGCTTTAGAACCTAACTGGGTGTGGTGGCTCATGCCTGTAATCCCAGCACTTTGGGAAGCCAAGGTGGACGGATCACTTGAGATTAGGAGTTCAAGTCCAGCCTGGCCAACATGGCAAAACCCCATCTCAACTAAAAATACAAAAATTAGCCAGGCATGGCAGCACATGCCTGTAGTCCCAGCCACTTAGGAGGCTGAGGCATGAGAATCGCTTGAACCCAGGAGGCAGAGGTTGCAGTGAGCCGAGATCATGCCACTGCACTCTGAGCAACAGAGCAAAACTCTGTTAAAAAAAAAAAAAAAAAAAGGGCCGGGCGCGGTGGCTCAGGCCTGTAATCCCAGCACTTTGGGAGGCCAAGACAGGTGGATCACGAGGTCAGGAGATCGAGACCATCCTGGCTAACACGGTGAAACCCCGTCTCTACTAAAAAATACAAAAAACTAGCCGGGCGAGGTGGCGGGCGTCTGTAGTCCCAGCTACTCGGGAGGCTGAGGCAGGAGAATGGCGTAAACCCAGGAGGCGGAGCTTGGAGTGAGCTGAGATCCGGCCACAGCACTCCAGCCTGGGCGACACAGCAAGACTCCGTCTCAAAAAAAAAAAAAAAAAAAAAAGGCTATTAGAACCTAGAGATGATGGTACCTATGAACTAGATGCTAGTCCATATGGTAACAGTGATACCACTGTTATCATCTGTGGACCAGATGACTAGGAGCGAAGGAAAAAGTGTGTCATGATGACTCCCAGGTTTCTGGCTTGAGCAACAAGAAGATGATAGTACAATTTTCCAAGAAGAGAAGCCTAAAAATAGAGAAGCAGAGGTAGTAAGTGGTCACAGGAATATTTATTAATAACTCAATTTTGGACAAAATCAGTTTTGAGATACCCGAGACAGACACAGAGGTAAAAACGTCAAGTATGCATTGGATATTTAATTCTGAATCTTAGAGAAGTTTGGACTAGAAAATGCAAATCTGGGTATCAACAACATATGGAAAGTACTTAAATCCATGGAAAAGAATGAAATTACCTTGGGAGAAAGTTTAGGGAAAGAAATTAAGGATTGACCGACGAAAACATCAACATCTAGAAACCATTCCAAAAGCAGAAGCCAGAAAATTACTGCTCTTTCCTTCTTTCCTCATCAAAAACAAATTTACTTCAAGATCAACTCTGAGAAGTTTCGACCTCTCAAGCAAAAGCTGTCATTTTTTTTTTTTACCCACACTTCTTCTAGTTCTCTATATTACTCTTCTTAGCAAACTAAATTATAATCATTTACTTAAATGCCTAGTTCAACACCACCTATTGGCTCCTTAGGAAATGTTTTGGTTTTCACTGTATTCATCTGTACCTAACATATCACCTAATATACTGAAACCATTTTTTAAAAACATGAAAAATTCACCAAAAAAAAAAGTGAACCTATCTTCACTAACTTTTCAACATAAAAAAGACTGAAATAGTAAGTACAACATTATATGTTGATATAGAAGTAAAAAAAAAAAAAAAAGGAGAAATTTTTTAAATGTCATTTATTTCCAAAAAATATAAAATAAAACAATAATAAGATACATAATAAAATAACACAATCTATGCATCTAAAGTCTCTGGAAGATTTTCTATTTTTCTGATTGATACAACACATTCTTTTTAATTAAAAATTAGTACCACCTTCAAAATGTATTTAGAATAGAAAAGGTTTATTCTTTTTAAAAATGTAATGTAATATAAAATTTGATATATCAGAATCATAATATATGGTACATATGAGAACCAATTCTAATAGGTTATATAAAATGTCTTCAATCAGCTATATAAAGAATGGATTTGAAATGACAAGAATCTAAGACAATTCTAACGTGACGCTAAAATTAAACCACTCCTCAAAGCACTAGAGGTAAATCTTATGTAGCAGAGTACAACCAGTCAAGGACGAACTGATTCTGAGGAAGGCTTTGTTTCAGTTGTTCAAGAAATGACAAACATAAAGGAAAGAAGCCAATACCTTTGCCACTAGTGTTCTCCATTGTATACAGGTAATCCATATAAAAAGCCCCAAACCGTTGCATTCCAGCTATCTCAGTGTATGTCTCCTGTCAACGAAGCAATGCAAACAGAACAAACATTGTATAAAAGAAACTTTTGAGCTTAAAGCTTGATAGGTTAGACACATACCCTTATATAGAATGTATAACAACACAAAGGATTACCAAAAGAACAGAGGTTATTCTAAGAATTTACTTCTAAGAAAGGTAATATTACATCTATTATAGACCACACAAAAAGCACATCCATAATTTTATGAGACATTTTGACCACTTTATTAATCACATCTAGTTAATAAATAACTACAATAGACGAGATAGTACACTCCTGACCTTTATCACTATCACTAAACTGTCTAATAATGTATACTCTCAAGTAGAATTAATCCTTAAATACTTCAATACACTTACATGAAACAATTCAAACACTAAAGATATACTAAAATATTCTAAATGTATGTCAACTATGCAAGTCAACATTAAGTATTTTAACAATGAAAGGAAATCTTGGTAAAAAGGAGTAAAATGTAAATTATCCTATTGCACTAATCTTCAGGTAATTATCTGAATTTTTAACTGATTTCATAAATGTATTAATATTCCATAAACATATTAATATATTCTTACATTTAAAAAATACTAAGAAACATACATAGTATAAGGGTAAATTCCTCATTTCTTCCCATCAATCCCACATATTAAAAGTAACAAAAATTAACAGCAGTAATTCAACATGTTTCTTCCATGATTATTTTTGAAGCAGGGCATAAATAAGCAAAATATGTTTACATACTAAATAAAAGTAAAGATCTCTGTGCACTCCTCAAACATTTCTACATGTACACGCTGTATAAATGCACTCTAAATGTTTTAATAAACAATTAGCATTCAGAAGGTATTATTTGAAAAGAAAGCTAGAAATCACAAGTATTCACACAACATGTCCACCCAAACATAGCGTAGAATTTGGTTCAAATATATATTATCTGACCTTATGATGAGTTGAATCCAAGATAAACTCTGCACGAGTACCATTATTTTCTGGGCTTCGGTAATCAAACAATGAATTTGTAAGGTATGTGAAACCTTTAGTACTCAAATTTTCACCACAAATGAAGAAACAGGCTTCCTGAAAACAAATGCAAAATTTATAACATGAAGAAAAACCATTAGCCTGTTAAACAAAATAAAACCTTGATTTTATGATGCCCATTTACCAGTCAAAAGAAATCACTAAAACAGAAAGATAAGGAATGCTGCTACTCCATTTCATTGACTATTTTGGCTAAGAATATTTTAACAAACCAAAGGAAACTCCAAATAACTGCCATAAACAAAAAAGAAGAAACATTCATGAATTAGAAAGTAGTTGGAACTACTGTCCGGGTGTTAGGTGCTACCAACTTTCTAAACTCCCCTGAGCTGTATAATTTATTGCAGGGGAAACACAGGGAGAAATAGTAAAGCTCCTCTCTCAAGCCTGAGATATATATAGTCTAACAGATATCATATGGTTAAACACTTCAATAAGCACTTAATTATTCCTATATCCTATCCAAAAAAGGGTGGAGGTAAGGGACTTACAGTTTCACTTCTATTCATATTCTCTTCAAAATCTTTAACACCCATAATTCCTTTAAGGCACATGGCTCTGCAACCAACAAACCCAATCTGGCAATCAAAGAAAGGTTCTCCCATCATAAGGGCCTATAAGAGGAAAGGAAATATTAGAACTAAGAAATTGAATTTAATAAAAATGTTAGAGGATTTCCTCTTAGAATCTCTAAATTAGTTAAACATCTTTAGAATTATGCCATTTCTAAATTTATTCTATACTATTTATTTATACTATCTAAGGGATAGTAAACTTTATTACAATAAGAAACATCTTCCTTGTATTTTTAAATATACTACATCTGATAAAAACACATACTTATAAAATATTAAACAAAGAACATAATATTTAAAAATACAGGTTCAATATTGAAAGATTACCTCAACTGTAGTTCCTTCTTGTTCCCAACACAATACTTCTTTAGATTTTACTTTCTGTGGACTGTAATAACTACTCTCAGCTTGCATTTCTGTGAGCTAAGAAATATAAGAATATTAAGTAAATCAAAATTAGTATTAAAGAGCAATAAAGTGTCATTGTTATGATTAATTGATTAAAACAAGGCCAATTTTAAGATTCAGGAAATTTAATTATTAAGCAGGAAAGCAGGTGAAACAAAAACAGCTGTAACAGATTATCTATGGTATAAAGGTTGAATATGCTAGTCTCAACATATATAGAGAATTTAAATACTTTTTAAACTCCTTCTTAATATTGTTTTAAAAAGTGAAAGCTATGTGCAATAACAGTCCCATACTCATAAAATAATTCATGTATTCTGCCAAAAATTTACATAGAGTATAACCTCAGTTCATTTTATATTCACTAAAACATTCAACAATGTGTAGTTTCAGTCATTTCCAAGACTTCTCACTATTTGAAATAAAAAAGAAAGTGGTGATGAAATGCAAAAAGCTAAAATAGGCTCTTTCTAGTTCCTATGAAGGAAATAGAATGAAGGATATTCTTTTCAAAATATATTTCCTACTAAATCTCATAGACTCATTCAATCATGCAACAGATACTTTTTGAAGGCCAGCTAGATAAGAAGTAGGGGCAAACCTCATTGTATTGCACTCTGCTTTATTTCACTTCACAGATACTGCAATTTTTACCAATTGAAAGTCTGTAGCAACCCCGCGTTAATCAAGTCTGTCAGCACCATTTTCCCAATAGCACATGCTTACTTTGTGTCTCTGTGTCACATTTTGGTAATTCTCCCAATAATTCAAAATTTTTCATTATTATTATCTGTTATGGTGATCTGTAATCAGTGATCTTTGATGGTACTATTGGAATTATTTTGGGGCACCATGAACATGTCCATTTAAGACTGAGAACTTAATAAATGTGTGTGTTCTGACTGCTCCACTGTCTAGCCATTCCCCTCTCCCTTCTTGAGCCTCCCTATTTCCTGAGACACGACAATATTGAAATTAGGCTAATTAGTAATATTACAATGGTCTAAGTATTTAAGTGAAAGGAAGAGTCCCTGTCTCTCACTTTAAATCAAAAGCTAGAAATGATTAAGCTTAGTGAAGAAGGGATGTAAAAGCCAAGACAGGCCGAAAGGTAGGCATCTTGAGCCAAACAGTTGGCCCAGTTATTAATGCAAAAGAAAAAGTCTTGAAGGAAATTAAAAGCATACACACAAGTGATAAGGAAGTAAAACAGCCTGTTGATATGGAGGAATTTTGAGTGGTCTGGATAGACAATCAAACCAGCCACAACACTCCCTTAAGCTACAGCTGAATCCAGAGCAAAGCCCTAACTCTTAAATTCCATGTAGGCTAATAGACACAAGAAAGCTGCAGGAGAAAAGTCTGACAGTAGCAGAGGTCTGTTCATGAGCCTTATGGAAAGAAGACGTCTCCATACCATAAAAGTGCAAGATAAACAGCAAGAGTTGACATAGAAGCTGCACACAGTTACCCAGAAGACCTGGCTAAGATAATTAACAAAAGTGGCTACACTAATCAACAGAATTTCAACATAGACCAAAGAGCCTTCTCCTGGAAGAAGATGAGATCTGAGCTAGACAGAAGTCAGTGCTTGGCTTCAAAGCTTCAAAAGACAGGCAGATGCTCTTGTTAGGGGCTAACATATCTGGTAACTGTAAGTTGAAGATAGAGTCCATTTACCATTCTGAAAATCCTAGGGCCCTTAAGAATCATGCTAAATCTACTCTGTTTGTGCTCTATGAATGGAATAAAAAAATGACTGAATGACAGTACCTCTGTTTATGGCGTGGTTTACTAAATATTTTAAGCCTATGGAAACCTACTGCTCAAAAAAAAAGGACTCCTCTTAAAATATTACTACTCACTGACAATGCACCTGGTCACCCTACACCTCTGATGGAGATATACAAGGAGATGAATATTGTTTTTCATGCCTGCTAAAATGACATCCATTCTGCAGCCCATGGATTAGGAGTAACGTTGAAGTTCAAGTCTTATTATTTAAGAAATACATTTTGTAAGGCTATAGCCACCATAGATAGTGATTCCTAGGCAAAGTAAATCAAAAACTTTTTTGAAAGGGTTCACCATTCCAGATTCCATTAAGAACATTCGTGATTCATAGAAGGAGGTCAAACGATCCACATTAACAAGAGCTTGAAAGAAGTTGATTTTAACCCTCCCGGATGACTTTGGGGTGTTCGAGACTTAGGTGGAGGAAGTAACTACTAGAGAATTAGATTTAGAAATGGAGCCTGAAGAGGACTTGCTTCTTATGGATAAATAAAGAAAGTGATTTTTGAAGATGGAATCTACTCGTGGTGAAGATGCTGGGAACATTGTTGAAATGACAATGAATTTAGAATGTTCTGTATATTTAGTCGATAAAGTCGCAGTAGTGTTTGAAAATGACTGACTTCAATTTCGACAGAGGTTCTACTCTGAGGCCAGACACGGTGGCTCACGCATGTACTGCCAGCACTTTGGGAGGCCAAGTCAGGTGGATTACTTGAGGCCAGGAGTTTGACACCAGCCTAGCCAATGTGGTAAAACCCCATCTCTACTGAAAATACAAAAATTAGCCAAGCGTGGTGGTGCATGCCTGTAGTCCCAGCTACTCGGGAGGCTGAGGTGCAAGAATTGCTTGAATCTGGGAGGCAGAGGTTGCAGTCAGCCGAAATCATACCACTACACTCCAGCCTAGGTGACAGAGAGAGACTCTGTCTCAAACAAAAATAGTCCTACTCTGAGTAAAATTCAGTCAAACAGCATCCCATGCTACAGAGAAATCTTCCATGAAAGAGTCAATTAATGTGGCACACTTCACTGCTGTCTTATTTTGAGAAACTGCCTCTGCCACTCCAACCTTTAGCAACCACCACCCTGATCAGATAGCAACCATCAATACTGAGTCAAGACCCTCCACCAGCAAAAAGTTATGACTTGCTAAAAGTACAGATGATTGTTAGCATTTTTTAACAATAAAGTACTTTTAATTAAGGTATGTATAGTGTTTTTAGACATATTGTTGGACACTTAAACTACGGTATTGTGCAAAGATAACTTTTTATGCATTGGGCAAAACAAAAAATTTCTGTGACTCGCTTTATTGCTATATTCGCTTTATTGCAATGGCATAGAACCAAATCCACAATATCTCTGAGGTATACCTGTACTAATCTAGATACTAACAAAACAAAAAATTCTTACTCCCCAGATGCTTACAACAAATTATTTATATGTTTCAAAAATTAAATAAATTATTTTTCAAAAGTACTATTTTAAATGCAACATGGTATCCTGGTTTGAATCATGGTACAGAAAAAAGGTATCATGAAATTCAATTAATGTTTAAAATTTAACAGTAATGCATCAATGAAGGTTTCTTAATTTTGACAAATATGCTGTGATAACATAACAATAAGGGTTATAAGGGAACTCTCTACTATCGTTGCATCCTGTCTGTAATTCTGAAATTATACCAAAAAGAAAAAGTTACTTTTAAAAAACCGTATTCAGCCTGTGTTTGCCAATTATTTACTTCCCCTCATTCTTAGGAAATAGATATATTCATCACTTTTAAATGCAAAGTCAAAGCTCACTTTTTAAAAAAACCAGTATTTAACTTAGGCCCAATAAAAGTTCTTGAACTAAAAGTTACAATTTTAAGCACAGTGACTTCTCTATATTGAGTATCAACTGATTATTCTCATTATTTATAATAAAGCTTTTTATATTTTATATTTTTATGTAATGTAGGCTCCTATTTCTTGGATGTTTCTAGTACTTAAATATACAATGTAGCTATTTTAAAGTATAATTCTGTCATCTAGAATGATTACTGAAGTAAACTTGAATTTTTTTAAATTGATCCCTCTTCAGCTGTCTACAATTATTAGAGAGAAAAAGCAATTAATTGATTAAAAGGACTCCTGTGGTGGCTCACACCTATAATCCCAGCACTTTGGGAGGCCAAGGCAGGCGGATCACGAGGTCAGGAGACCGAGATCATCCTGGCTAACACGGTGAAACCCCATCTCTACTAAAACAAAATACAAAAAATTAGCCGGGCGTGGTGGCGGGCGCCTGTAGTCCCCGCTACTCGGGAGGCTGAGGCAGGAGAATGGCGTGAACCCGGGAGGCGGAGCTTCCAGTGAGTCGAGATTGCGCCACTGCACTCCAGCCTGAGCAACAGTGCGAGACTCCGTCTGAAAATAAAAAAAGACTCGAACATTACAAGAACTATTTTAAACATTATTAGAAAAATGCTAGATTTAATTTGGCATGATTTTTGCTGGACTGATATCAACTGTTCGAAATGCTAATGTAGAAACATGATCTTGTTTTCTTAACCAAAATATGAACCAGAAATTAATTCCAAACATTCTTCGAATCCAAGCTGAACAATGAATTCTAATGCTTTCCTCCTTAATATCAAGGTATCTCCCTAAGAGAAAACTTTGAGAAACATAAATGTTCTAAAATTATAAAAAGATGTTGACAAATACTGCCCAAAAAGTCTATAAAAGTTTTATACACAAACGACTATTTTGTTTTGTTGTTGTTTGCTTTTGTTTGTGTTTTTCACACAAGGTCTTCCTCTGTCGCTCCAGCTGCAGTGCAGTAGCAAGATCATGGGTCACTGCAGCCTAAAACCTCCAGGGCTCAAGAGATCCTTCCACTTCAGTTTGCAAAGTAGCTAGGACTACAGGTGCACACTACTGCACCTGGCTATTTTTTTTAAATAAAGATGGGGTCTCACTATGTTGCCCAGATTGGATAAATGCCTATTTTGACTGATTCAGTTGAATATAATTCCTCCCAACAATCAAGTTAACAGAAATGTGTCAGAATAATTTCAAATTTAAAAGTAAACAGGCAAAAATCACCAAAAAGGACAGTACCTAACTTGCAATCCTTGACTTCCTTCAAAAGCTTCTACAAAAATAAGTGCTTTATTCTGATCATCTAAAACTGAAAATGTATCTTTTTTTTCTTTTTATAAAATGTCAGACTTTTTTTTTTTTTTTTAAGGAGACACACTCTTGCTCTGTCACCCAGGCTAGAGTACAGTGGTGCAAACATGGCTCATGGCAGCTCAAACTCCTGGACTCAAGCAATCCTCCTACCTCAGCCTCCTAAGTTGCTAGGATTACAGGCAAGTGCCATCATCCCTGCTAATTTATTTATTTATTTTTTGTACAGACAGGGTCTCACTATGTTGCCCAGGCTACATATCAGGACTTTTGATGTTAAAAAAACTGACAATATATCCAACAATATTTGTCAACAGTTGCCTTTTTATTTTTTTATATCTTATTTTATTATGCTTTAATTTTGAAGATGAATCCTTATCCCTTTAATTTAATCAATGCTAAATCAGTGAATTCAATTACAAAAATAATTTTTTCAGTAGAATTGAGAATGACGTTAAGATAGTACAGCTAATATACGCATTATCTTTTGCCCAAACTTTAAAAAATTAAATCAATCAAGTTATGATACAAACTTTAGTTGAAACTTATTTTCTATTTTTCAACTTTTGTCATATTAGAAAATACTGAATTATCTTAAGCAGAAAAGTCTTTAATATTTATTTGCAAATTTTTTTTTTTTTTAGTAGAGACAGGGTTTCACCATATTGGCCAGGCTGTTCTTGAACACTTGACCTCATGATCCGCCCGCCTCAGCTTCCCGAAGTGCTGGGATTATAGGCGTGAGCCACCGCGCCCGACTATTGTCAAGCATTTTATAACTTGCCATCTGTTGTAGTTATAAATTGTGTAGCTTTAGTACTAACGCAAAGAAAATCTACGCCAAATTTAAAACCATGGTAACAGAAACATTTTTTTCCCCACTGCTATAACCCCACAATGTAACAAGTTGCCTGGAATAATATCTATACTACTATTTCAAAAGTTTAGCTCATTTCACATGGATTTATCTCCTTTACAAAAATGCAGACATGAAAGAATAAACCCACAAAAAATGAAATTGGAGAAGAAATAAAACCTAAAAAATTAGTCCATAAATTTTTGTAAACTAAAAAGCAGATGAAAAGGTGGGCAGATGTATGGATAATGGATGGATGCACATACTAATTCAAAAAATAAATATTTGTAGAAAATATACCGGGCAATTTCTAAGTGCTGAAGAAACAACAAATCTTTTTTTTTGTTTGTTTGTTTTTTTTTTTTGAGACAGTATCTTGCTCTGTCACCCAGGCTGGAGGGCAGTGGCACGACACTGGCTCACTGCAACCTCCACCTCCCGGGTTCAAGCAATTCTCCTGCTTCAGCCTCCAGAGTAGCTGGGATTACAGGCATCCACCAGCACACCAGGCTAATTTTTGCATTTTTAGTGGAGACGTGGTTTCACCATGTTGGCCAGGCTGGTCTCAAACTCCTGACCTCATGATCTGCCACCTCAGCCTCCCAAAGTGCTGGGATTACAGGTGTGAGCCATTACGCCCAGCCCAACAAATCTTTTAAAATTACCACTTAATAAGTTTTAGTGTAATATCAAAAGGAATATCCACAATTTTTGAAAAGGCTATTAAAATACCCCTTCCTTTCCAAATAAATATCTATGTGAGGCTAGATGTTCTTCATATACATTAATTAAAACATGTCCTAACAGACTAAATGCTGAAGCAGACACGAAAATTCAGCTATCTTCTACTAAGCCAGACATTCAAGATATTTACAAAAATAAAACCAATGCATGTCCCTTCTTACCTTTTAAAATACAGCAATTTTACTTTTACTATAAAATGATATTCACATCAACATATAATAAATTTATTTTAAAATAAATTAATAAATACATATTCTTAAGATTTGTTTTAATTTCTAATACCATAAATATGAGTAGATGTAATCTGAATAAACAAAACGCCTCAGAGTTCCCAATAATTTTTAAGAGTGCAAAGGTTTCCTGGAGTCTTGAGATCAAAAAGTTTGAAAACCACTGGTCTATAAGTTGCAATAAAGTTAATGAGAAATGACTGCATCCTAGAGGTACAGCTGATAGAACATGCTGACTGATTAGATGTGGTGGGAGAAGAAAAGATACTGATAAATGTTAAGCCTGAGCAAATTAGTAGATAATGTTGCAATATAATGAAAGGTAAAATAGTGGGGGAGGGGGGTGCACAACTGCAAAGAAAAATCAAGAGTTCTGTTTGTGTTAAGTATCAATCAGATATGAAAGTGGAAATATAAAATAGGCAGTTGAATTCTAGAGCTCAGGGAAAAGTGAAAAGTGGAGACACAAATTTGATAGTCTATCAGCATTTATATCATGATTGAGTTATATCACCTTGGGAGTGTGTAGATAGAAAAGATGAGAGGACCAAAGACCAAGCCCTATATGCCAACATTTAAAGGTCAGACAGAAAAGGAGAAGCACCAAAAACGACTACAAAAAGTCCCTGGTAACCCAGACATAATTTTTTCTTTTCTTTTCTTTTCTTTTCCTTTTTTTTTTTTTTTTTTTTGAGACAAGATCTTGCTCTGTCACCCAGGATGCAGTGGCAGTGGCATGATCTCAGCTCAATTCAACCTCCACTCCTCCAGCTCAAGCGATCCTCTCACCTCAGCCTGGTAAGTATCTCATACTACACGCACATGCCATCCTGCTTGGCTAATTTTTGTATTATTCTGTACAGACAGTTTCACCATATTGGCATGGCTGCTCTGGAACTCCTGGGCTCAAGCGATCCGCCTGGTTTGGCCTCCTAAAGTGCTGGGATTACAGGTGTGAGCCACTGTGCCCGGCGATAAAATTTTTAAAGTAAAAGAAGTATATCCCAAAGAAACTCTTCTACATATATATGTCAGAAGATCTGTACCAGAACATTTACATCAGCATTTTTCAAAATATAGCAAAATATGTGGAACAGACTGTAAGACCCATCATCCTTCTTTCTTAGACTCATAAATCAATCCCACGTCATTCTACTAGTTGTCTGAAGATTTAATTTTGGATTCAGTCCCACACTACCACTGTCATAATTCTTGGTGATTTCAATATCCAGAGAGATGATCATTCCAAAAGTCTGATTTCTCAGTGTTTTGACCTCCTCTTCTGCATTGATCTTGTCCTCCAGATTATTTTCACCATCACCCTAACTAAAGCAACAGAATATGACCAGAAAATATATACAACCACAATGACTGGTATATCTTCAAATTCATGATCACTTTTGTGTAGTAGGTCCTTAGTGTCCCTAGTGAACATACATATTCAAAGGCAATTACTCCTCATCCTCCCCAAGATGACAATTTTACACCTTCTTCCCCTTCCTCAAAGCTTCTCCTCCTTTCCCATGTTTACTCTGAGTTAAGAGAACTATTTAAAGAAAAAAATAATCAGAAGAGAACTTTCAAAAACCACTACCACCTTTTCTACCAAACCACTTATGTGGGTGCAAGAACACATTGCTTTCTCTCCTGCTATCATGAATGAATGACCTATTGTCCCATTAGAGGTCATCAGACTTTCCACCTCTAAAAAAGGTGCCAAGCCCTCTTCTCTTCTCAAGAATATTACGCCAGCAATTCTCCCCCTCTTGCCTATATCAATTTTTTCCTCTCTATTAGATCACTCATATCACCAAACAAATATGCTATAATTACTCCCATCTTTCAAAAAAAAGTCTTTAGCTCCACAACCCCAACCAGCTATTTCCCCATTTCTATGCTCTTTATAACAAAACCATCTTGAAAGAGTTTTCTGTACTCTTCAACAATTACTCTACTATCATTTGCATGTTTATCTGTCCTTTTTGCATGATAAAATATACACAATAAAATTTATAGTTTTAACCACCTGTCAGTATACAATTCAGTGGCATTTAGTACAAAATATTGCATAACTATCCCCACCATATGTTTGCAGAGCTTTTACATCATACTAGGCAGAAACTCTATCTATTAAGCACTAACTCAACTTCCCTGTATCCTACAGCCTCTAGCAATGTCTATTCTACTCTCTGTTTCTGTGATTTTGCCTATTCTAAATACCTCATCTGTGATGGTTAATACTGATTGTCAACTTGATTGGATTGAAGGCTGCAAAGTATTGTTCTTGGGTGTGTCCTGCCAAAGGAGATTAACATTTGAGTCAGTGGACTGGGAGATGCAGACCCACCCTCAATCTGGGTGGGCACCATCTAACCAGCTGGAAGCATGGCTAGGATAAAGCAGGCAGATGAATGTGGAAGGACTAGACTTGCTGAGTCTTCTGGCCTTCATCTTTCTCCTGTGCTGGATGCTTCCTGCCCTTGAACATCAGACTCCAAGTTCTTCAGCTTTTAGACTTTGGGACTTACACCTGTGGTTTGCCAGGGGCTCTCAGGCCTTTGGCCCACACTGAAAGCTGCACTGTCAGCTTCCCTACTTTTGAGGTTTTGGGACTTGGACTGATCCACCACTGGTTTCCTTGCTCCTCAACTTGTAGACACGCCTATCATGGGACTTTACCTTGTGATCGTGTGAGTCAATCTCCTTAATAAACTCCCTTTCATACATACATATAGCCTATTCTGTCTCTCTAGAGAACATCATCTAAGTGGAATCACACAATCTTTGTCCTTTTGTGTCTGGCTAATTTCACTTAGCATAGAAATTTCAAGGTTCATTCATGTTTAGCATGCATCAGAACTTCATTCCTTTTTTTTTTTTTTTTATGATGGAGTTTCACTATTGTTGCCCAGGCTGGAGTGCAATGGCGTGATCTTGGCCCACTGCAACTCTGCCTCCCAGGTTCAAGCGATTCTCCTGCCTCAGCCTCCTGAATAGCTGGGACTACAGGTACCCACCACCATGCCCAGCTTTTTGTATTTTTAGTAGAGACGGGGTTTCACCATGTTGGCCAGGCTGGTCTTGAACTCCTGACCTCATGATCCACCCACCTCAGCCTCCCGAAGTGCTGGGATTACAGGCATGAGCCACCACACCTGGTCAAAATTTCATTTTTTATGGCTGAATATTATTTCACTGTATGTATATACCATAATTTGTTTATTCATTCATCCACTGATGAACATTTGGATTGTTTCCATTTTGGGAGATCACTGAATAGAGTTACTATGAACATTTATGTACATCAATCTGTTTGAATACTAGTTTTTTATTCTTTTGAGTACATACCTAGAAATAAAATGGCTAGATTATATGGTAATTCTACATTTAATTTTTTGTGGAACCACCAAACTATATTCCACAGCAGATGCACTATTTTACATTTCTACCAGTCTTCCCATTCACTTTTAACCAACTCCAACTAAGATTCCAACAGTGTCATATCACTGCTCTGCTCAAAATCACCAGTAATTTCCACACTGTCAAATCCAAGGATCCATTCTTACAAATAATCTATTCCCTCCTCTTTAAAACATTTATGGCACTTACCTTCCAGTCTCTTGGTTTTCTGCCTACAATATTGATCACTTATTCTCAGCTTCCTTTGCTATTTCTTCCTCATCTTTCCAATTTCTTGCCATCACAGTGCCCCAGAGCTTGGCTCTAGAACCTCTTTTTTCTGTTCTACACTAATTTCAGTTTTAATAAAATCATGACTATCAAATATATGCATCTAGGCAAATTTCTAACCTGAATTCTAGATTCATATATCCAACTGCCCACTGAATTACTCTACTTAAATATACAGCAGGCATCTTAAACATACCCAAAACTAAATTCCTCATCTTCATCTCAAATATAGTCTTCTCCTAATCCCAGTCATCTCAAAATGTCAAAGCTCAACTCTTCTAGTTGTTCAAAAGCCATCCTTGGATCATCTTTTTTTTTTTCATTCATGTCTCATAATAAAATCTATCAGGAAATTCTGCCTATTTGACCTTCAAAACACATCCAAAACACAATCACTTTTCATCACCTCCACTTGCTATCACCCTAGTCCAAGTCATTACCATCTCCTGCTTGAAAATTGCATTCCTATCTATTTCTTTTCCTTACTTTTGCTTCCAACACAGCAGCCACAGTGATCCAGATTAAAATATAACCAGATCATCATATAATTCTTCTAAAAACTGGTCAAATATTGTTTATCTCACTTGGAATAAAAGACAAAGTCCCAAAAATGATCTACACAGTTTACAACTTAGGAACCACTCCAAACCTCATCACCCCTCTTATCTTTCATACCACATTCATTTACAATATCTCATGACACTATTGGCTTCCTTGCGGTTCCTTGAACTCTGGTGCCTTTACATTTGTTATTACTGGAAGGTTCATTCTCAGATATTAATAAGGCTTCCTCTTTCGCAGGTCTTTGCTTTAATATTCCCTTCATAATAAGGCCTTCCCTGATGATCCCATTTTAAACTGCATAATTTCCCCTCTAGTGAAAGCACTCACTATTCCTCTTCCCACTTGATTTTTTTTTTTTTTTTTTTTTTTGAGACAGAGTTTCACTCTTGTTGCCCAGGCTGGAGTGCAATGGCACGATCTCGGCTCACCACAACCTCCACCTCCCGGGTTCAAGCAATTCTCCTGCCTCAGCCTCCCGAGTAGCTGGGATTACAGCATGATAGCGTGCGCCATCACACCCGGCTAACCGGCTAATTTTTTTTTTTAGTAGAGATGGGGTTTCTCCATGTTGGTCCGACTGATCTCGAATTCCAGATCTCAGGTGATCTGGCCACCTCGGCCTCCCAAAGTGCTGGGATTACAGGCGTGAGCCACCGCACCAGGCCCCCACTTGATTTTTCTACATAACCTTTATATTCAATGAACACAATATATATGTTATTTGTTTATAATATCAACTTAAGTTTGAAAAAGCAGGAATTTATATCTGTTCACTCTGGTATCTCTGGAGACAAAACAATGCCTAGACACAGCTGGCACTGAGAATATTTGTTGAATGAATTAAGATATTACTCGGGACTATTACAGGCATGGTAATAGTATTATAAAAGTCCAGGAAACAAATAACTCAAAAATTAAGTTTGGGTTATATGTGAGAGGAACAGAAGGTAAAATATGATCAAAGAAGAATACATGGGGAATCAAAGCTACTAGCAATTTTATATTTCTTTTGGCTGAGATGCAGGGGAACTGGGATTACAGGTGCAAGCCACCGTGCATGGCATAATTTTGTATTTCTTCAAGTAAAAGGGTATTTACTTTATTATTCTTTGACCTGGACATACACATATTTGTATATATTATATGTATTTTTGTATAGATGAGAATAGATATTTTACATGCATTATTTTAATGGAAGAAGTCGTCAAATTATGTTAAATACTGCTGGAAAAATAGCTAGAAGAGGACCTAGTGAACAAATTTGTCCTTAAAAGCGAAACAAATGAGGAAAGAGATAATTATATATAAATAATCCTTTAAAAACAAAAATTTGTTATGAGGCTGGGCATGATGGCTAACACCTGTAATCCTAGCACATTGGGAGGCCAAAGGGGGAAAAACGCTTGAGCCTAGGAGTGAGACCAGCCTGGGCAACATGGCAAAACCCCATCTCTACAAAATATTTTTAAAAAGAAAAAAAAATTAGCTGGGCACAGTGGCACATGCCTGTAGTCCCAGCTGCTCGGGAGGCTGAGGTGAGAGGATGTCTTGAGCCCGAGAGGCAGAGGTTGCAATGAGCTGTGATTGCACCACTGCACTCCAGCCTAGGCCAGACCCTGTCTCAAAAAAAAAAAAAAAGAGAGAGACAGAGACTGTTATGATTGTTACGAAGGCAAGCACAGAAATGAAACCGTACCTGATGGGTAAAAGAATTCAAGGGAAAATTTTTGCTGTTCCTTTCTTTTTTAATGACAATATTAAGGCATGTTTGTACACCAAGTGAATGATTCAACAGGGCAAAAAACTATCCATGAAGCTAATAAAAAAGAAATGTGGAGAAGGCCCTAAGAAGACAGGAAGGGATCAAAATTCAAAGATTTCAAGTGGAGGAGCCATGTAATTTTATGAAGTAAGAACTGTTAGACTCTATCTCACATCTACTGAATGCAAAACAAACTTGAATGAAGCCAGAATTGTACTAACAATCCAAATTTAAGTATTAAAGTTGCTACAGATATAAACAGCAAGAGAAAAGACCTACTTTGAAAGTCACCGTTGCCTTTGTGCAATAAAATCCTATAGAAACAATAGGATCCTTCAAAGCCTGTGCTTTTTGCTGATGCGTGGTTGATGCAGGATCATTCCCAACAAAGTCTTCCTCGCCATCGTCATAACTCACAATTGCAGGCACAAAGGACCAGGCCCATGATACCCATCCCTGTGGCTGCTCCTCATCTTGCTGTGAATATAACTCTTGACCTTTATACTGAGTAGGATATTGCATATCTATTCTTGTTTCATCTTCAGAACCTATCAATTAAAATTAAGTCACTTTAAATAAGTCAAAAGAATTTAAGAAAATAGAAATACACATCCTTCACAATTTTTCCTCCCATATCCTTCTATTATAAGATATAAACAAATGATACATTGATTATTATTATTTGAAACCAATAATTTAGCATTATGACTCTCAAGTTTCTGTATGTTGTACTGTATCAATCTCCTTTAGTAGGTTATGGTTAATGTGATGTGGAAAGTAGCTTATCAACTGCCCATAACTTTTAACTGTATTTGATAAAGACAAAGAATAAATTAATTATTTAACGTCGCTCATGATGTTTTAAACCAACAACAAAAAACCTACCTCTCAAAAATAAGGCTGATATATTGAAAAACTGACTTTTCTCAGAAACGTAATACCACAAAGATCCAAGAAATATTCTTCATTTCCTGATGCACCCATGGAGGAAAAAAAAATGGAAAGTGCTTCTAGGCAAAATGTACCCCTGCCCAAACAAGAATTATCCCAAAGATGAAAGCAAACATTACAATAAAATGACTTTTATATGTAGCTAAGAAAAATAATAATGTTGGGGCCTCTTTCTTACTAGCAAGTAAGATATTATATACCTTTCCTGTTGTACAGATGAAAAAATTATAGGGAAGAAATTTTATTAGGTTACAAATTGGCAGACCAAAGATTTAGATTCCAACCACTCTTTAATTTATGCCACCTTTGTAAAGACAAACTCCATCAAAGTCCCTTAATATTATTCTAGCTATATAAACAAAAGAGGCATCATGAAATTTAGAAAAAAAAAAAATTACTTTTTAAAAATTTCACAGGGACCAGGAACAGTGACTAGCACCTGTAATCCCAGAACTTTGGGAGGCCGAGATGGGCAGATCACCTGAGCTCAGGAGTTCGAGACCAGCCTCAGCAACATGATGAAACCCTGTCCCTACTAAAAGTACAAAAAACTGTCCAAGTGTAAAATTCATAGGGGCCAGGATCAGTGACATACACCTGTAATCCCAGCACTTTGGGAGGCCAAAGTGGGCAGATCACCTGAGCTCAGGAGTTCAAGACCAGCCTGGGCAACACGGTGAAACCCTATCCCTACTAAAAAAACAAAAAAAATTGTCTGGGTGTGGTGGTGTGTACCCATTATGGTCACAGCAACTTGGGAGGCTGAGGTGGCACGAGAATCACTTGAAGCCAGGAGGCAAGCATTGCAGTGAGCCATGATCATACCACTGCACTGCAGCCTGGGTGACAGAGCAAGACCCTAGACCCTGTCTAAAAAAAAAAAAAAAAAAACACACCATAGGAAAAGTAGTCTCCAGCAGATTCACTCATATCTACTCTCCATTGATAAATCTATAAATACACATACTCTTTTAAATCTTTAAGTAACATCCTTACAGGTTTTCTTATTGAAAAAGCTTTAAAACTTTTTAAACTCTTATGACAGGAGACTCTTGGAACATTCTACATTTATAGGTTATAAATGTTTGCCTTCTTTCACCTGAGAAGGAAAAGGCTTAATAAGAATTAACTAGAGTAACTAAAATAATAGTACCAAGACACTTTAGCCATTGTAGTTCAGAATAAGTTTTATATAAGTTGCAAACCCTGTTGGGCCCACTGGCTCATTCCTATAATCCCAGCACTTTGGGAGTCCGAGATGGCAGGATCACATGAAGCCAGGAGTTCAAGAACAGCCTGCTACAACAAAGTGAGACCCCCCCCACCACGACAAAAATTAAAAAAAAAAAAAAATTTATCAGCCACACTCAATGTCATGCACCTGTAGTCCCAGTCACTCAGGAGGCTGAGGCTGGAGGATTGCTTGAGCCCAGGAGTTCAAGGCTGCAGTGAGCTATGATCATGCCATCATACTCCAGCCTGGGCAAGAGTGAGACTATGTAAATAAATAAATAATAAATACATAAAGTAAAATAAAATTTTAAAAAGACACAAAAAAGCTTTAAATGGACAAATATTTAACACATACTTCACAAAGGTAGATAAAGGCCTATAATCACATTAAAAATTCAAAATAATTAGCCATCAAAAAATGCAAATTAAAAAACCATAAGATAACACAACACACTCATCCCAATGGCAAAAAAGTGAAAAAATACACCATTGAATGTTAGCAAGGATGTAGGCCAACTGCAACTCTTACACATTGTTGATAGGAATATAAAATGGTACAACCACATTGGAAAAAGTTATGGAAGTTTCTTTGAAAAATAAACATATAATTCTACTCTTAAGTATTTACCCAAAAGAAAGAATAGCACATGTCTACGTGAAATTTGTACAAAAATATCTATGAAAGTTTTATTAATAATAGCCAAAAACGAAAACAGCCCAAGTGTCCATCAACAACTGAATGGTAAAATAAACTATAGTATATTCACATGGTATATTCATACAATGTATCTAGCAATGAAAAGGAAAGAACGACTGCTATATGCAACAACATAGATAAATACCAAACACACTATGCTTAATGAAAGAAACCTTTATACATACTGTTTCCATTTATATGAAACTCTAGAATCAGCAAAACTAAATCTATAGTTTTAAGGAATTTCAGAATAGTGTTTTCTGGAGGGGAGGCAGGCAGGTGAAAGGGGGATGACTAGAAAGGGGTATAAGAAACTATCTCAGCTGTAAATGACCTATATCTTGATGAGTGTTTTGCATCACACAGGTGTAGTATTTCTCAAACTCACTGAATTTTACTTTGGAGATTTAACTTCCAAAAAAAACTAAAATCACCCACTTAGTAGAAACTCTATATAACAACAGGCAGCTGAGGGTTAGGGGTGAAGTGTACCAATGTTTGTAACTTAACTTGAAAGGCATCAAAAACAATCATTGTATTGATAAATAGAGAAAGGGATGTTAGATGAACTGATATGTGATGAAGCAAATGTAACAGAATATCAATAGTAGACTCTAGATGATACGTATGTGAGTGTTCACCTTATAATAACTCTTACAGCTTTTCCATATATTTGAAATTTGTCATGTTGGAAAAAAATAAAATAAGTATCCTCTACGAGCTATGTTTGCTCCAGGTATAAGACACTGTTTCTGTCTCAGAAGTGCATTGTCTAACAAAAATTTACCCTCTAGTGTGAAATAAAGGTACGTTTTATATCTATGTACTCTGATTCATGTTGTTCTCCATGCTTTAAGGTAGTAAGATTTTTTAATGAGATAAAGTTTAAATAGCATAAAATTCAACATTTAAAGGTATACAATTCAGTGGGATTTTTTTAATAGTCACAAGTTCTGCTCCCATCACCACTATATAATTTTAGAACATTTTCATCATTCCAAAAAGAAGCCTACTTATTTGCAGTCATTCTCTCCTCCCCTCAAATCCTGCTTACTAATCTACTTCCTGCCTCTACAGAACTGCCTATTCTGAACATTTCTAATGGAATCATAGCACATGTGTTATCTTTTGACTGGCTGCTTTCACTTAAGATAATGCTTTCAAGGTTCATCCATGCTGAAGCCTATATCAGTATTTCATTTTTTTGTATAGCTAAATAATACTCCAATGTATGAATATACCATAATTTGATCATTCATCAGTTGATAGACATTTCAACTGTGTCCAGTTTTTGGCTACTATGAACATGTTACCATGAACATTTCATATATAAGTTTTTACATGGACATATGTTATCAATTCTCTTGATATATACGTAGGAATGGAATTGCTGGGTCAATATGGTAACTCTATATTTAACGTTTTGAAGAACTGCCATATTGTTTTCCAAAGCAACTATATACCATTTTACACTCCCAACAACAACTTATATGAGTTTCAATTTCTCCACATCCTCACCAATACCTGTTATTTTGTATTTTTTTTTATTATAGTCATCTAGTACCTGTGAAGTGGTATGTCATTGAGGTTTTGATTTGCTTGTTTGCTATTTGTTTATCTTCTTTGGAGAAATGTCTCTTTGCCCATTTTTAATTGGTTTATTTGCTCCTAAGTTTTAAATGCCCTTCTCTTAGGGCCTTATCTATGGAAATTAATCATCTTAAAACTTTCTGAGTCTCAGGCCCAATACCAAGTTGAAATCAGTCATTCCTTTCATCTTTCTACATCAGATCATTCATGATATTTATCAAACTTTCTGCCATTCTACCATACATCATACTTAACTAACTACTGACACATCTATCTGTCCCATTTTATCTTAAAATTCTAAGGGAAAGAAATACATCAAAATGATCTCTGTATTTTCCCACATTACATATCCTTCAATGAAGTTTACATTTCATTAATTAACAGCACTAAAATAATTCAATTTTGCTTAAGTGAAGTTTTGCAGAAAAATTACCAATACTATTATGTACTAGGAAATTTTGAGGTTATACTACTTCAACTTTTATCAAATGTATATCCCGAGTCAAGCATGGTGGCTCATGCCTGTAATCCCAGCACTTTGTGATGCTGAGGTGGGCAGATCACTTACGCCTAGGAGTTTGAGACCACCCCGGGCAATACAGCAAAACCTGTCTCTACAAAAAATGCAAAAATTAGTCAGGCATGGTGGCGCGTGCCTGCAGCCCTAACTACTAGGAAGGCTGTGGTAGAAGGATCACCTGAGCCTGGGAGGTCGAGGTTGCAGTGACCCATGATCATGCCACTGCACTCCAGCCTGGGTGCCAGAGCAAAACCCTGTCTCATTCATAAATAAATAAGTAGTACATTCTGAACACTTATATTTATTAGAAATATATAAGTTATTTTTAGCATACAGGAAAAAGTCAGAATGTTATCCAGCATGTAGATAAAATTAAATAGTGTAGGCTGGGTGCAGTGGCTCGTATCCAGCATTTCAGGAGGCCAAGGCGGGCAGATCACAAGGTCAGGAGTTTGAGACCAGCCTGGCCAATATGGTGAAACCCCATCTCTACTAAAAAAATACAAAAATGAGGCAGGCGTGGTGGTGCATGTCTGTAATTCCAGCTACTTGGGAGGCTGAGGCAAGAGAACTGCCTGAACCTGAGAGGCAGAGGTTGCAGTGAGCCATGATTGCACCACGGCACTGCAGCCCAGGCAACGAAACTAGTCTCCGTCTCAAAACAAAACAAAAAAATTAAAATAGTGTAAAACAACCAAAAAACAATCAGCCCATCTCATTAGAATACAGTAAAACTCAATCTAATACATTTTTTAAAGTTTCTCAATCGTAAAATGTAAGAATAGTCTTAAAGTTTTTGTTTAATAAAGTTTTACATTAGTTACCTGTAATGTTTCCTAGCATATCTTTATTATGACAAGTAGGGTCCTCTATTTCACCTTCTTTAAAACTGCCTATTTCTCCGTAGTAAAGAGCAATTCCAAGTTGCATTATACGAATAAACATAGGCAGTTGTTGATCTGTGATAGAAAGTTTCAAACTTTCTACTAAAGTATGAATCTGCATTTTGAAAAAGACAAAAACACCAACAAACGCATGTTTAAAAAGAGTACCTTTTACGTAAAGAAATGTTTTAAAGTCTTCAAATGGCCTAACACATAAGAAATGCTCCAAACATTTTAATACTTAAAACGATACTCTAAGATCTTAGGAATTAAGTAGATTTTGCTATGATGATCAATACACATTAGCTAGAAACTATATTAAACCAAATGATGTACATACAAATAGAATTAATAGTGAGAAGGTATAATCACATTAGATTTCCAGATTACTGTTCCAGAAACAAAGTTAGTTATGTAACCAAATAGCTACTCTATAACATTAAGAGAATAACAGTACTACCCCCAAAAAACAGAACAATCTGTCAAAACCAAGAATAATAAAAATTTTATGTCATTTTAGTGAAACTCTAATCATTCTTTCCAGGTTTATTAACCATAAATAATACATACATCTAAAACCATGTGTTAACTGGGGAAAAGACTAATATTACAACTATGAAAGTATGTAAATAATAAAAATTTTTGTCAAATATGGAAAAACAAGTGAAATGTATGTTGAAAAACGTTTTTCAAATTTTAAATAAGATTTAAATAACAAAAGTTTTTCAAATTGTAAAGATTTAAATGACATAAAATTTATTCAACTGATAAAATGAAACAATTATAACAAAGAAATAAGATTAACTACTAGCAAATAGGATATACAGCAATCAAAGTTCTCCTTAAAGAAAGAGACATCAATGGAATATAAACACAGCTTCGGTGTAATGGTTTCCTGCTGTTATCGAAATATGGAGTAAAACCAATTAAGCCATAAAGTCCACTCTCTTAGAAGGTTTATTTTGACTAATGTATTTGAGTGTCTATGAAAGATGAAGTAGTAGTAATGGCAATCATCGTATTTTTAGGGCTTAAAGCACATAAAAAAGTTCATGTTAAGGGGGAAAAAACTGTATGGGGGGACTGTGAAATACCATATTTCAAATATAAGCACAAGTTTTTAAAAACTGACCTAATAATCATACACTGAATAAACAATGAAGAGGTAAGAAAATGGGGAATGAATGGGGGAGGTGAGCAGGAAAGGAGTATGCACATCTGCTAAAGTTTCCTTAATTTGAAATTTCTCTGCCATATTCTTTTAAATCTTGTGTTGCACCAATAGCACTGGAGATAAGCAGTCAGCAAAACCAACAACAAAGAATCTGTCTTAAGTGTCTTTTTAAAAACTCCTTAAAACGAGTAAGATTAATACTCAATAGGAAAATGGATAAAGAACCCGAACTGAGAATACAAAGAACAAATGACCAGTGAATGTGTTTTCAAAAATCTAACTTCAGTAATAAACAGCAATTAAATTACATATCATTTGTTGTTCAACAAGTTGGCAATTTTTAAAATATCATCATATTTAAGGATAACAAGAGTATGATGTAGGCACTCCCCCTAATGTTCATGGGAGTATAACCTGGCTAAATCTTTCTGGAAACAATTTGGCAACACAGATCACAGGTCTTAAAAAAAAGATATTTGCAATTATACAAATCTTTCCTAAGGAATTACTCAGGAAATGTGGTCAAAGATCTATGCACAGAATTTCACTGCTCTGAGAAACTGCAAAGTAAATTTCTAAAAACAGGAGAAACGTTAAATAAATTACGTACCCATAGGATCTGTATCTCATAAACGTCATAATCACCAGAACATATTTATTTCACACAAAAAAATGGAAAATTATAAAAAGCCAACCCAAAATATAAATGCATTCAAAATAAACATACATGAAAGATTTGAAAAGAAACAGAGGGGCCAGGCACGGTGATTCATGCCTGTAATCCCAGCACTTTGGGAGGCCGAGCCAGGGGGATCACGCATGAGGTCAGGAGCTCGAGACCAGCCTGATCAACAGGGCAAAACCCTGTCTCTACTAAAAATACAAAAATTAGCCAGGCCTGGTGGACGGCACCTGTAATCCCAGCTACTCGGGAGACTGAGGCAGGAGAATTGTTTGAACCCAGGAGGCAGAGGTTGCAGTGAGCTGAGATCATGCCATTGCACTCCAGCCTGGGCAACAAGAACAAGACTCTGTCTCAAAAAAAAAAAAAAAAGAAAAGAAAGAAAAGAAATAGAATATCCGGAACATTTTGAGAAACCTCTGTTTGTGAGGTAATTAATGAGGTCGACCATATCTATTTAATACATATTCCCTAGGATTAGGAATTGGAAGGATGATGGGTCTAACCCAAAATGGCAAATCTCAACATTACAATAGTATTAACAAAAAACTCAGGCGGGCATGGTGGTTCATGCCAGGATTCCCAGCACTTTGGGAGGCGTAGACAGGAGAATTACTTGAAGCTAGGAGGTTCAAGACCAGCCTGAGCTGCAGAGTGAGACTCCGTCTCTACAAAAAACAATTTAAAATGAGCCAGGGATAGAGACATGCGCCTGTAGTTCTAGCTACTTGAGAGCGTGAGGCAGAAGGATCGCTTGAGCCCAGGAGTTCAAGGTTACAGTGAAGTATGATTGTGCCACTGCACTCCAGCCTGGGTGACAGGGAGCCTCGAAGGTAAAGAAAAAAGGAAAGAGGAAAAAGGAGAGAGAGCAGAGGGGAGGGGAGAGAAAGGGAGGAGAAGGGAGGGAGAAAGGAGGGAATTAAAAAGAGAGAGAAAAGAAAAAAAGAAATAAAACCTCAAAAATTGATTTCAGTTGAGCATAAAACATTGATATCACATATTTGGCAACTATTATACACGTTTATTTATGTTAAGGGACTTTTTCAGTGAAATGTCATGGCTAATCAGTTGTGAGAACACAAACTTACTTATATGCCAACACTAAGTTTTTTCTCATCTATTTTTATCTTCCTCTAATATAACCACATCCCAGAACAGACCATTACATATGCACTAATGATCAAAAAGAGTATTTTATATAGTAAACGTACATATATCCATTACTTGCTTTCAATGTATCTTGAATTTACCTTCACATTCCCCAACTTTACTAGAAAACCCAAGGCTAAAGAAAGTAAGCCCATTTCCCTGAGATAGAGCCATCAATATTACTAAGTTAATTCTTTTCCATGTTTATCTTTGCCAAAGAAGCTAATTCAAATATAGAAGGAAAAAGTAACAGAATATAAACAAACCAATATGCATTATACACTGTGTGGAAAAAAGTAAAACACAGGTGACTGAGCACTACCAAGAAAAAAAATGTAGATTTTACATATTAAGTACAGTAAGGCTACATAAAATAGAAAAAATTATATTTTAAATAAAATATAATGTAACAAAAACAAACCTAGTTTTTATACAACCATACCCAAACAGAAACAGTAGTCAATACCAGTGTTCAGACACCTAAGTCCAGCCCTTCCATCACAGAACTTTGACAGTCAGTGGCAAGTATTTCAACAATAAACATTTATTCCACATTAAAACCTAGTTAACGGATCAGAAGTCACCGAATTCTTTTTCCAAGATACAGTGATAGGAAGACAAACAATATTCAGAAAACTTAAATAAGACAACAATATTTATGCTTAGATACTAACCACATACATTGAAAACATACACTACATTGGAGAGAAAATTTTCACAGGTATCAAAAGACATGTCCTGTGCTCACTTAGAAATGGAAGCTAAATCTTTGGTATACATGGACATAAAGATGGGAACAACAGACAGTGTGGACTCTAAAAGGAAGGAAGGAGGGAGAGAGAATAAGCGCTGAAAAACTTCCTATTGGGTACTATGTTCACTATCTGGGTGATGGTATCAATGGGAGCCCAAACCTAAGCATCATACAATATATCCTTATAACAAATCCCTTAATCTTAAATAAAAATGGAAACAAAAAATAAAAAGACATGTCCTGAATAACTCCCTAAGATTTTAATTACATTTTAAAAATCATAAATCAAAAGCTAAAACTTCTTGAACCAATAAACTAAAATATTGGGTTAGTATATCAAGCTTTACAAAGTCACCTAGTAAAGAGAAGAAAAAGTATAGATAGCAGATCATGCTGAACAGATTATAAGAACTGAAATACAGAATACTGATATGCAGTCCATTGTGGGTATAAATATACCCTTTAATATTATTTCCTCTATCTACTTGAAGAGAGAAACACTAATAAACAGCTGGACAAACTAAAAAAATAAAATTACAGAGAAAAGTTGTCTCTAAACTCTACTAGAATATATCATACAGAAATGTATAAATACAACATAAAAATCATAAACAGAAATAAAATTTTTATAAAAACAAATGGCATACATATTTATAAGGTTAATTTCCTCATTTGTTAATAATGATTATCATCCGCAAGAGTCAATAAACAAAATAAAGACATGCAACTTAACTACAAAAAAAAGAGATACCTACTTTAATAACAGATGGCATCTTGGAATTTAGGTTATCATATGTAAAATGAAGACGAGTTCTGAAGGAACATTTGTACAATAAAGGATCCTGGTAAAATTCTATTTTACCACTGGCATTCCGTTTATCAAGACAAACTGTACAGTCAGAAAAATTGATAACCTTTCTCAGCACCAAATCAGTTGCTAAAAAGGAAAGAAAACATTTTAAGTAAAAAGGAAAATGAGCAAGGGAAAGGCAACCATTATTTATTAGTATAAATAGTAATAAAACTAATAACAGAAAATAAGATTCATGGAGCGTTTAATACATAATGCCAGACCACATGCAATGAACTTTTCATTTTATTATACAATTTAAATCTTCCAACAACTTTATGAAATAGGCACAATTCTCCCCATTTTATACGTAAAGAATCAGAGACCTAATTAGCTTACCCCCAATCTGCATGACACATTAACTACAAATTTTTTTAGTTATGAAAAATTTCACTACAGTTCTCTTACACAATGAGATAATAAAATTCTTAAGAATCCATACTAAAGATAATTTTTTGAAGAAGTCATTCACTTAACATTCATTTTATATTAAAAAACTCACTGCTACTCTAAACTTGCACTATCCAATATGGTAGCCACCAGCCATATGTGGCTATTTAAAATTAAAATTATATAAAAATAAAAATTCAGGTCCTTGGTTGCACTAGCTATATTTCAAGTGCTCAACAGCCACATGTGGCTAGTGGCTACCATATTGGAGAGAGAAGATAAAAAACACTTATATTATGACAGAAAGGTCTAGTGGAAAATACCACATTAATAAAGAAATCACCAATAACAGTCTAGAGTATATTTTCAAAGGAATAAAAATAAAACAGTTGATGGTAAAGTATAAAAGTATGAAATGAAGCCTTTAGCAAATCAATAATTTATTTCTTAACTGATAAGCAATTCCTAGGTAAATATCAGGCCCAAATCTACTTGCCCAGTGATTTTAAGTTAGCCATGGGAATTTAAAAAACAATAAAATGTGTTTTAGTTCGGGTTACAACACTATTTCTGAGTATATCCTGGTAACTTCTAATTAATTCAACATTTTATTTTTTAAGTTTTTAAAAAGTAGAAATTAAAGAAGATGTGTCTAAATAGTATTATTTGCAGATAAATTTCAAAGTTGTCTGTTACTTGAAAAAAATATGACTACCATATTTCAAATGTACATATTACATGAATAATGATTTAGTTACTAATATTATATGTGTACACAAATTAAGAAATTACAATAGTAGGACTAGAAATGAGAAAAAAAAACATAAGATATCCTGTAGGTGTTTCCTTCCCTCTCTTTATGATAACAATTATCATTTTCTGAGTATTTGCTATTACTCAGATACTACACTAAGTCTTTTACATCTCTTATCTGACAATATTTATAAGATCCTGTTAAAAAATGTGAAAACTGAGGCACAGTGGTAATAGTTTGTCTACTGTTATACAGTTTATAAAGATTAGAGCTGTAATTCAAACTCTGGCAACCGTACTGCAGAGCTCATGTTCTCATCTACTGTGCTATAAGAACGTAAGCTATTCAGTCCAGGCATGATGGTCCACGCCTATAATCCCAGCACTTTGGGAAGTGGAGGCAGATTGCTTGAGGCCAGGAGTTCAAAATCAGCCTGGGCAAAGTGGTGAAACCCCATCTCTACTACAAATACAACAATTAGCTGGGTGTGGTGGCAAATGCAGAAAATCACAGCTACTCAGGAGACTGAGGCACAAGAATGACTTGAACCCAGGGGGTAGAGCTTGCAGTGAGCCAAGATCATGCCACTGCACTCCAGCCTGGACAACAGAATAAGACTCTCTCTAAAAAAAAAAAAAAATTTAAGTATTCATATTTCAAGGATACCCCAGACAATTACTATTCAGTGAAAAAAGGAAATTACTGTTTAAAAAAAATTTTTTTTAAACATGAAATATAACAGCAACTATATTTCAAAAACTTACAAAATGAATTATAGTTTCTGGTACTTACTTTAAAAATATGCTACAATTTAATCAGTAAAATATTATTCATCACTGAAATTAGGGCTCTTCAACTATATACGCCAATATATAGAAACATTAAAAGCATAGTATTGATTGAAAACAGCAAACCTAAAATACAACATATAAGAATACTATTTTTAAAAAAAAGGTAGGAAACTTATTCAAAGAAATAGAGAAAACTTCCCAAACCTGGAGAAAGCAATCAAAGAAAAGCCTAAGACCTTTGGATTCACTGTCATATTCTACCAAACATTTAAAGAACTCATACCAATATTCACAAACTATTCCAAAAAATTGAAGTGGAGGGAATTCTTCCAAAATCATTTCCATACTATCCAAAGCAATCTATGAAATCAATGCAATCCCTATCAAAATACCAATGACACTTTCACAGACATAAGAAAAAACAATCCTAAAATATGTATGGAACCACAAAGACCCTAAATACTCAAAGCAACCCCAAGCAAAAAGAACACAGCTGGAGGCATCATACTCCCTGACTTTAAAATTTACTAAAAGCAATAATAACCAAAACAGCATGGTACTGGCACAAAAAAAGACACATAGCCCAGTGGAATAAAATTTAAAAACCCAGAAATAAATCCAAGCATTTACAGCCAACTGATTTTCTACATAGGGGCCAAGAAAACACACTGAGGAAAAGAACAGTCTCTTCAATAAATGGTGCTGGGAAAACGGGATATCTATATGCAGAACAAACCTAGACCCTTATCTCTCACTACAAAAATCAACTTGAGATAGATAAAAGACTTAAATGTAAGACCTGACATTGGTCTAGGCAAAGAATTTATGACTAAGACCTCAAGAGCATAGGCAACATGCTTTTGAATATACATCTTTTCTACCACAAAGACACACGCATGTGTATGTTCATTGCAGCACTATACACAATAGCAAAGACATGGAATCAACCTAGATGCCCAACAGTGGACTAGATAAAGAAAATACAAGACATATACACCATGGAATACTACATAGACATAAAAAAAGATGAAATCATGTCCTTTGCAGCAATATGGATAGAGCTGGAGGGCATTATCCTAAGCAAATTAATGCAGGAACCGAAAAACAAACACCGCATGTTCTCAATTATAAGTGGGAGCTAAGCACCGAGTATACATGGACACAAAGAAGGGAACAATAAATACCAAGGCCTACCTGAGGGTGGAGGGTGGGAGGAAGGTAAGAATCAAAAGATTAACCATTAGGTACTATGCTCATTACTTGAACGACAAAATAATCTGTATACCAAATGCACGCAACATGCAATTTACCCAAGTAACAGACCTGCACATGTACCCCCTGAACCTAAAATATAACTTGGAAAGGAAAAAAAAGAAATATTAATTCTCACATATAGTATGGATGGTAATAAATTGATTTAACCATTTCAGAGAACAATTCAGCAATATAAAACATAACTGAATGTTTACATACTCAGTTATTCTTTTCCTGATCATAATTTACAGAACTTGAATATGTAATGAGGAAACATAGAAAAGGATGTACATTCCAGCATTATGGGCAATGTCAGTATTTTAGAACAACTTGAATGTCAACCATATGGGAGATGATAGGATTCTGCCTCTAATAGTAGAAAAGATTAGATATTCTGAAGACCTTTATATTGAAATAAAAGTCTTGGAAATTATTTTAAAAATATGTAAGGGGAAGGAATGAGTTAAAGGAGAAAGGATAGATGGCCCAAATATTTTATTTTTTAATCCATTATGGCAAGTAATTAGTGCAATCTGATTTGGTGTCAACTGAACATATTATGTTTATTGGTCTTTGGGGTATACTCTTTTTTACATGTTTGTTCAAGTCTCCTGTCCATTTTTCTATTGAGCTATTTTTTTCTTATTGATTTATAAAAGTTATATATTGTGGATATAAGTATGTTGCAAATTGTAAGTATCAAGAATATACACTTCCATCTGTGGCTTGTCTTTTTACCCTCATAAAGACATTACAATTCTTATTTTAACTGCAATATTTTAATACAGCCTCATACATTACTTGTTGGTATAAAAAAATGGCATTACTATTATGAAAAAACTATTTGTCAGTTATCTCTGAAGCTTAACATAGGCCTACAGTATGACCCAGTAATTTCACTCCTAGGCATATACCCAACAGAAATATATGTATATGTCCACCAAAGGACATGTATGAAAATGTTCATTATAGCATTATTCATTATAGCCAAAACTGGACATAATTAAATCTATATCAATAGTACACTGAGCAAAAAAATGTTTTATTCACAACATGGACCAGACCTGCAAACTCACCATCCCCCATACATCAGGAAAGACCAGTGTAGGCAGAATCCCAACCCTTCCTCACCTGATTGTGCAGGGAGAGGAAACAGATATATACACACACAAATGAACTATTGTTACAAAAACCTGAATAAATTTCACTTACATAATATTGAGCAAAATAATCTAGGCCCAAAAATACATATGGTTCCATTCAAATAAAAATTTAAAGAGTCAAAATCCTACTATGGTGTCAGATGTCAGGAAAGTGGTTGCTTTGGGGAAAGAAGGGGCAGTAGTAAGTGAATATATGTACAACAAGCACTTCTGGGTACTGAGATTGTTCAATTTCTTGAGCTTGGTAGTGGTTACATGAGTATGTTCATTTTATGGTATGTCATTTCGCTATGTGGGTTCTCTGTTTGTTTTTGAGTTTTTTTGTTTGTTTGTTTGAGATGGAGTCTTGCTCTATCGCCAAGGCTAGAATGCAGTGGCACAATCTCGGCTCACCCAGCCTCCACTTCCCAGGTTCAAGCGATTCTCCTGCCTCAGCCTCCCAAGTAGCTAGGATTACAGGCACCTGCCACCATGCCCAGCTAAATTTTTTTTGTATTTTTAGTAGAGATGGTGTTTTACCATGCTGGCCAGGCGGGTCTCAAACTCCTGACCTCAGGTGATCCGCCTGCCTCAGCCTCCCAAAATGCTGGGATTACAGGCGTAAGCCACCACACCTGGCCAGTTATGTGTTTTTGCTTAATGCTCTTTCTTTTTTGTATGTTATGCTTCACTTAAAAAAAACTATTTTAAAAAAAAACTAATAAAAGGGAAAATAATAGTTTCTTCCTCAGAGAGTTAAAGGGTTAAACAAGATAATTAATACAAAATATATAACACTAGCCCTGGTACTAAATAAACAGAAGATACTATTTTCACTGTCTTTATCACCACCATCATCATGAGCTTTCATATGGTATCATATTTGCTTCTGAAGATACATTGGCAAGTTAGAAGCAGTCATTTTATAAATGACTCACCCAAGTTTGCACTATCAATCAATAGTGGAGAGAAGATTCCAACTAAGATCTTCCAACTCCTGATCCAGAATTCTAATTCATGATAATTTCCAAAAGTAAAATTGGCATTGCTTCTACATTAAAAATTATATTTCTGGCTGGGCATGGTGGCTCACGCCTGTAATCCCAGCATTCTGGGAGGCCGAGGCAGGCAGATCACTTGAGGTCAGGAATTCGAGAACAGACTGGCCAACATGGTGAAACCCCATCTCTACTAAAAATATAAAAATTAGCCAGGCATGCTGGCAGGCGCCTAGAGTCCCAGCTACTTGGGGACAGGCATGCTGGCAGGCGCCTAAAGTCCCAGCTACTTGGGAGGTTGAGGCAGGAGAATCGCTTGAACCCGGGAGGCAGAAGTTGCAGTGAGCCAAGATTGCATCACTGCACCCCAGCCTGGGTGACAGAGCGAGACTCTGTGTCAAAAACGTTAATTAATTAAAATAAAATTTCTTCACCAAAAATGTCAACTCATTAATTCAATCCTACATTGTCCAGTTCTATTTGTTTTCTATTTTCCATAGCTGCTTCTTCCAGCCTTTTAATCAAATATTTCTTTCCATAGAAGATGCAAAGGAGGCATTAACAATATATAAGAAATGATGTTTGGGCCTTACCTACACTCTTATTTATGTCATAACAAAGCTGTAACATCAGGATTCTCCTTTTGTTAAATATGAAGACTAAAGCTTAAAAAACACATAATAATAAAACTATATTCCAGTTCTACTGCTTCCTAGTTATATGCCTTAATCAGGCAAATTAAACACTCTTGAGACTCAATTTCACCTTGCTTTAACCCTTTAACTGGGATTTATGATGAATAAATGAATATATTACTAAATATCAAAAAGAGATAAAAAGAGGCTTCAGGACAACCAAGAAATTCCAGGCCTGGCATGGTGGTTCACACCTGTAATCCCAACACTTTGGGAGGCCGAGGCGGGTGGATCACTTGAGTCCAGGAGTTTGAGACCAGCCTGGGCAACAGGGCAAAACCCCATCTCTACAAAAAATGCAAAAATTAGCCAGGCATAGTGGTGCACGCCTGTGGTCCCAGCTACTTGGGAAGCTGAGATGGGAGGATTACCTGAGCCCAGGAAGTCGAAGCTGCAGTGAGCCAAGATAACACCACTGCACTCCAGCCTGGGCAACAGAATGAGACTGTTTCTCAAAAAGGAAAGGGGAAGAGGAGAGGGGGCAGGGGAGAAGCGAGGAGAGGGAAGGGAGGATGAAAGGGGGAGGGGAGGGGGGATGGTGGGGGAGAGAGGAGGAAAAGAAGAAAGAAATTCCAAATGTGCTTTGGAATACACAAGCCTAAAACATAAATCAATCAGATATATTACCTTGCCTTCACCAAGCTTTGTAAATGCAACATGATGCCTTTCACCTTTCAAAAACATAAACAATTCAAACTAAGTATCATTTAACTTTTATTGCTACAACCCATGGCACTATAAAATATAGTCATGTACTGCGTAACAATACCTAAGTCAACAACAGACCATATATCTATGATGGTTGTCCCATAAGATTATAATACTATATTTTTACTATACCTTTTCTGTTTTTAGATACACAAATACCACTGTGTTACAACTACCTGCAGTACTCAGCACAATAACATGCTGTACAGGTTTGCAGCCTAGGAGCAATAATAGCCTATACCATATACCTGAGGTGTGTACTGGCTATACCATCTAGGTTTGTGTAAGTATACTCTATGATGTTTGCATAACAACAAAATCGTCTAAGATGCATTTATCAGAATACGTCCCTGTTGTTAAGCAATGCATTATTGTATTATACACCACATTTGAAACAAGCATGTGGCAGGTAAGAAAATGAAAATTAAAAGTATTAAAAAACAAGTACAGGCCATGCATGGTGGCTCATAACTGTAATCTCAGCACTTTGCGGGGCCAAGGCAGGCAAATTGCTAGAGCTCAGGAGTTTAAGACCAACCTGGGCAACGTGGCAAAACCTTGTCACTACAAAAAAACACAAAAATTTGGCCAGGCGCGGTGGCTCACACCTGTAATCCCAGCACTTCGGAAGGCCGAGGCAGGCGGATCACAAGGTCAAAAGATGGAGACCATCCTGGCTAACACGGTGAGACCCCATCTCTACTAAAAATACAAAAAATTAGTCAGGCATGGTAGTGGGCACCTGTAGTCCCAGCTACTCGGGAGGCTGAGGCAGGAGAATGGTGTGAACCTGGGAGGTGCAACTTGCAGTGAGCCGAGATCGCACCACTGCACTCCAGCCTGTGTGACAGAGCAAGACTCTGTCTCAAAAAAAAAAAAAAAAAAAAAAGCCAGGCATGGCAGCATGTGCCTGTAGTCCCAGCTACTCAAGAGACTGAGGTGAGAGGATTGCTTAAGCCTAGGAGGCAGAGGTTGCAGTGAGTTGAGATCACACCACTGCACTCCAGCCTGGGCAACAGAGCCAGACCCTGTCTCAAAAATAAACAAACAAAAAAAAAAACCCCACAAGTATAGATTTCTGAGTTTGGAGTGTCTCCTAACCTCCTGTAATCATATGCAACATTTTGTATATGTGCATTCTTTTTCCACACTGGAGGCATGAAGATTTGATAACATTTACCAGCAAGTCAGTTGGCCCAAAGAAAGGTTAAGAGTTAAAGCAATTGTTTCAATTATGGAAAAATATACAGTATTCTTGATATTTACTCACCAGAAATATCCATGAATGCACGATCCCATAATTCACCTACTGTGTAACATTCTGCAGAAGTGATGTTGACTGAAAGAACGATATCGTCTTCAACATATTTTAATATGAGATTATTTATCACAATGTTTACATTATTTACAACTCGTCTAATCAGACTCTGCACATAACCTATAAAATAGAAAAAAAGATTTTAATTAGCCACAAATCTCTCAGTAAATAATTATTTCTTAAAATGTTATTGAACTTAATGCATGAGAAAGGTGGGTATTATTTAGCATATTTCCCAAAGAGAAACTAAAGTTCAGATAGGTTAAAAGGCTTGCCAAAGTGACACAGTTAGTAAGTAGCAGATCCAGCCCAACAAATGTCATTATCAAGAAGTTCCATAGTGAAGTATTCACACACTAAGAGAAACCACAAAGACCATATATATTTTTGATAACATAATACTAGATCCCATACAATGATTATCCTATACGTCAAGTACTTTGTTTGATTTTTGCTTATTGTATTATGTAAATATTTTCCAAAATGAAACAATGTTACTAAATGCTGATTATACAGTATATTAAAAGATGGGCTTCTTTAAGCTTAAGCTTCTTTTTAAATCAGCTACCATCAACTCTTCCCAGTTTAGCCATAAAAATATTTAAAAGTTATGCCTGGGATAGAGGAAACATGACCATCATAATGAATTCAACTCTATTCACTTACTAATATTTAATGTTAAAATAGAGTAGAGGGGAAAATACGAATGAAGAAAATGTAGACAGGAAGAGTTAAAGAAATATTTTTAAAATACTACCATGAAGAAGACAGAAAAATGAAAAAACAAAAGGAAGGAAGGAAGAAGAATGTATGAAAGTAGAATAAGAACACAGGGAAATAAGAAAAAGAAACAGAAATACTAGTTAACTCAAAACACTAAAAGTAATTAATGAACATTCTATTTCTTCATGGCTTGCTTAGAATCTCCAAATTTTTTCTTTTAATTTCATGCTACTGTGGAATACTTCATAATCTCACTTACGTTTCTCACGTAGGTGTGTACATGGATACATTATTCAGTAATTTAGTTAAAAATATAAATAACACTTTATAAAAAGCATTTTAAAAGCCAGGAGAAAAAAAAATTAATCTTTTCCACTGTAAAAAGCTAACTAAAAGGTAATGCATTTCCACTATTAAAGGAAACTATTTAAAAGGTAATTAAAATTTTAGCTATTTCATGAAATAACCATATGGTTGTATTCTTTAACCCAGAATGTTACTGGACAAAACAGAATCAACTTCTGTCAGCAACTGACATTGTTAACACCTATACTAAAGACTGCTGGGAGAAAGCTTATTGAAATCTATTCAACCATAACATGTTTGCAAAACCCAACTCCTTCATTCATTCCCAATGATGCAAATAGGAAAGAAATGTAATACAACTTAGATTCGAGCTTTTCTCCTATATAGAAACTATTAGCAGCTTTTAGAGTGCCAATTATCACATGCTACAAAATTAATGTTCAAAATATTAATAGATTTAAAGTAACAATTACTATTTCATGAGTAGATGCTAAAATAATTCTTAACAAATGAGACTTCCAAAAGAAATTTTAAGTATCAACATTTTAACCTTAGAATGTACATAACCCCATGTTATTACTACTCAACGCAGATTTTTAAAAATAAAAATAGGGCCGGGCGCGGTGGCTCACACCTGTAATCTCAGCACTTTAGGAGGCCGAGGCGGGCGGATCACGCGGTCAAAAGATGGAGACCATACTGGCTAACATGGTGAAATCCCATCTCTACCGAAAATACAAAAAAATTAGACAGGTGTGGTGTCGGGCGCCTGTAGTCCCAGCTACTCAGGAGGCTGAGGCAGGAGGATGGCGTGAACCCAGAAGGCGGAGCCTGCAGTGAGTCGAGATCGCGCCGCTGCACTCCAGCCTGGGCGACACAGCAAGGCTCCTTCTCAAAAATAAATACGTTTCCAAGAAGTCAAGTGACCATGACTAATATTGGTTTCCCTATTTCTCAAAAACCTGTCATGAATAGGGAACTGTTTTGTTTTGTTTTTTTGAGACGGAGTCTCTCTCTCTCTATTGCCCAGGCTGGAGTGCAAAGGTACGATCTCGGCTCATGGCAACCTCCGCCTCCCGAGTTCAAGTGATTCTCCTTCCTCAGTCTCCTGACTAGCTAGGATTACAGGCCCGTGCCACCACGTCAGGCTAATTTTTGTATTTTTTTTAGTAGAGATGGGGTTTCACCATATTGGCCAGGCTGGTCTCGAACTCCTGACCTCGTGATCCGCCCACCTCAGCCTCCCAAAGTACTGGGATTGCAGACATAAGCCACCATGCCCAGCCAATAGAGTACTCTTAAAAACCACGTAAGCGTTCACGAGTTTTTATTATCTTTAAAACAGTATCAAAAATAGCACAGAAATATAATGCAAAGTAATAGAAACATAAAATATGTATTTTAACTGATAGAACACTACTGATGGATTGTTCATCTTTTTAAAAATATTTTCTGGCTGGGCATGGTGGCTCACACCTATAATCCCAGCGCTTTGGGAGACTGAAGCAGGCAGATCGTTTGAGCTCAGGGGTTCAAGACCAGCCTGGGCAACATGGTAAAACCCCGTCTCTACAAAACTACAAAAATTAACTGGGTGTGGTGGCATGTGCCTTTAGTCCCAGTTACTCGGGAGGCTAAGGCAGCAGAATCGCTTGAGCACCAGAGGTGGAGGTTTTGGTGAGCCAAAGTTGCACCATCACACTCCAGCCTGGGTGATGGGAGTGAAACTCTGTCTCAAAATAATATATATTTTTTTCTTTCCATTTTGTATTATAAAACTGACATACAAATTGAGACGAATAAGCCAATTCACCAAAGTAAAAGAAACAAATATCGAAAGAACTACTTCTGTAGAAGACTATTTCTATTTCCTTATTAAAAATGCAATGTCAAAATAAGTAACAGAAACTTATTAGTGGAATAAATGACACACTGTCTCTATAATCCCTCAAAGTAACTTGCTTCTATGCAAGCTACAAGATAGTGTCAAGCAGATCTAATAGCTCTCATCACTCCATACTTAGAGACTCCCTGGGACTGTATTTGTTCCAATAACATAATAATCATCCAGGTCTACTCCACAAGCATCTGAAAATGGAAAGTCACACTAAGGATGAGACCTTACAAGATGTAATATTAGATGGCTCTAAAACAGCCTGCTACTTAACCTTTCTCCAGAAATTCTTATTATCTACCTCTCCCCATACCTCATATAACCCCTTCTTCCAAACATACATCTATGTCCACAGGACCAGTTGAAAACACTAAATTTTCACTAACTTTGCTCGTGTTCTTCCTCCTTTTTAGAATACTTTTTGTCCATTCACACTTCTTGTTCAGGTGCAGTATAATTTTCCTCTGCCTTATATTGTCTTCTCCAATGTCCTCCATCCTATACCTCAACATTAAAGAGAAATGCCTCTATGACTTTTCTTGGGCTTATGCTACTATTAGTCATTTGCTTGTGTATATGTTTGGTTATCTTCTCTGATAAACTGTGAAATCCTAGAGAAAAAAGATTATATGTTATTTATTTCTCTGATAGTCTTAAATGGCATGTATCAAAATTTTTTGGTTATAAAGAGACACCATCTGCAATTGATTCATCTTGATGTGGTCACTGGGAAGCCAAGTTGCTCATAATCAGAAATTCCACGGTTGATGACTTGGTTACAGTACATAAAAACATCTTAGTCAAGTTTTTGGTGTAAAATTTATTTAAGCATTATGTAGCATCAGATAGGAAATTTATGCTCAAATGGTTAAAGGGAAAATAAGTTCTTTAGAATGTTCTTGTCTTTTATGAAATGCTGAAATTGTTTCAAAATAAAAAGTTTGTTAAAAGGGCAAGAATAAAAAATCTTGATTGTCAATGTCATAGACAGGCCCAATAAAATATGAATTAAAAATGTTTATCAGATTTAGTAACTAGATAATAATTGTGGGCAATTACTGTAGAAGCTAAAAAAAAAACAGACGTGAGTTGGTGATACTGTATTATTTAAGATGGTCACAGAAGTTCTAGACAATGAAATAAAGGGAAAAAAGAGAAATTAGTGTATAAGTATTGCAAAGGAGGGAAAAAAGTCATTTCACAAAGATGACAGTACTTTTTATATAGAAGCTCCAAAAGAAGAGACTAAAAAATACTGAATACTGGTCAGCTAACAAAGTATAAAAGTTAGCTTTCCTATACAAAAAAAGTGATAAAAAGAAAATGGTAAAAAATGGAAATCCCAATTAGCAATAAAATGTATGAGATAGCATTTTCCACCTATAAAAGTTTAAGAGATGTTTTTTAATAATAAAAAACAGCATTGGACTAAAAATGTGATTGGAATAAAGTATTGTTACAAACTTTTCACCAAGTAATTTAGCCATTTTATGCCAAAAACCTTAAAAGTGCTCGCAAATTTTGACTCTATAAATTGGAAAGGATTTTTCCTAAAGAAATAAGCAGAGGTGTATGCAAAGACTTACCTACATATGTTTGCTAAAGCATTTTACAAAACTAAAAATAACAAATAACCTAAATATCAAACAAAAAAAAAAAGGACTGGTTGAATAAACTGTAGAAGAGTTACACAACAGGATTGTATGCCACTGACCGAAATAACAATGTAAAAAATACAAATGGCCTGGAAACATGCTTTTGGCATAACATTAAATGAAAAATTTAGGCTACCAAAAATTGTGTGTGTGTGCATATGTGTGAATGTGTGTGTATAAAGGAAGAAAAGACTCTCTAAAAGGTTGTACACCACGTTAACCGATTTCAGTTCTGGGTAAGATAAAGTAAGCACTCTACCCTGTCTTTCCCAGTGACTGCAGCCATAAAACCTGGAAAGAATGTGTGGAGCAGCTACTTCAGGGCTCTGAAAAAGTAAATAGTAGGCATGAGATGGGAAACAGAAACAAAAAACAGAGTGACCAAAGAAAAACAACAAATGAAATGGCAAGTGTAAATTCAAACACATCAATAATTATATTCTAATTTAATCACACTGTGGTCAGAGAGAATGATACATGATACTGATGCTTTGAAATTTCTCAAGACTTCCTTTTCAACGAAGTCTTTGTTAATATCTGTAGATACTCAATGTGTGCATCAAAAGAAATGTATACTGTCTTACGTGCCTAGTGCAGAGTTTACATGTGTCTGCTAAAACAAAATTTTGATATCCAATGATCTAATTTGGAGATTTTTTTTTCCTGATTGATTTATGACCTTTCAAAGTCAGATTGTTAGGTACATACAAAGTCAACGTGTATTTTCTGGAGAACTATATCTTTTATTATAATTTAGTATCTTTATTACCTATTTCCATTAATGTCTTTTGTCTTTAATTTTTTTATTTTTGCCTCATTTTCATACAAAGATACAGATTTATTTTTGACTACTATTTGTCTCTTATATTATCTCCCATACTTTCATTTTTGATCTGTCTTGCCTCTGTTTTATGTGTGTGTTCAGAAGCCATACACACGTGGACATGACAACTCCCTCCTTTTAGTGCCCAAAAGATATTATTTGTGGTTCATTAGAGCTCATCTTCCTTTGGCTTTGTACTGTGGTTGATAGTTTAAAAGGCTCCTATCCTAAACAGTTAATTCTTTGAGGGCAAAAATAGCCTTCAATGAGCTGCTCTAGCATATTGTTCACATAATGATACACATTTAAGGAAATAAACAGCCTGTCTCCACTAAGCAATACTTTGAAATTCAGTCAAATTTAAATGAAATAAAGGCTCTCTAATGACATTTTCTGTAATAAAATATAAACATCAGCTATCTTAAAGGTTATTCACAAAGTAATAGTTTGAAGCATAATCCATGTAAAAATGGATTGATACATTAATAAGAAAGAACACCTGTATGGCAGAGAAGCAGCTATCTATCAGTAATTTGTGCTCCCACTTCAGGTATGTGGAATTGCTACTGAGATTTAACTTCTAAGTCATAAGTAATATCCCTGCAAATAGTTTTCCTCAGAGGAATATGCATCACTTCTAGCCTGGGGATATTAAGAAGCAGATAGGTCTTCTCCAGACTCTTTCTTCTTGAAAAGGCTGAAAGCAGCAGAATCCAAAGTCTGGCCTAAAAGATAGCAGAGTCTCAAGATAAAAGTAGCTTGGGCTTGGCGCAGTGGCTCACACCTGTAATACCAGCACTTTGGGAGACCGAGGCAGGCGGATCACCTGAGGTCAGGAGTTCAAGACCAGCCTGGCCAACATGGTGAAACCCCATCTCTTCTAAAAATACAAAAATTAGCCAGGAGCAGTGACACACACTGGTAGTCCCAGTTACTCATGAGGTTGAGGCAGGAGAACCACTTCAACCTGGGAGGCAGAGGTTGCAGTGAGCCAAGATCACACCACTGCACTCCAGCCTGGGTGACAGAGTAAGACTCCACCTCAAATAAATAAATGAATGAATGAATGAATGAATGAATGAATGAATGAACGAATGAAGCTTGGATTCCTGGTAGAACACTGCTTTGAACCGGTACATAAAAAAATAAAACCTCTATTGTGATAAGCCGCTAAAAATTAGAGGTTACTTTGTCTACCAGCTAACATTACCGTAACCTGTATAATTTGTCACTGTTATGTTTTTAAAAAAAAAAAAAAGGCAAATAGGAAATGTTTGTGGTATCTCCTATAGCAATTAACTATCAATTTTGACTCAGGTTCTTGAACAGTTGGAATATTCTTAAATTATTTAACATATCTTCCAACTATTACTAAACTCTCTTCAACAGTATTTTCAGAAACCAAGCCCTAAAGGCCAAGATGGCGAGCATTTAAGCACATACACACAAACACAAACTATGTTCTCTATTTCATATTCAATATTTTCTATTGGAAATAGAAAAATCTAAGTAAATGACTATTAATTTAGTAATGTCTCTCCATGTACACCAAAATATCTGAATTTTCATTTTCTTATTCACAAAGTAGGCTAGATCAAAGGCTTAAGTGGGCCTATGGATAGACTTCAGCAAGTATGTGAAGTTATAAGCAAATTTTGAATGTGCACATGTAGCACTTTTTTTTTAACAGATTTCCAATGATCTATGACCTAGAAATGACTGACCACTACACCAGATAACTTGAGATAACTTCTTATTCCAAATTTCAGTGACCATAAATCTAATTATGCAAGCCTGAGGAAAATTCTGCATGATTTTGTATGGTTCAGACATGTAAATGACTATTACGAACCAGATGTCGCTGTAGATTAGGGGCCAGCTAAAGAAGGCCTGTGCCATCTGGTTTTACAAATAAAGTTTTATTGGAGCACAGCCACATTCATAATTTTATTAATCATCTATAGCTAGTTTCATGCTACATGAGAAGAGACAGCTGTGACAGAACATATCACTTGCAAAGCCTAAAATATTTACTGACTGACCCTTTAGAGAAAATGTTTGCTAACCCCTGTGCTAGATGATGACAATCAAAGATGACTAAGTCACAGCCAGGAACAGTGGCTCACACTTGTAATCCCAGCACTTTGGGAGGTCGACATGGGCAGATCACCTGAGGTCAGGAGTTTGAGACCAGTCTGGTCAACATGGTGAAACCCCGTCTCTAATAACAATACAAAATTTAGCTGGGAATGGTGGCAGATGCTTGGAATCCCAGCTACTCGGGAGAATCTCATGAACCTGGTGAGGGGAGGTTCCAGTGAGCCAAGATCATGCCACTGCACTCTAGCCTGTGCGACAGAGTGAGACTTCATCTCGGAAAAAAAAAAAAAAAAAAAGCCCAAGTCATATCTTCCCACCCAGTGGGCAACACGGATTTTAGTTTAACTATACCCTAAATATTTCTATTAAAGTATGTGGTAGAGAAATTATCTCTACTATGAAAGAACTGTAATATGATTCCGAAGCAGGATATGGCTGCCAAAAATTAGTCCTCAAATAACCGTATGACTTAACTGTTAAATAACAAAATGATTTACCATTGTATACACACACACACACACACACACACAGACACACACACACACTGAGAAAAAGAGAAAGGAAAAGGAAAGAGATAATTATATGACAATACCAAGACAGCTGAAGCTATACAATGGAACATAAAATTTGTCTCTGAGCTTCCTCTAGCAGGCAAAAAAAGTAGGGATTTTTTTTTTAAATGAGTAACTACTTGGAAAAAAATAACAGTTAATTAAGAGATGATGAAAAAAACTAAATGACTTTAAACTTTTTAAAAAATTAAAATAACTTAAATTTTTCAAAAATTAAAATGTCCTTTAAAGCCATTTTAGAGACATGCAGAAACAGCCCACCAACTGCAGCTTTTTATAAGGTACTTCAATAAAAGTGAAGGGCATATAATTCAGAGAGTACAGAACTGAGTAACCCAGGTATCCAGTTTAGAAGTGGTTTCACTTTACACCGAAATAAAATGCAGAAGGCACTGAAGAAGCATGCATGCATGAATGAATGAATGAATGCAATACACTTAAACTCTCTGTAAGTAGAAACTGTCAGCATGTCTTACAGGAGGTACTAAGCCCACAATTTAAAACTTTGCTGTTATTAATAAAGTTATTAATGACAATATTAATAAACTGTTATTAACAGTAAAGTTCTTGGCCTATATAACATTAACTGAAAGAAAATGTTTGCTTCAAATCAGTCAGATCCAAACTCTTTTAACCTTCGCCCAGTAAGAAATATTACATTGTAATGCAGCACAAGCATATACATTCATATACTTTCTTGAAATATTACTAAGTTTTAATATAAGCAAACATGCTATGTGGCTTTCTATTCAATGCCATATAGTTTTAAATGCTTGCCATGACCCACTAAAGTGTTTTAACAATAAACTAACTGGTCAGGATCCTTGGTTTGAAAAAGACTATTCTAGATGCCAAGAATAGAGATTGCCAAGTGGATGCTGGATGTTACATTCTTTTCCTAATAGAGAACTACCTATTCTTCAAAAGATTAAAACAACTGTCTATTGCCAACACAAAAACTTCTCAAAAATCATCTCTGGATTTATACAAATGCCCAAACTGCAAAACCGTAAACACAGATGCTGGGAGAAATAACCTCCCCAGAAAATTTCAAAAGCAGGAATTTATCTCTACCATGAAAGAACTGTAATTAATATAATTCCCAAGAAGGATAAGGTTGCCTGAAAAGACTCCTCAAATAACCATACAAGTTAACCTTTAAATAATGACATGATTTACTATTATCCAACTGGATTCTCAAATTATCCCTTTTTTTTACTTTTGGCAAAATTAAGTTTAGCTGCTCTGCCACCCAGTAACTGGCCAACAGCTTCAGTTACTTCTTAACTGTGATTTATGTCAGCATAAAAGAGACTATGAGTCCTCCTGTTAGGTAAAAGGTAGAAAAGCACATGCTAATCTAAAAACTACCTCAAGTAGTTCAGGTAGAACACAATTGTGTTAAATGCTACTAAAAACAGGATGTTTTAGAACGGGCGTGGTGGGTCACATCTGTAATCCCAGCACTTTGGGAAGCCTAGGCGGGTGGATCACGTGAGGCCAGGAGTTCAAGACCAGCCTGGCCAACATGGTGAAACGCCATCTCTACAAAAATTAGCCGGGCATGGTGGTGCAGCTACTTGGGAGGCTGATGCAGAAGAATCGCTTGAATCCGGGAGGCAGAGGTTGCAGAGAGCTGAGATCACACCACTGCACTCCAGCTTGGGCCACAGAGTGAGAATGGGTCTCAAAAAAGAAAAAAAAAAAAGAATGTTTTATGTTATATTGATGATTTCATGTTTTGTGCCATAAAAATAGGCCAATTCTCCCAATTCTGAATAACAGTCTAAATTCTAATACAGACAATAAAGAATCATTAAAAGTCTGGGACCTATTTTGAGTACATGCAGGTTACCCCATAGAAGGTTACTATGAAATCAACAATTGACAACAGCTTTAATTTTTTTGTTTTTTCTTAGGAAAAACAAAATATAGAACAAGCCAACAATTAAACCTACAATTGATTATTCTTTGCCAGGACATTGAGAGAGACCCCAATGCTTCTATACACGAGCTGCTATAGCAACTCTTCAGAAAATATGTAATCATAAATTTGGAGGGACAAAAGGATTGCCTGTTTAAAAAGAACACTTACAGTTTAATTCATAATTTAATTTAATTTCTCAGGATTTTTCGCAAGGAGTTATTAAGAAAAAGTTTTTAAAATTCTGGAACCATCACACAACTCTAAGCACAAATAGAAACATTTAGAAGTAAAACATCTTCCTCTGACACCTTTCCCAGCTTATAACAATTCATCCATCCAGAAGCCAGACGGGTAACAAAGACCTGTTAAATAGAGTTCTGAAGAACACAAAGCATCAGTACTCATGTCACTATAGACTAGTTAACAGTGTTCAATTCAAATGTAACTTAGGACATGTATTTGAGGGAAGGGGTCTATAAAATGATATACCTAATTCTAGCCTTTTACAAGTAAATGGTGCCAAAAGACTGCCAAAAAGTAATGAGAGTAGCAGAAAGCTTATAAGACTTCAGCACAGAAAACAACTATATATCAATGTCTAATACATCTCACAAAAATAGGAGTCACTAATAAATAAAATCAAAACAAAAGTGACTGATAAACAACTCCTAACTGTAAAAAGGCAGCAATGCATCTTGGCCACAGAGCTGACATGTGATGATCAGTTTTTTTCTTTAAATGTTTACGAAGAAACTGTTTCATGCAACCCACTACTGTCCCACCTAAATAAAAACTTCAGGAAATAAAAGAGATGATATATAAGGTCTGTTTCAGTTACAAAACTCTGTGATTCCATTAGTGAATTTTAGCGCTTCCAGAAACTCAGAATAATCTAGTGTCTCTTCTTTGTTATCAAGACACAAGGGGAACAAAGAGACTGTTAGTCTTTTGCTTAAACTGTAAGAAAGAAACTCAAAGAACAACTTACTGCAAAAGAGGATCAAAATTTGAATGAAAGCCATTTGTGAAGGCTCTGGACCCAATTTGTTCAGAAGTCACGCACAAGTACACATGCACATACAGCTTAAAAGTTTTATGATACTAAAAATATATATTCTACAAAGGACTAAAACAATGATCAATTTTTTTTTTTTGAGACAGAGTCTCACTCTGTCACCCAGGCTGGAATGCAGTGGCACGATCTCGGCTCACTACAACCCCCGCCTCCCGGGTTCAAGTGATTCTCCTGTCTCAGCCTCCGGAGTAGCTGAGATTACAGGTGCATGCCACCACGCCCGGCTAATTTTTGTATTTTTAGTAAAGACATGGTTTCACCATGTTGGCCAGGCTGGTCTTGAACTCCTGACCTCAAGTGATCCACCCACCTTGGCCTCCCAAAGCACTGGGATTACAGGCATGAGCCACCATGCCCGGCCAAAAATTGAAGTTTGATTTTATCGATCCCATTAGAAGTTACCTGGTGGTAAGTCAGGATCTGTAGGAGCAGCCTGCTGAATTCTCCGTGGTTTGATTGATGATTTTGTGTTCTCAGTAGTACTACGGTTGGTGGAATTAGAACCACAGCTTTCATGGTCATCCTATTTTTATTTTAAAGAAAGAAAAAGAAAACCATCAATCATATTCAACAATTAAGAAAAAAATTTTATATATGCAGTCTGTGGTAGCTACAGGAGAAAGATCCACATAATTTTATTTTTAGCTCTAAAAACTACATAACCAATTTTCATAATTTGCATTCTCAAACAGCATTTAAAAATATTAATAACTAGTAGTTTAAAACTATAAATTCTTCTTTCTTTAGCTGATGTCAAAACAAACTACTTGACAGTCTCCAAAGAATTCTTATTTATGGCTCTAGCAAAAGAAAAAATTACTTAATGAAAGCCTTTAAACAACATCCATCTCTATGTAAGTGCAAAATAAATAAAAAGGTTCTTAATTTTTCCCCTATTTGTTGTTTATATGTTAAAACACTATTTTCAATCCAAGCTATCTTGGTCATCTTTAATGATTAATCTTAATCACCCTTATAATCCTCTCCATCCTACTAAACAATGTATACTAAATTATCATTCATGTTAGGTATAAGTTTTAACTGGGTTTCAATATGAGTAGCAGAAACAAATAAATTATACATATTTTTGAAATTTATCCCTTTATTTATAATTGCAAATGAATACTTTTTTCTGTCCTGATTCAACATTTATGTAATGCTCTTACATGCCAATTGCTGGATTTACAAGGATAAATTAGATATATTTATCTTTGTATCCTGCCCTTAGGGACTTCAGAATCTATCAAACACATATATAACTAATTCTACAACAGCAATACTTTTGTTTGTTTTTAAGTAATAAGGAGCATAAAAAGAGTCATTATGTTTGGGAGAACTAGAAAGATCAGGCCATTCAAAATCAAATGTAGAAATGTTTTAGGTTTAGACTGGGGCTAATTGAGGTGTGGAGGGAGGGACCATAAGCAAAAGCAAAACAGTATCAACATATGTAGCACATATAAAGAATGATGATTAGTCAAATAAGGCCAGAGTGTACAGTATCTAAGATGGAAGAAGTTAAAGGCACAAATCTTTCAATAAAAATGGGGTAATGTTAACAACTATAGAGATATTCTCAATCCTCATTCTAGTAGGCCTGTTTCAGGATTTGGTAATTAGGAGGAGGCTGCCACTAACCTATTAGAAAGGAGATTTAGCAGTTCCCACAGAAAGAGAGAATTGGGAGCAGTAAATGAGTAGCTCAGAGTGAATGAGAAATTACAGTGGAGTCAATAAAAATAAACTGCACTTTCACGAAGATAGGCATTACAAAGAGAAAATAGGTGGAGTAGTAACATGAGGGAAAATCATCTGGCAACTAAAACTTCTTATTCCTTTTTTGAGGATAAAAGAATACATTTTTTCTTGAAGTAAAAATGCATATGTGGAGTGAGAGATCAAAGATACCAATTTTACAAAGGGTAGTTGAGAGTGCACTGCGCACCATGAATTCATTAATCAATAATAACACTATTTTATAGTGATGAATAATCATCACTAGTTTACCAAACTCACAGGGTATTAGAGGCAAATAAGAACGATAATAAGACCTCTTTAAGAAAATTTTTATTCACTATCGCACTAAGAGAAATATACAATAAACGGTGTTTTACAAAATTGCATGGCTTCAGATGGTAGTGATACATTAGAAAAAAATTTGTTTGAAACTTCATATAAACAAAATGACTTGCAACCATAAACAAGAGTGAAAATTTTCTCACAACCTTATGTTCATTTTAAGTTAATGAAAAACAAACACCACAGGTTTCATTCCACAAAATAACTTCACTATTCAATCTTCATAAAGATATCTTCTGTTATTTGGGGGATGTTACGGTCTTAAATACTAAAAGACTACTACCGTGAATAAAGCCTTACTGTAATTACTTTTAGTTCAACTTAAATCCTTAAAAATGTCCACAGTCATACACTTCTGTACAACATTAACATTGAAAGCACATTATTAATTTTTGAAACATATGGTTGTCTCAAAAGCCCAGAAGTAAAACATGTTCATTAAAGAGATGTGAAAAAGTTCCAAGTGAACTGCCAAAACTAGCATAATTATGAAAATATTTAACACTGAAACCATCTGAAATCACATACTGTATATAGATTATGGTGATGTCATAATAAACATTCCAGCCAAAATGCACTAAAACTACTGCAGTCCAATAAATCTGGCATATGTGAGATGACAAACATTTTAAAGCAAAAGAAAGAACAAGTTATTTTTACTCTATTTTTTAAAAATTATTAGCAGCAAAATGGGATTAAATGAAAAGGATGAGTTTTCAAATTTTTGTTAAAAAAAAAAAAGTGAATAAAGCTTCCCTGCAAACTACATGTATTTATTATTCAAAAGAGAAACAAACTAAATAACTTTATTTGCCTAAACAAAATTTATTTTAAAAACCTGAAATTTTTGTGTGCTCAAAAAATGAGCATTAATCATGGTACTCACAGGAATATATACTATAAACCAAACATTACCAAACACATAAACACTTCTTTCTTAATTATGGTTAGGAAACTTTGACAATGTATACACTATAATTAGAAATTAATCCTTTCAATGATTTGAACTTGTTTTCATTTCAATTACATTTTAGTTGTATCCAATAAAAGTGAGTTTCCATTCAAATCATGCCCCAATCAAATTAAATAAAAATAAAGCCAAATAAGAATAATTATAATATTTACTATTAAGACTGAAATTACTTCCATTAGTTTTGAATTCATCATCTGCTTTTAACCAGTAGGCATCACTGTGGACTATGTAGTTTTCATTCACTGAAAGCCTTTAATTACTAACAAAAGAAACTCTGTTCTCAAAAATACTAGCTAAAATATTTTCAGATAATTTTTAACACCAAACACATTACAGTTAATATCTTATTTAGGTTGCAACTTTTTCCAAAATGTCTGGTAAGTATATTTCATGGCCAAAGAATGTTTTCTCTTGGGGACCACATAGCTATTTCTGAAAATACTGCCATTTACTCCTCATGAAACAAGCAAGAATGTCATTTCCTTACAAAAGTTCCTAACAGAGGAAAAATGTGTGGCAAACACTGCATGTAAATAGACCATTACTTTCATACTGACAGATCATGAGTTCATGTTGCACACTTTTCTCCCTGTCCCTCATAGGGCTAGTCAACTAAAACTAGAAAACCATCAACTCCTAGATTCATAATAGTGTGAATAAAATTGAGAATAAAACTGAAAACAAGTAACTAAATCATTCAAGTCCTCGTCTAAAATTACAAGAGCAAGAAGTTAAGATGCAGGAAAGAGCTGAAGAAGGAGAAAATGAACAGTGAAACTAAGAGGTGATGTACTTTATGCTCAACCCTGTGGCACCAAACCTCGCAAGCAGAAAAGAACTAAGACTCACCTGTCAACTCTGATCACCAAAGGGGCTTAGAAATGAACTGCTACAAGGCTCTTAGGAACATTCACCTCTATCCTCTCCAGTAGCAAGTACAATGATAATTGCCAGATGCAATAAAGAATCTCTGAGAGTAACACTGCACACTTCAAAGTCAGAAAGCTAAATAAAGTCATTTACTCAGAGGTACACTTGGAGAGCACAAGAGAGAGCCAGGGAAAACACATTCACTAAGTTTCATGGTAAAAATAGAAATCTGACTCAACTCTACCTTAAGAGCAATATTTAAAACCTTAGCTTTAATCATAAAAAATATATATATATGTATATATATCAAGCATGCTTAAATAAAGAGGAATGTGTAACACCAATCTCTTCACACATCAACTTTAGTCCACAAGGGAGGCTGCTTCCATCTTCTCTCCTATCAAGAGTAGAAATAAGGGGTTATGATAGGCTGGAAAAAGGAAAAAGAAATGACCCTCCCTTGTATTATTTTCACTTGATCATCTCAAAGGAAGATATAACTAACCTGAATGACCAAAAGCTGAACATTCATTGGGCCCATTTTAATAATAAAGGAGATGACTGTACTCACTGTGAACACTTCTATGTGCTTTTCTAATCGCTTCTCTTCTAATCTCTGAGACCCATGCTACTCAGTAAAAGGACCAGAGCCATTTTCCCAGATGACTCAACCATTAGCCATCTCTCCTCTGCCTTCTTTTCACCCACATAGCCCCCGACCCATGATATTGCCCCAGCCACAGAATGATCAAACTATTGAACTATGCCACAACATCTATCAGAGAAATAGCAAACCATGTTAGGAAAAATTTGTTCTTTATATCTACCTATGACATTCCTTTCCTTCATATTGGTGGGTGTGTATCAGATTGCCACCTCCCTCTCCCACTTTTTTTAAACAACAGAATTGAAACTGTGAGATCCACTCGAAGATTTAGAAGGTGAAATAGGCAGAAATTCAGGGAGGAAAAAAAAAAGTAAATACAGAACTACCCTGGTCTAAACCACATTCTACCATCTAATTTTTACCAGAATTCGCTGGGGGGAATTGGGTTATTGAACAGATCAATTTAACTGCACTTTGTTTTCTTGTATACAACTTCCCTCAGCAACAGATGTCCGAGCAAAGTAAAGTATGTGTTAGGCACCTCAGGGAAAAAAAAAAAGTAGTAAAATAGAAGATATCTTTAAGTATTTTACCTATTTACTCAAATAACAAAACCTACGTATACATTAAAAAGTTAGTAATTTAAGAGTTAATCAGGCCAGGCATGGTGGCTCACGCCTATAATCCCAGCACTTTGGGAGGCAGGTGGATTGCCTGAGGTCAGGAGTTCGAAACCAGTGTGGTCAACATGGTGTAACCCTGTCTCTACTAAAACTTCAAAAAAATTAGCAGGGCGTGGTACTGTGCACCTGTAATTCCAGCTACTCAGGAGGCTGAGGCAGGGGAATCGCTTGAACCAGGGAGGTGGAGGTTACAGTGAGCCAAGATCGTGCCACTGCACTCCTGCCAGGGTGACAAAGAGAGACTCCATCTCAAAAAAAAAAAAAAAGTTTATCAGTGATTATATACATCACAAAGAAAAAAGAAATAGCAGTTCCCTTTACTGAGCACATATACATACCACGCAGCAAGTATTTCAAGGGTAAGAAAAGTAGGGCTTCTCTTAAGAAAAGTGGAGAGTAGGCATAAACTAAAAATAAAATTGTTAGCCCCCAAAACTATCTGAATGGGCTCAAGCCATGGGCATTCCAAACTTAACCTCGAAAACTACTTCAGGCTATGATGGGAGTGGGAGGTCAGACATGCCTCATCATATCCGCCTCTCTTTGAAATTCAGGCACAACTGACCTGTATTAACATTAAAACAGAAATCTTAAGGCTTTTTGTAGCAATAAGACACCAAATTCCACCCTGACTCCAGTATTGCATCACATGACACAGATCACAGGCCCTGAAAGAAATCAAAGTATAACCCTTATACATATTTTGAAATGGCCCTACAAAGCTGTCTCTTGTGGGGAAAAATCTATATTCTGTAAAGAATCCCTTTCCCTTTCCAGGCTTTTCTCTGATCCAGGAGAGAATTAACTAAGAGTCTGGCACCTTTTTAAACATGATTAAGAAATAATTACAATCTGTTCTTTCTGAAGCCTGCTACCTGGAAACTTCATCTGCATCATAAGAACTTTGTTCTCCATAATTCCTTATCTTAACTCAGGCATTCCCTTCTATGGATTCCAGGTCTTTAGATAAATTCTTTCAACCAATTGCAAATCTTTGATTCCACCTATTACTTGGAAGCCCCTTCCTCCTCACGTTGTCCTGCTTTTCCAGACCAAACCAATGTACATCCAATATATATTGATTGATGTCTTATGTCTCCGTAAAATGCACAAAACCAAGGTATAGCCTGACCACCTTGGGCACACGTCATCAGAACCTCCTGAGGTTTGTCCTTAACCTCGGCAAAATAAACTTCTAAATTGAGACTTGTCTCAGATACTTTTTGGTTTACAAACAGAAAGAAGGCAGGCAGAGATGGATGAAAAAGAGACAAACAGAAAAAACTTTGTAACACTTTCAACATGTCACATACTGCTAAAGACATCATGTTCATATCTCTCTTAATCCTCCTAATCGACTCTATGAATGCAAGAATATCCTCATTTTATAGATGAAGAAACTAAGGCATAAAGAGATTACATGCTTCAAAATCACACAGCTATTAAGTGCCTAATCCTAACCACTTTGCCCTACTGCCTCCCTATGAGAAAAAGGTAACTGAGAAGTACAATACTGTATTAACAACCCATCCTTTCCTAACCTATCCAACCTAACCTTTTCTTATCCTGAGAAAGGAAAATTCAGAGTGAAATTGAGTAGTCAGGAAAACATCACAAAGAACAAGAGATTTGAAAAGATTGTGCCCTGCAGGATTGAAAAAGGAAAGGTTGAACAAAGAAAGGTAACATGCCTTACTGAAATAATGGATGGCCCAATGTAGGTTAAATAGAGAGCAGTGAAATATCAAGCTGTAAAAAGAAACTAGGGCAAATGGCAGAGGGCGTATTCGTCCAAGAAGTTTAAACTTTATTCTGTATATTAAGCCAATGAAACTCATGAATGAGAGAATAATAAGATGAAGCATTTCATTTAGGAAGAAGACTCTTCTGAGTATTTAGCCAAGAGCAAAAGCAGAAATATCAGCAATAGATTATTATAAAAGTTTAGAAATTAAATAATGAGGGAAGTAGCACTGAGAAAAAAATTTTTATGTGAGCACCTCAAACTGAACAAGTCTAAAACAAAACTCATAACTCTGCAACTGATTCAGCCCCTTTTTCCCCTTCTCCCATTGTTTCCCCCAAAATCCTCTGTCCTTTATTCCCTAATTCAGTTAATGACACTATTATCTTCTCAGTCTCCTAGGAAAGAAGAATATAATCTAACTTTTATGCCTGCTCTAACACTGCAAATTGATGCTAATGAGGTTTGCAAATTTCAGGACAGAAAAACAGATGCTTGACCATGAGTCATATAGGATGACACTACTCTCTAAGCTCTACACTACCCAGGAAATTACCAACTGATTTTTTTTTAAGATCTGATATTTAAGGTAAAATGGTAAATTCAAATTTTTTTTTTTCTTTCCTGAGACAGGGTCTCACTCTGTCACTCAGTCTGAAGTACAGTGGCACAATCTCAGCTCACTGCAACCTCCACCTCCCGGGTTCAAGCAATTCTCCTGCCTCAACCTCTCGAGTAGCTGGGATTACAGGTGCGCGCAACCACGCCCAGCTAATTTTTGTATTTTTAGTAGAGACTGGGTTTTACCATATTGGCCGGGCTGGTCTCAAACTCCTGACCTTAAGTAATCTGCCTGCCTCGGCCTCCCAAAGTGCTGGGATTACAGACATGAGCCACCGTGCCTGGCCTAGTACATTCAAATTTTGATAGGTGGTATTTCTAGTAAACGCATGATATACAATTATATATGTGCACAGGAAAGCTGAATGTGTACTAGAAGAGACTGAAACGGAGATCAGTTATATAAAGACTTAGGACTCATTTAAAATACAAGTGATGTACAAGTGATATTTGAAGCAGGGCTTTGTAGCATGCTCCTGTAATCCCAGCTACTCAGGAGGCTGAGGGTGGGGAACTGCTTGAACCCAAGAGTTGGCAGCCAGCCTGGGCTACATAATCAGATCCCATCTCTTAAAAAAAAAAAAAAAGTTATATCTGAAGCTCTTAGATTTCCAATAAAAAGAAAAAAGGATTTATACTTCTGATAAAGGCTGACTAGATAAAAACATTGAGGATGGGGGAGGACAAGAAATACTAGCAATAACGTAAAAAAGAGAAAAATTTTAACCAGGCTCAAAGCATTAGTCCGATTGAGAAAGACACGTCACCATGCAACAGATGCAAAACCTGGCAGATAAGGAATAAAGAGAACTCAAAATGGTCACGTAAGACGGGAGACTGTTACCAAGCTCGACGCTTAAAACCAGTAATAGAGTGAAGCCCCAATTTTGAAGGAGGCAGAAAAAACTTACTGCCAACTGCTGATTAGAATTAACATACTGAAGAATGCATCAGAACCTCTCAACAGCAAAATTAAGCAGAAGAAAGAATTAGTGAGACTGAAAACAGGCTATTTGAAAATACACACAGGAGACAAAAGAAAAAAGAATAATAAAGATTGAAACACACCTACAAGATCTAGAAATAATACTCAATGACATAATAGTTTGAACAACAAATACAGAATGCAGAAGGAGAAAATTAAGAAATAAAATGTGAGAAAAGAAGGTAATGTAGACAGTCAGTGAAGAGGAAACCTATAGATAACATATGTCTTTGAAGGGGAGTATCAGAAAAACAAAAAAATTAACTTTTACTACTTATTTTATTTACTTCTGTACCATCTGAATTATTTTGCAACAAGCATTACTTTCACGGCAGCCATAAGAAGTCAAATAGTTAATCTCATGCAGTTGTAGTTTCATTAAGTATGAAATTAAGACTGTTCTAGAAAACTCAGGATATAATCCCCAAACTGTACTATAATAGAAGAAAGAATTAAAGTTTTCACAGAAAAATGTCATGCAACCATTCCAAAACACTTCAAAATATTTGACTGGATAGAAAATTTCTTAGTACCTTAAGATGTTAATAACCTACTAACAGGATATAACAAATCACGTATTTTAAGATAATCAAAGAACTAAAAAAAATTTCATGGGGCCAGGTGCTTTGGCTGACGCCTGTAATCCCAGCACTTTGGGAGGCTGAGGCAGGAGGACTACTTGAGCCCAGGACTTCAAGACAAGCCTAGGGAACACAATGAGACCCAGTCTCTACCAAAAAATTAAAAATTAAAAAATTAGCTGGGCATGGTGATGCATGCCTATACTCCTAGCTACTTGGGAAGCTGTGGCGGGGGGATCGCTTGAGCCCAGCAGTTTGAGGCTGCAGAGATCTGTGACTGTGCCACCACACCCCTGCCTGTATGGACAGAGCAAGACCTTGCCTAAATTTTTTTTTAAAAAACTTTTTTAATTTAAAAAAAAAATTTTTAATTTAAACAATTAGAAATTCATGGAAAAAGGAGCAAGAGAATTTTTTTCAAATGTATTTAGAATCTTTTTAGAAGTAAACTATATGCGCTCTAAAGTTTTCTGCCAATACTCTTCCAATTTCCTTCTCAAGTTCAACACACCGAATATAACAACCTCTCTTAGGCCATTCTGATTATAATCTCCAAGAACCATAACCCTGAATAGTAATGATAATTTACTCAGTAATAGTAGGTCATTCTGCCATTCTCAGATCAACCTACTGTGAATTCTAGACATGTGTAAATACCTGTGTATACACATGCATACATAACAAATTATTAGAAAATGTATATATATACACGCATACTCTAATAATTTATTAGATACCTACATACTCTAATAATTGACAAATGTCATTATTAACTTGTACTTGTGTCTCAAAATCACAAAATGACTCCTCTTCTTTTGAGACACGCTCTCATTCTGTCACCCAGGCTGGCAGTGGTGTGATCACAGCTCACGGCAGTATCAACCTTCCAGGCTTAATCCATCTGCCTGCCTCAGCCTTCAGAGTAGCTGGGACTAAAGGTGTGTGCCACCAAGCCCAGCTAATTTTTGTATTGTTTTGTAGACATGGGGTCTGACCATGTTGCCCCAGCTGGTCTCTAACTCCTGGGCTCAGGCAATCCACCCACCTCAGGCTCCCAATGTACAGGGATTACAGGAGTGAGCCACCATACTCAGTCTGACTCCATTTATTTAAGGGCTCAAATTATGTAGGTATTATGTTATCAAAATATCTGCTAATTTAACACTGAATAATACTTCATCTTTCTTGTGTGTTTCTACATAAAGCCAAAGTAAATATACACAATAACTATCTTGTCTACACTGAAAATGTCAACTCCTTGACATCAGTAACTGCAAGCTTTCTAAATTTTTTTTTTTTAATTTATTTATTATTATTATACTTTAAGTTGTAGGGTACATGTGCATAACGTGCAGGTTTGTTACATATGTATACTTGTGCCATGTTGGTGTGCTGCACCCATCAACTTGTCATTTACATCAGGTATAACTCCCAATGCAATCCCTCCCCCCTCCCCCCTCCCCATGACAGGCCCCTGTGTGTGATGTTCCCCTTCCTGAGTCCAAGTGATCTCATTGTTCAGTTCCCACCTATGAGTGAGAACATGCGGTGTTTGGTTTTCTGTTCCTGTGATAGATTGCTAAGAATGATGGTTTCCAGCTGCATCCATGTCCCTACAAAGGACACAAACTCATCCTTTTTGATGGCTGCATAGTATTCCATGGTGTATATGTGCCACATTTTCTTAATCCAATCTGTCACTGATGGACATTTGGGTTGATTCCAAGTCTTTGCTATTGTGAATAGTGCTGCAATAAACATACGAGTGCATGTGTCTTTATAGCAGCATAATTTATAATCCTTTGGGTATATACCCAGTAATGGGATGGCTGGGTCATATGGTACATCTAGTTCTAGATCCTTGAGGAATCGCCATACTGTTTTCCATAATGGTTGAACTAGTTTACAATCTCACCAACAGTGTAAAAGTGTTCCTATTTCTCCACATCCTCTCCAGCACCTGTTGTTTCCTGACTTTTTAATGATCGCCATTCTGACTGGTGTGAGATGGTATCTCATTGTGGTTTTGATTTGCATTTCTCTGATGGCCAGTGATGATGAGCATTTTTTCATGTGTCTGTTGGCTGTATGAATGTCTTCTTTTGAGAAATGTCTGTTCATATCCTTTGCCCACTTTTTGATGGGGTTGTTTGCTTTTTTTCTTGTAAATTTGTTTCAGTTCTTTGTAGGTTCTGGATATTACCCCTTTGTCAGATGAGTAGATTGCAAAAATTTTCTCCCATTCTGTAGGTTGCCTGTTCACTCTGATGGTAGTTTCTTTTGCTGTGCAGAAGCTCTTTAGTTTAATGAGATCCCATTTGTCAATTTTGGCTTTTGGTGTTTTAGACATGAAGTCTTTGCCCATGCCTATGTCCTGAATGGTACTACCTAGGTTTTCCTCTAGGATTTTTATGGTATTAGGTCTAACATTTAAGTCTCTAATCCATCTGGAATTAATTTTCGTATAAGGAGTAAGGAAAGGATCCAGTTTCAGCTTTCTACTTTTGGCTAGCCAATTTTCCCAGCACCATTTATTAAATAGGGAATCCTTTCCCCATTTCTTGTTTCTCTCAGGTTTGTCAAAGATCAGATGGCTGTAGATGTGTGGTATTATTTCTGAGGACTCTGTTCTGTTCCATTGGTCTAGATCTCTGTTTTGGTACCAGTACCATGCTGCTTTGGTTACTGTAGCCTTGTAGTATAGTTTGAAGTCAGGTAGCGTGATGCCTCCAGCTTTGTTCTTTTGACTTAGGATTGTCTTGGAGATGCGGGCTCTTTTTTGGTTCCATATGAACTTTAAAGCAGTTTTTTTCCAATTCTGTGAAGAAACTCATTGGTAGCTTGATGGGGATGGCATTGAATCTATAAATTACCTTGGGCAGTATGGCCATTTTCACGATATTGATTCTTCCTATCCATGAGCATGGTATGTTCTTCCATTTGTTTGTGTCCTCTTTGATTTCACTGAGCAGTGGTTTGTAGTTCTCCTTGAAGAGGTCCTTTACATCCCTTGTAAGTTGGATTCCTAGGTATTTGATTCTCTTTGAAGCAATTGTGAATGGAAGTTCATTCCTGATTTGGCTCTCTGTTTGTCTGTTACTGGTGTATAAGAATGCTTGTGATTTTTGCACATTAATTTTGTATCCTGAGACTTTGCTGAAGTTGCTTATCAGCTTAAGGAGATTTTGGGCTGAGACAATGGGGTTTTCTAAATATACAATCATGTCATCTGCAAACAGGGACAATTTGACTTCTTCTTTTCCTAACTGAATACCCTTGATTTCTTTCTCTTGCCTAATTGCCCTAGCCAGAACTTCCAACACTATGTTGAATAGGAGTGGTGAGAGAGGGCATCCCTGTCTTGTGCCAGTTTTCAAAGGGAATTTTTCCAGTTTTTGCCCATTCAGTATGATATTGGCTGTGGGTTTGTCATAAATAGCTCTTATTATTTTGAGGTACGTTCCATCAATACCGAATTTATTGAGCGTTTTTAGCATGAAGGGCTGTTGAATTTTGTCAAAAGCCTTTTCTGCATCAATTGAGATAATCATGTGGTTCTTGTCTTTGGTTCTGTTTATATGCTGGATTATGTTTATTGATTTGCGAATGTTGAACCAGCCTTGCATCCCAGGGATGAAGCCCACTTGATCATGGTGGATAAGCTTTTTGATGTGTTGCTGAATACGGTTTGCCAGTATTTTATTGAGGATTTTTGCATCGATGTTCATCAGGGATATTGGTCTAAAATTCTCTTTTTTTTTGTTGTGTCTCTGCCAGGCTTTGGTATCAGGATGATGTTGGCCTCATAAAATGAGTTAGGGAGGATTCCCTCTTTTTCTATTGATTGGAATAGTTTCAGAAGGAATGGTACCAACTCCTCCTTGTACCTCTGGTAGAATTCAGCTGTGAATCCATCTGGTCCTGGACTTTTTTTGGTTGGTAGGCTATTAATTATTGCCTCAATTTCAGAGCCTGCTATTGGTCTATTCAGGGATTCAACTTCTTCCTGGTTTAGTCTTGGAAGAGTGTAAGTGTCCAGGAAATTATCCATTTCTTCTAGATTTTCCAGTTTATTTGCGTAGAGGTGTTTATAGTATTCTCTGATGGTAGTTTGTATTTCTGTGGGGTCGGTGGTGATATCCCCTTTATCATTTTTAATTGCGTCGATTTGATTCTTCTCTCTTTTCTTCTTTATTAGTCTTGCTAGTGGTCTGTCAATTTTGTTGATCTTTTCAAAAAACCAACTCCTGGATTCATTGATTTTTTGGAGAGTTTTTTGTGTCTCTATCTCCTTCAGTTCTGCTCTGATCTTAGTTATTTCTAGCCTTCTGCTAGCTTTCGAATGTGTTTGCTCTTGCTTCTCTAGTTCTTTTAATTGCGATGTTAGAGTGTGAATTTTAGATCTTTCCTGCTTTCCCTTGTGGGCATTTAGTGCTATAAATTTCCCTCTACACACTGCTTTAAATGTGTCCCAGAGATTCTGGTATGTTGTATCTTTGTTCTCATTGGTTTCAAAGAACATCTTTATTTCTGCCTTCATTTCGTTATGTACCCAGTAGTCATTCAGGAGCAGTTTGTTCAGTTTCCATGTAGTTGAGCGGTTTTGATTGAGTTTCTTAGTCCTGAGTTCTAGTTTGATTGCACTGTGGTCTGAGAGACAGTTTGTTATAATTTCTGTTCTTGTACATTTGCTGAGGAGTGCTTTACTTCCAATTACGTGGTCGATTTTGGAGTAAGTACGATGTGGTGCTGAGAAGAATGTATATTCTGTTGATTTGGGGTGGAGAGTTCTATAGATGTCTATTAGGTCTGCTTGCTGCAGAGATGAGTTCAATTCCTGGATATCCTTGTTAACTTTCTGTCTCATTGATCTGTCTAATGTTGACAGTGGAGTGTTGAAGTCTCCCATTATTATTGTATGGGAGTCTAAGTCTCTTTGTAAGTCTCTAAGGACTTGCTTTATGAATCTGGGTGCTCCTGTATTGGGTGCATATATATTTAGGATAGTTAGCTCTTCCTGTTGAATTGATCCCTTTACCATTATGTAATGGCCTTCTTTGTCTCTTTTGATCTTTGATGGTTTAAAGTCTGTTTTATGAGAGACTAGTATTGCAACCCCCCGCTTTTTTTTGTTCTCCATTTGCTTAGTAAATCTTCCTCCATCCCTTTATTTTGAGCCTATGTATGTCTCTGCGTGTGAGATGGGTCTCCTGAATACAGCCGACTGATGGGTCTTGACTCTTTATCCAGTTTGCCAGTCTGTGTCTTTTAATTGGAGCATTTAGTCCATTTACATTTAAGGTTAAGATTGTTATGTGTGAACTTGATCCTGCCATTATGATATTAAGTGGTTATTTTGCTCGTTAGTTGATGCAGTTTCTTCCTAGCCTCAATGGTCTTTACATTTTGGCATGTTTTTGCAATGGCTGGTACCGGTTGTTCCTTTCCATGTTTAGTGCTTCCTTCAGGGTCTCTTGTAAGGCAGGCCTAGTGGTGACAAAATCTCTAAGCATTTGCTTATCTGTAAAGGATTTTATTTCTCCTTCACTTATGAAACTTAGTTTGGCTGGATATGAAATTCTGGGTTGAAAATTCTTTTCTTTAAGAATGTTGAATATTGGCCCCCACTCTCTTCTGGCTTGGAGAGTTTCTGCTGAGAGATCTGCTGTTAGTCTGATGGGCTTCCCTTTGTGGGTAACCCGACCTTTCTCTCTGGCTGCCCTTAAGATTTTTTCCTTCATTTCAACTTTGGTGAATCTGGCAATTATGTGTCTTGGAGTTGCTCTTCTCGAGGAGTATCTTTGTGGCGTTCTCTGTATTTCCTGGATTTGAATGTTGGCCTGCCCTACTAGGTTGGGGAAGTTCTCCTGGATGATATCCTGAAGAGTGTTTTCCAACTTGGTTCCATTTTCCCCCTCACTTTCAGGCACCCCAATCAGACGTAGATTTGGTCTTTTTACATAATCCCATACTTCTTGCAGGCTTTGTTCATTTCTTTTTCTTCTTTTTTCTTTTGGTTTCTCTTCTCGCTTCATTTCATTCATTTGATCCTCAATCGCAGATACTCTTTCTTCCAGTTGATCGAGTCGGTTACTGAAGCTTGTGCATTTGTCACGTATTTCTCGTGTCATGGTTTTCATCTCTTTCATTTCGTTTATGACCTTCTCTGCATTAATTACTCTAGCCATCAATTCTTCCACTTTTTTTTCAAGATTTTTAGTTTCTTTGCGCTGGGTACGTAATTCCTCCTTTAGCTCTGAGAAATTTGATGGACTGAGAGGACTGAAGCCTTCTTGTCTCATCTCGTCAAAGTCATTCTCCATCCAGCTTTGATCCGTTGCTGGCGATGAGCTGCGCTCCTTTGCCGGGGAAGATGCACTCTTATTTTTTGAATTTCCAGCTTTTCTGCCCTGCTTTTTCCCCATCTTTGTGGTTTTATCTGCCTCTGGTCTTTGATGATGGTGATGTACTGATGGGGTTTTGGTGTAGGTGTCCTTCCTGTTTGATAGTTTTCCTTCTAACAGTCAGGACCCTCAGCTGTAGGTCTGTTGGAGATTGCTTGAGGTCCACTCCAGACCCTGTTTGCCTGGGTATCAGCAGCAGAGGCTGCAGAAGATAGAATATTTCTGAACAGCCAGTGTACCTGTCTGATTCTTGCTTTGGAAGCTTCCTCTCAGGGGTGTACTCCACCCTGTGAGGTGTGGGGTGTCAGACTGCCCCTAGTGGGGGATGTCTCCCAGTTAGGCTACTCAGGGGTCAGGGACCCACTTGAGCAGGGAGTCTGTCCCTTCTCAGATCTCAACCTCCGTGTTGGGAGATCCACTGCTCTCTTCAAAGCTGTCAGACAGAGTCGTTTGCGTCTGCAGAGGTTTTGGCTGTGTTATTGCCCTGTCCCCAGAGGTGGAGTCTCCAGAGACAGGCAGGTTTCCTTGAGCTGCTGTGAGCTCCACCCAGTTTGAGCTTCCCAGCAGCTTTGTTTACCTACTTAAGCCTCAGCAATGGCGGGCGCCCCTCCCCCAGCCTGGCTGCTGCCTTGCCGGTAGATCACAGACTGCTGTGCTAGCAATGAGGGAGGCTCCGTGGGTGTGGGACCCTCCCGGCCAGGTGTGGGATATGATCTCCTGGTGTGCCTGTTTGCTTAAAGCGCAGTATTGGGGTGGGAGTTACCCGATTTTCCAGGTGTTGTGTGTCTCAGTTCCCCTGGCTAGGAAAAGGGATTCCCTTCCCCCTTGCGCTTCCCAGGTGAGGCAATGCCTTGCCCTGCTTCAGCTCTCGCTGGTCGGGCTGCAGCAGCTGACCAGCACCGATCGTCCGGCACTCCCCAGTGAGATGAACCCAGTACCTCAGTTGAAAATGCAGAAATCACCGGTCTTCTGTGTCGCTCGCGCTGGGAGTTGGAGACTGGAGCTGTTCCTATTCAGCCATCTTGCTCCGCCCCCCACAAGCTTTCTAAATTTTAGCAATTACCAACATGCAAATTCCTATAACAATCTAGAAAAATATATATATATAATTTTTAAATTATTTTATGCTTTTAATTTTAATCAAATTAAATGTCACTTTTAAATGATCATATACTTTAAAATAAGAGTAGGCAAACTTTCTATAAAGGGCCAGACAATAAATATTTTAGGCTTGCAAGCCATTTAGGCTTTATCAAAATAATATGGTTTGGCTCTGTGTACCAATCCAAATCTCATCTAGAATTGTAGTTCCCACGCATCAAATGAGGGACCTGGTGGGAGGTGACTGGATCATGAGGGTGGTTTCCCCCAAGCTGTTCTAATGATAGTGAGTGAGTTCTCATGAGATCTGATGGTTTTTAAAGTGTGGCATTCCCCCCACCCCTGCTGCCACATAAGATGTGCCCTGCTTTCCCTTTGCCTTCTGCCATAATTGTAAGTTTTCTGAGGCCTCCCCAGCAATGCAGAACTGTGAGTCAAAGGTTTTCTTTATAAATTACCCAGTCTCAGGTAGTTCTCTATAGCAATGTGAAAACGGACTAATACATGCAACTTCTCAATTCTGCCACTGAAGCATGAAAGCAACCAAACACAGTATTTATACAAGTAAGAGTGGCTGTGTTCCAAAAAAATGTTATTTACAAAAACTGGCAGTGAGCCCATGGGGCATACTTTGATTACCCCTACACTAAATAATCTGTCTTTATAAAACATTTACAGAATAAACTATAAAACCTATAAATGCTTTGTAACCTAATGATTTCATTATAAAAGGCAAAAAGTTCAGACCACAAATATGTCTGAATTATAAGAAAATCTATAAAACAGCTAGGGAAGAAAAAAGTACAAAATTTATGCTTGGCAAAAGTACAGCAAAGAAGACAAGGTATTTCTTCTGTTATTCCTTAACAGTTCTAATGAAAGACTAAAGGGTTAATAAAAGAAAGAAAAGGAAAGGAAGTATCTGTAAGAAAATGGGCTGAAGAAGATTCCAGAGGCTCAAGGGAGAAGAAAAATAGAAATATTTCTGAAAATAAATAATATATGTAAGAGCTACATAATATAAAACAGCATTTTTCCAAACATATGCAAAAGTAAAAGTCAAAATCTAGCCAACATGATAAAGATCTAAAAGTGTCATGGGAAAACAATGGGAGCATGGGAGGAAAAAAACGGGAAATATCTTCTAATCATATATAATTCCAAAACAACAAACTCCAGGAGTATTCAATGTATAAGAAGAAAAGAATGCATTTCAGATAAATTTGCAGTAAAGCACAAAAGAATTTTCTCAGCAGTACTTTTGATGCCAATTGAGATTTTAAAGATTTTAAGAATTGAAGTAAAGGATATGAGGGTTAAATTATACATGACAATACTAGCAAAAATAATACAGATTGTTGTTGTTCTTCTTGTTGTGTCCAAGGCATTCCAAAATTTATGGATTTATTATACCTTAAGTTCTAGGGTACATGTGCACAATGTGCAAGTTTGTTATATAGGTATCACGTGGCATGTTGGTTTGCTGCACCCATTAACTCATCATTTAGATTAGGTATTTCTCCTAATGCTATCCCTCCCCCTGCCCCCCAAACCACGACAGGAAATGGGGTATGATGTTTCCCACCCTGTGTCCAAGTGTTCTCATTGTTCAATTCCCACCTATGCATGAGAACATGCGGTGTTTGGTTTTCTATCCTTGTGACAATTTGCTCAGAATGATGGTTTCCAGTTGCATCCATGTCCCTGCAAAGGACATGAACTCATCCCTTCTTATGGCTGCATAGTATTCCATGGTGTATATGTGCCACATTTCTTAATCCAGTCTATCATTGATGGACACTTGGGTTGGTTCCAAGTCTTTGCTATTGTGAATAGTGCCGCAATAAACACACGTGTGCTTGTGTCTTTATAGTAGCATGATTTATATTCTTTTGGGTATATACTCAGTAATGGGATAGATGGGTCAAATGGTATTTCTAGCTCTAGATCATTGAGAAATCGCCACGTTGTCTTCCACAATGGCTGAACTAGTTTACACTCCCACCAGTAGTGTAAAAGTGTTCCTATTTCTCCACATCCTCTCCAGCATCTGTTGTTTCCTGACTTTTTAATGATCACCATTCTAACTGGTGTGAGATGGTATTTCATTGTGGTCTTGATTTGCATTTCTCTGATGACCAGTGATGATGAGGATTTTTTAACTGTCTGTCCTTTGCCCACTTTTTGATGGGGTTAAGTTCTTTGCAGATTCTGGATACTAGGCCTTTGTCAGATGGGTAGATTGCAAAAATTTTCTCCCATTCTGTAGGCTGCCTGTCCACTCTGGTGGTAGTTTCTTTTGCTGTGCAGAAGCTCTTTAGTTTAATTAGATCCCATTTGTCAATTTTGGCCTTTGTTGCCATTACTTTTGGTATTTTAGTCATGAAGTCCGTGCCCTTGCTTATGTCCTGAATGGTATTGTCTAGGTTTTCTTCTAGGGTTTTTGTGGTTTTAGGTCTAATATTTAAGTCTTTAATCCATCTTGAATTTATTTTTGTACAAGGTGTAAGGAAGGGATCCAGTTTCAGTTTTCTACATATGGCTAGCCAGTTTTCCCAGCACCATTTATTAAATAGGGAATTCTTTTCCCCATTCCTTGTGTCAGGTTTGTCAAAGATCAGATGGTTGTAGACGTGTGGTGTTATTTCTGAGGCCTCTATTCTGTTCCATTGGTCTATATATATCTGTTTTGGTACCAGTATGATGCTGTTTCGGTTACTAAAGCCTTGTAGGATAGTTGGAAGTCAGGTAGCGTGATGCCTCCAGCTTTGTTCTTTTTGCTTAGGATTGTCTTAGCAATGCGGGCTCTTTTTTGGTTCCATACGAAGTTTAAAGTAGTTTTTTCCAATTCTGTGAAGAAAGTCATTGGTAGCTTGATGGGGATGGCATTGAATCTATAAATTACCTTGGGCAGTATGGCCATTTTCACGATACTGATTCTTCCTATCCATGAGCATGGAATGTTCCTCCATTTGTTTGTGTCCTCTTTTCTTTCATTGAGCAGTGGTTTGTAGTTCTCCTTGAAGAGGTCCTTCACATCCCTTGTAAGTTGGATTCCTATTTACTCTCTTTGTAGCAATTGCAAATGGGAGTTTACTCATGATTTGGCTGTCTGTCTGTTACTGGTGTATAGGAATGCTTGTGATTTTTGCACATTGATTTTGTATCCTGAGACTTTGCTGAAGTTGCTTCTCAGCTTAAGGAGATTTTGGGCTGAGACGACGGAGTTTTCTAAACATACAACCATATCATCTGCAAACAGAGACAATCTGATTTCCTCTTTTGCTAATTGAATACATTGTATTTCTTTCTCTTGCCTGACTGCCCTGGCCAGAACTTCCAACACTGTTGAATATGAGTGGTGAGAGAGGGCATCCCTGTCTTGTTCCAGTTTTCAAAGGGAATGCTTCCAGTTTTTGCCCATTCACTATGATATTGGCTGTGGGTCTGTCATAAATAGGTCGTATTATTTTGAGATACGTTCCATCAATACCTAGTTTACTGAGAGTTTTTAGCATGAAGGGCTGTTGAATATTGTGGAAGGCCTTTTCTGCATCTACTGAGATAATCATGTAGTTTTTGTAGTTGGTTCTGTTTATGTGATGGATTATGTTTACTGATTTGCGTACGTTGAACCAGTCTTGCATCCCAGGGATGAAGCTGACTTGATCGTGGTGGATAAGCTTTTTGATGTGCTGCTGGATTTGGTTTGCCAGTATTTTATTGAGGATTTTCACATCGATGTTCATTCAGGGATATCAGCCTGAAATTCTCTTTGTTGTATTTCTGCCAGGCTTTGGTATCAGGATGATGCTGGCCTCATAAAATGAGTTAGGGAGGATTTCCTCTTTTTCTATTGATTGGAATAGTTTTAGAAGCAATGGCATCAGCTCCTCTTTGTATGCCTGACAGAATTCGGCTGTGCATCCATCTGGTCCTGGACTTTTTTTGCTGGCAGTCTATTAATTATTGCCTCAATTTCAGAGCCTGTTATTGGTCTATTCAGAGATTCAACTTCTTCCTGGTTTTTTGGTCTTGGGAGGGTGTATGTGTCCAGGAATTTATCCATTTCTTCTAGATTTTCTAGGTTATTTGCATAGAGGTGTTTATAGTATTCTCTGAAGGTAGTTTGTATTTCTGTGGGATTGGTGGTGATATCCCCTTTATCATTTTTTTTTATTGCGTCTATTTGATTCTTCTCTCTTGTCTTCTTTATTAGTCTTGCTAGTGGTCTATCAATTTTGTTGATCTTTCAAAAAACCAGCTCCTGGATTTATTGATTTTTTTGAAGGGTTTTTTGTGTCTCTATCTCCTTCCGTTCTGCTCTGATCTTAGTTATTTCTTGCCTTCTGCTAGCTTTTGAATGTGTTTGCTCTTGCTTCTCTAGTTCTGCCTCACAGGTCGATATCAGACTGCTGCACTAGCAGTGAGCAAGGCTCTGTGGGCGTAGGACCTGCCAAGCCAGGCGCAGGATATAATCTCCTGGTGTGCCGTTTGCTAAGACTGTTGGAAAAGCACAGTATTTGGGCAGGATTGTCCGGATTTTCCAGGTACAGTCTGTCACAGCTTCCCTTGGCTAGGAAAGGGAAATCCCCCAACCCCTTGTGCTTCCCGCATGAGGCAACGCCCCGCCCTGCTTTGGCTTGCCCTCCTTGGGCTGCACCCACTGTCCCACCAGTCCCAATCAGATGAACCAGGTACCTCAGTTGAAAATGCAGAAATACCCATCTTCTGCGTCAATCACGCTGGGAGCTGCAGACTGGAGCTGTTCCTATTCGGCCATCTTGGAAGAGTCAATTTATGGATTCTTAAGTATTCAAATTACAATAATTCATTTCACTATTGCTATAAAAGAGACTCTGGCTCCTAAAAAACACGTCCTGCTTTAAAAATAAGTAAATAAAGGAAAAAAGGCCATAATGTTTACTATGTTCATTTTTAAAATAATTAAGAAATACTTTGTTTTGTAGTTGCAATCCTCTAACATCTATTCTATACTTGAGTGTCCATCTATACCCAGAGATACTTTCAGTAATGGTTAAGAAAATATCTGAATACCTTAAACTATTATAAGAGAATAATGTAGTCTTATGTATTAAGGAATTAAAAATTAAACATATAGGCTAGGCATGGTCACTTACACCTATAATCCCTGCACTTAGGGAGGCCGAGGCGAGTGGATCATCTGAGGTCGAAAGTTCGAGACCAGCCTGACCAAACATGGAGAAATCCCGTCTCTACTAAAAATGCAAAATTAGCCAGGTGTGGTGGCGCATGCCTGTAATCCCAGCTACTCAGGAAGCTGAGACAGAAGAATCACTTGAACCTAGGAGGCGGAGGTTGCAGTGAGCCAAGATGACCCCCATGCACTCCAGCCTGGGCAACAAGAGTGAAACTCTATCTCAAAAAAAGAAGAAAAAATTAAACACATAATAAAGTTATTTTTCAGGGCCCACACTCTTCAACAGTGGAAAGGTTGTCTTATGTGAATAAAAGAAAAGAATAATGATAATTTATTGTATTTTGTAAAGGCATATCTTATCTCTTATTGGTTTTGACGCACATGAAAATTCTCTGTATGAACTACTACATAGAACCCTAAATAAGAACAGTTTTCCCTTCTGTAGCATTGGCATTTGTATTATAAATATTAGACTAATCTTATTTACAGGAAATGGCATGTCCTATCTTCCCTATAAAACAAATAGGGAATCAGAAGCAAGTAATGGTTTTACTAAATAAGATATTGAAGTTGAGAATCGATCTAACTTGGGGGGAATATTTGGATTTAGACAAGTTGAAGCAAACAAAAACATATCCCAGGAGAGGTGAACAGTATACTGTTGGAGACATGAGCTTAGACTTAAGGAAGCATTTAACAACTAAGGTGGACCATCACAGGCACCTTTGTGTACACAGAAGCACAAAGTAACAACGAACACCAAACAAGATTCACTCCTTAAAATCTAGTGTGGGTAAACACAACAAACACTCTTGTTTAAATTTCTTAAAAATTACTCAAAGCAATAATAATAATTATTATTGACCATTGTGAGTGTGTAACATACAGAAGTGTTATGACAACATTAGCACAAATCATGACAGGAGATAAAGAGAAGCATACTGTCATAAGCATTCTAGGTAACGGATAATACTTATGTTACTTATAAAGTGGTATTATATAATATTATTTTGAAGTAGACATTGATAAGTTAAACATGCATACTGTCAACCCTAGAGCAATCACTAAAAAATAAAGTATGGCTAATTAATAATGAAGAGAAAATAGAATGCTAGAATGCTAAAATATACTCAATCACAAAGAAGGCAGGAAGAGAAAAGAAGGAAAAAAATCAGATGGGACCAGTAAAAAAGGAAGACATCAAACTTAAACCTAACCATATTTAAAAGTAAATAAAAGTAAACACTCCAATGAACAGTCAGGAATTGTCAGACTAGTAAGACCCGACTATAATCTGTCCATAGAAAACCCAGGTCAGATAGAAAGACTAAAGTCTCAGCACAGTTTCTAAATACTAGACATCTCAAGTTTCAAAAAATAGTAACGGCAAAATGAACAAGTTAAAAAAAAAAAAAGAAAGAAAGAAAGAAAATTAGCAGCATCTAATCACCAAAACAAAAATCAGAGAACTGTTTCATTTTATGGATTCAAAGGGAACCTAGAGTATGTGAACCAAATAGAAATCAAAAACATGCCAAAAAATGGAAGCTGCAATCTGTGTTCCTTATGTCTTTAACGCCAGATAACACATTGAGATGGCATAAAACTAAAGGGAAAAAAAAAAACTTGCAACCACCATCAACTTCAAAGTTTCAAACTAAGGCTCTTTCAGTTTGCAGCATTTAGACATAAATTATAGTGTCAAAAACATTGAACACTATAATTAAGGTTATATTGGCACTTCTGTTACAATCCCATATTTTCACTCAGTCATAACATTCTTAGAAAGTCCCTCATGAAACTAAAGCCTTCTTTTCTTGTCTTGATCCAAATGTTTCTTCTTACTTAAAATAGTTGACAGAATAAAAATGAAATATACCTTTTTCAGCTCAAAAAGAAAAAAAAAACTTCCCAATAGTAAAATAAATACAGAATTCCAAAAACTTTCCCTTATGGCAAACAAGAAGTAAAACATCTTCAATAAGTTTAAAAAAAAAAAAAAAAAAAAAAAAAAAAAAAAAAAAAAAAACAGTATTATTGAACCAAAAATCCACTTTATTTATGCCAAGTTTTTTGTCTGTTTGTTTTTTGAAACGAAGTCTCGCTCTATCACCCAAACTGGAGTGCTGTGGCGTGATCTCGGCTCACTGCAACCTTCGCCTCCTGGGTTCAAGTGATTCCCCCACCTCAGCTTCCAGAGTGGCTGGGATTACAGATCCCTACCACCACACCCAACTAATTTTTGTGTTTTTAGTAGAGGCGGGGTTTCGCCATGTTGACCAGGCTGGTCTCGAACTCCTGACCTCAAGTGATCTGCCAGCCTCGGCCTCCCAAAGTGCTGGACTTACAGGGGTGAGCCACCACGCCCAGCCCAATTTATGTATTTTTAAAGAATCAGACATTTATAACACATTATATCTCCCAAATAGCCAGCTAAAAAGAATCCTCTATTACTTCTGGGATCTAGACACAAGCTGAAGTTCAAGAAACCATGATTTCTTGTGTTCCCAAACTCTCAGGGAACACAGTACAATTTGAAAAAAATTTACCTACACTTTCATCCATCTACAAGTTATCAGCGTGTGGTTTGTAGTTTTTTTTACTTCGTTTTCAATAATTTGTCAAATGACCCCAATTATTTCACCTCAAAAAGAAGCTAAGCCTTGGCCAGCACAGTGGCTCACGCCTATAATCCCAGCACTTTGGGAGGCCGAGGTGGGCGGATCACCTGAGGTCAGGAGTTTGAGACCATCCTGGCCAACATACTGAAACCCCGTCTCTACAAAAAAAAAATACAAAAATTAGCCAGGCATAGTGGCGCACGCCTGTAATCTCGGCTACTTGGGAGGCTGAGGCAGAAGAATTGCTTGAACCTGGGAGGTGAAGGTTGCGGTGAGCCAAGATCGCATCACTGCACTCCAGCCTGGGTGACAGAGCAAGACCCTGTCTCAAAAAAAAAAAACAGAAGCTAAACCTAAAACAAAAGTTTAGTATCCAATGATTCTAAGATTATAAACAATACTTCATGCTAAAATAAAAATCATAAACCACAGTCAGTCTTCTGCATCCACGGGCTTCACATCCGTGGTACAGAGGGCAGACTGTATCAATTGATACAGTCTTCTTAAAACCCCAAAAAGAGGCCGGGTATGGTGGCTCATGCCTGTAATCCCAGCAGTTTGGGAGGCCAAGGTGGGAAAATAGCTCAGGAGTTTGAGACCAGCCTGGTCAACATGGCAAAACCCCGTTTCTACCAAAAATACAAAAATTAGGGCAAAACCCCATCACTACAAGAAATACAAAAATCAGCCGGGTATTTGAGGCTTCCGCCTATAGTACCAGCTACTTGGGACACTAAGGTTGGAGAATCACTTGAGCCCGGGAAGCAGAAGTTGCAATGAGCCAAGATCAAGTCGCTACACTCCTGGCTGGGCAACAGAGTGAGACCTTCTCTCAAAAAAACACAAACTCCAAAAGAAGAGAAAGTTTTTGTCTGTATCATTAACTACCATATCCACAGCATTCAGTACAGTGTTATAAAACTCAGTAAGCATGTGTTGAATACATAACTTTTCAATTTTTCCTTCAAAGAAAGGAAATAAGTACTAAAATGGTAATTTTCTATGTGGTTCACACACAATGTATTACGCCTACTTTCTGTATTATCCTTCAGTGAGATCTAATTACCAGTAATGTTAGCATATGATGAGCTAGACAGACAAGTCTGAAAAGACCAATCATCCTAAAGTAAAATTCCATAACTCATCCCAGAACTTCCTCCGTATATCCTCCTTCACAACCTATCACCACCTCTCCAATGCCACAGACAATGACTTAGTTCCATCTGGGCTCCATAACTTTTCTTCTAAAATATTGCAAAAGGAATCTAACTAATTCTCTGAAATTATCTCCTCCAATCCCTTCCCCTCCACTGTGAAAAAAGTCAACTTCTGAAATTATAAATTCAGTCAAGTTGCTTACCAGTTTAAACTAATTCAATTTCAATTGCTATGTATTAGTATGTATGAGACCAGCAGTCCTGATAAATTTTAATCTCAGGACCTCTTAATCTCTTAAAAATTACTGAGAATCACATATTTACCATAGTAGAAATACAAAAGAAAAAAATTCTAATATATATGTTTATATAGTTTATAACTTACTTTTAAATAAATTCATTATTTGTTAATTATAATTATATTATGGATAATTTAAAATAAATTACAGATTTTAGGGTTTTCATATTTTATGAAAAATCACTATATTTTCTAAAACAAAAATAAAAATTTGAAAAAAGTGGGCATTATATTTTTTAAAGTCTGACTTAATAGAAGACAGCTACATTCTCATACTTGCTTCTGCCTTCAGTCTGTTCCAGTGTCACACATAACCTCCGGAAAATTCCACACTACATTCATGAGAAAATGAGGATGAAAAAAGTAAATCATGAATCATGTCTTAGTATTAGAAAAATAATGTTAATTTTGTGTATAAAAAGAAAAAACTTGGGAACACCTGAAGGTCTTCAGATCACACTTCGAAAACAACTAGATTACAAAAAATTTCAGTCTCTTTCCTATGAGTTGCACATAAGTTTATGATCTGAGAAAATCACTGAACTAGAAAAAAAGTTTTGAGGAAATGATCCACATTTAAGAATATCGTGTCTAGAGGCAGTGTGAAAAATGATTTGAAGTACCAATGAAAGCTAAAAGATATATTTAAGAGATAGGAAAGCAGCAGAAAACAGACTGATGAATAATTGATATAAGGGATGTGTAAAGTTAAGGATGACCTCAGAGTTTCTGGTTTGGATTGAAAGCACACAGTGGAATTGTTCACTGAAATAGAAAACACATAAAGAGGAAAGGATTTGAGGTTTATGATGAATTCAGTTTGGGACATTCTATGGGACATACAGGTCCGTTTAGCTCTTAGTGCTGGAGTTCAGGGGAAAAAAAGAATGAACTCTAAAATAGCATTTTATGAGTAAAAAACATATAATGGTAACTAAATCCATTGGGAATAAAATTATCTAAGGAGAGTGAGGACTAAAATAACGAAAACCTACTAAACTCCTATTTAAACGTGGGATAAGTAGCAGAAAAGTAACAACAGGAGCCAGAGACAGGGTGCCAAAGACATAGGGAAAGAATCAGAGGAGCCAAGAAAGTGAAGTTTTAGGAAAGAGATGACAAGCATTAAATAGCAAAGGTAAATGAGAATCAAAAAATAAATGAAAAGTATCCACTGGATTTTTTTAAGCTTGATGTTACTAATAAGCTCTGCCAAAGTGCTTACAATGGTATCATGGAGGCAGAATCCATGAAAAGATTAGCTTGTAAGTTTAAAAAGGGTAGAAGGGCATATAGATTGGAAACAAAATAAAAATACTTTTTGTGGGTGATATTATTGTCTACGTAGGTGGTATTACTACCTATGGAGGAAATCTAAAGGAATCCACCCAAAAAAACTCCTAAAGTTAAAAAGTTAAGCAAGGTCACAGGACACAAGATCAGTGCAGAAAAATAAATTCCATTTCTATAACTTAACAACGAACAATCAAAATACAAAATTAAGCATATGATAATATTAAAAATGCTCCAAAGGAAATAAAATATTTAGGTATAAATCTAACAAAACATATACAGGACCTACATGCTGAAAAAACAAAATGCTGATGAAAGAAAGAAAAAGGAATCGAAATAATTAGAGAAGCATACTATGTAGATGGATTGTAAGACTCAACATGGTAAAGATATTCCTGTGAAATTCATCTACATGTTTAAGGCCAACCAGCACAAAGATAATGCATTAAACAACCAAAACTAAGGATGACTCTCACAGAGTCCATTTCACCCCCTGCCACCTCCACCGGATGGAGGAATGAGGATGAGGAATAGAAGGAAACTTCTATGAAAAACACACACCTAACATCATACTCAATAGTTAAAGGCTGAAAGCATTCCCTCAAAGATAAATAAGACAAGGATGCCCATTTTCACCACTGCTATTAAACACTGTACTAGAAGTCCTAGCCAAAGAAATTTGAGAAGGAAGAAAAGGCAACCAAATTGGAGAGAGAAAAGTAAAACTATCTCTATATATTTTCAGATAACATGACTCTATATATAGAAAATCCCACAGAATCCACAAAAAACTACTATAGCTAACAAACGAATCTGGCAAATGTGCAGAATAAAAGATCAACCCACAGGCCGGGCATGATGGTTGATGCCTGTAATCCCAGCATTTTTGGAGGCTGAGACAGGCAGATCACTTGAGCCCAGGAGTTCAAGACCAGCCTGGGCAACATGGTGAAAACCCGTGTCTACAAAAACACACAAAAAAATTAGCTGGGCACAGTGGCGCACACCTGTAGTCCCTGCTACTTGGGAGGCTGGGGTGGGAGGATCACTTAAGCCTGGGAGACGGAGGTTCCAGTGAGCTGAGATCACACCACTGCACTCCACCCTCAGCAGCAGAGTAAAATCCTGTCTCAAAAACAAAAACAAAACAAAAGATCGACTCACAGCTAAGCATGGTGGCTCATACCCATAATCCAAGCACTTTGGGAGGACAAGTGGGAAGATCACTTGAGCCCAAAAGTTCGAGATCAGCCTGATCAATATACCAAGACCCTCCCTCTTAAAAAAAAAAAAAAAAAAAAAAAAAAAAATTTCATTAGCCAGGCATTGTGGCATGTGCCTGTGGTCCCAGCTACTAGGGAGGATGAGGTGGGAGTATTGCTTGAGCCCAGGTGGTCAAGGTTGCAGTGAGCCATGATCACACCACTGCACTGCAGCTTGGGTGACAAAGCAAGACCTCATCTCAAAAATAAATAAATAAAATATCAACTCACCAAAATTGGTGTTGCATCTGTACACTAGCAACAAATGATCCAAAATGGAAATTAAGAAAACAATTCCACTTACAATAGCACCCAAAATAATAATATACCTAGGAATAAATTTAACTAAGGAGGTAAAAGACACAATGAAAATTATAACATACTGCTGACAAAATTAAAGATTATTTAACTAAATAGAAAGGCATCCCATGTTCATGGATCACTATACTTAACATTTAAGTATAGTGATAATACTTTTAAGTTAATACATTTAAGTTAAGATGATAATACTACCAAGCAACTGACAGATTCAGTACAATCCCTATCATAATTCCAATGGCCTTTTGAGCCAAACTGAAAAAGCTAATCTTCAAATTCATATACAACTGCAAAGAGACAAAACAATTTTGAAAAAGAAATATGAAATAGGGCCAGGTGTGGTGGCTCACACCTGTAATGACAGCACTTTGAGAGGCTGAGGCAGGCAGATCGCTTTAAGCTCAGGAATTCGAGACCAGCCTGGGCAACATGGCAAAACCTTGCCTCTACCAAAAATACAAAAGTTAGCCAAACGTGGTGGCTCATGTTTACAGTCCCAGCTACTCTGGAAGCTGAGGCTGGAGAATCGCTTAAGCCCAAAAGCAGAGGTTGTAGTGAGCTGAGATCACTCCACTCTATGCCAACCTGTGAAACAGAGTGAGACCCTGTCTCAAAAAAAACAAAAAAAAGACAGAAATACAAAATAGGACACTTCTTTATTTCAAAATTTACTACAAAGCACAGTAATCAAAATAGTGTTGTTCAGGCTTAAGAACAGACACATAGGGCCGGGCGCGGTGGCTCAAGCCTGTAATCCCAGCACTTTGGGAGGCCGAGATGGGCGGATCACGAGGTCAGGAGATCAAGAGACGATCCCGGCTAACACGGTGAAACCCCGTCTCTACTAAAAAAGACAAAAAAAAAATAGCCGGGCGAGGTGGCGGGCGCCTGTAGTCCCAGCTACTCGGGAGGCTGAGGCAGGAGAATGGCGTAAACCCGGGAGGCGGAGCTTGCAGTGAGCTGAGATCCGGCCACTGCACTCCAGCCTGGGTGACAGAGCAAGACTCCGTCTCAAAAAAAAAAAAAAAAAAAAAAAAAAAAGAACAGACACATAAACCAATGGACTAAAATGCTGAATCCAGAAATCCAGCATAGGCCTATAGGGTTTATTTTCAACAAGAGTGACAAGACCATTCAATGGGCAAAGAAAAGTCTCTTCAACAAATAGTGCTTGGACTATCAAATAACCATAGAATGAAGTTGAACCCATATACAACATATCATATATAAAATTAATCATTCCATATACAAAATTTAATTCAATATGGATCAACAACCTAAATATAAGAGCTAAAACTTTAAAACTCTTAGAACAAAACATAGGGGGAATCTTCAAGACTTTAGATAAAGCAATGAACTCTTAGATATGACACCAAAAGCACTAGCAATAAAAGTTAAAAATAGGCAAATTGGACTTTATCCAAATTAAATACTCTGTACATAAAAATACATTCTCAAGAATGTGACAAGACAACCTACAGAATGGATGAAAATATTTGAAAATCATATATCTGCTAAGGACCTATTACCTTGAATACAAAAAGAACTCTTAAAACTCAAAAACAGACAAACAATTGAATTTTAAAATGGTCAAAAACTGCAAACCCATTAAGATAGACACTATCCAAAGAACAGAAAATAAGTGTTGGTGAAGATGTGGCAAAACTGAAACCTTCGTACATTGGTGGTAAGAATACAATGGTATAGCCGCTGTAGAAAACAGTACAGTAATTCCTGAAAAAATTGAACACTATGTGATCCAGCAATTCTACTTCTGAGTATATGTGCAAAAGAACTGAAAGCAGGGTCTCAAAGAGATATTTGCACACCCATGTTCATTGTAGCATTATCCACAATAACCAAAAGATGAAACAACCCAAGTGTCCATCAGTGAATGAATGGATAAACAAAATGTAGTAAATACACACAACAAAATATTACTCAGCCCTCAAAAAAAAGGAAACCCTGGGCCAGGCATGGTGGCTCATGTCTGTATTCCCAGCACTTTGGGAGGCCAAGGCAGGCAGATCACCTAAGGTCAGGAGTTTGAGATCAGACTGGCCAACATGGTGAAACCCAGTCTTTACTAAAAATATAAAAATTAGCCGGGTGTGGTGGTGGTCGCCTGTAATCCCAGCTACTCAGGAGGCTGAGGCAGGAGAATCACTTGAACCCGGGAGGCAGAGGTTGCAGTGAGCTGGGATTGTACCACTGCACTCCAGCCTGGGTGGCCAAGTGAGATTCTGTCTCAAAAAAAAAAAAGAAGCTGTAAGCAAGAAAAAAGAAAAAGGAAAAAAGGGAACCTTATCATATGCTACAACATGGATGAACCTTGAGGACACTGTGCTAAGTGAAATAAGCCAGACACAAAATGACAAATATTGTATGATTCCACTTACTTGAGGTACTTAGAGTAGTCAAAAATCATAGAAACAGAAAGTATAATAGAATGATGGCTGCCAGGGAAAACAGGAGGAGAATGGGAAGTTATTACATAATGGATACAGTGCTGCCCCTCTGCAAGATGAAAAGCATTATGGAGATCAGTGACAGTGACTTAGCTGAAGCTGAGTGAGTTTAGAGAGCTGAGCAAAATACAGGGGTACAGGAAGCAGCAGGAAAAGTCCTATAGGCTCTCTGGGTCCCCTGGCAAGCCATTTCTGCCTTGCCTCATAGGGGTCTCTGGAGAGGGCTGCTAGAGGCAATGGGAAAAGGCCACAGGGAGAATGAAACCTCCAGTTGAACTTTTTAACAATTACAACCAAATGAGATGTCTCCTAGCCAGAACTCGGGGGAGGGCACGAATCCGGTGTGCAGACTCCACCAGCGGGGAAGCACAAAGGCCCTATCTGCTTTCACAGCTGGGAGGCTGACAGCCTGGGACAAGTTCTCAGCCCTGCTCATCCACTGCCTGGAAACAGACTCAGTGCTGCTGGGGGCCGGGTATGGTGGGAGTGAGATCAGCCCTGTGCAGGGTCCAGCCCCACAGCGTCAGTGGGTTTTTCTCCCCGTGTGTGGAGACGAGAGATTGTAGAAATAAAGACACAAGACAAAGAGAGAAAAGAAAAGGCAGCTGGGCCCGGGGGACCACTACCACTAAGGCGCGGAGACCGGTAGTGGCCCTGAATGCCAGGCTGTGCTGATATTTATTGGATACAAGCCAAAGGGGCAGGGTAAGGAGTGTGAGCCATCTCCAATGATAGGTAAGGTAACATGGGTCACGTGTCCACTGGACAGGGGGCCCTTCCCTGCCTGGCAGCCGAGGCAGAGAGAAAGACAGGAGAGAGACACAGCTTACGCCTTTATTTCCGCGTATCAGAGACTTTTAGTACTTTCACTAATTTGCTACTGCTATCTAGAAGGCAGAGCCAGGTGTACAGGACGGAACATGAAGGCGGACTACGAGTGTGACCACTGAAGCACAGCATCACAGGGAGATGGTTAGGCCTCCGGGTAACTGCGGGTGGGCCTGACTGACATCAGGCCCTCCACAAGAGGTGGAGGAGTAGAGTCTTCTCTAAACTCCCCTGGGGAATTCCTGGTCTGCTAAGTAGCGGGTGTTCTTCCTTGACACTGACGCTACCGCTAGACCACAGTCCGCTTGGCAACAGGCATCTTCCCAGACGCTGGCGTTACCACTAGACCAAGGAGCCCTCTGGCAGCCCTGCCAGGGCATAACAGAATGCTCGCACTCTTGTCTTCTGGTCACTTCTCACTATGTACCCTCAGCTCCAATCTCTGTATGGCCTAGTTTTTCCTAGGTTATGATTGTAAAGCGAGGAGTATTATAATATTGGAATAAAGAGTAATTGCTATAAACTAATGATTAATGATATTCATATATAATCATATCTATGATCTATATCTAGTATAACTATTCTTAGGTTATATATTTTATTATACCATAACAGCTCATGCCCTCGGTCTCTTGCCTCAGCACCCAGGTGGCTTGCCGCCCACAGCCCTATAGGTAGGTTGTGTGGGAGCTGTGTGAGGCCTGTGACTGCCGATTTTTCCCCACTTCCCTAACAACATGCATGATACAGTAGAGGCAACCATAATCCTCATAGGAACATAACTCCATTGACCTGGGAACCTCACCCCCATCCCCAACAGCAGTCACAGCAAGACTCGCCCAAGGAAAACCTGAGCTCAGACACACTGCCCCCATCTAATGGTTCTTCCCTATCCAACTTGGTAGCTGAAGAAAAATGTCATATACTTTCGGGAGTTCTAAGGCCCCACCCACCACCTGTTCCTCCCCATACTACCACAGCTGATACTCTCTTGAAAGCGCCACCTCTCTGCAGGTGACCAACCAGCACAAAGATAGTGCATTAAGCAACCAAAACAAAGGACCCTCACAGAGTCCATTTCACTCCCCTGTCACCTCCACTGGAGAAGATATCCACGACTGAGAAACCCACAGAAGGGTGACATCAAAGGATTCTGTGCAGACAACTCCCAGTACCAGCCTATGGCCTGGTAGACCTGCTGGGGTGGCTAGATCCAAAAGAGAGATAACAATCACTACAGCTCAGCTCTCAGGAAGCCACATCCCTAGGAAAAGGAGATCAGAAGAACACCCCATGGACAAAAGAATCTGAACAACAGCCTTGAGCCCTAGACTTTTCCTCTGACAGAGCCTACCCAAATGAGAAGGGACCAGGAAACCAACTCCAGTATATGACAAAACAAGGTTCTTTAACACCTTCAAAAATTCACACTAGCTCACCAGCGACAGACCCAAACCAAGAAGAAATCCCTGATTTACCTGAAAAAGAATTCAGAAGATCAGTTATTAAGCTAATTGAGGAGTCACCAGAGAAAGACAAAGCCCAATTTAAGGATATCAAACAAATGATATAAGAAATGAGGGAAGAAATTTTCAATGGAATAGATAGCATATATAAAAAACAATCAAAATGTCAGTAAACAATGGACGCACTTACAGAAATGCAAAATGCTGGCCAGGCGCAGTGGCTCACGCCTGTAATCCCAACACTTTGGGAGGCCAAGGTAGGTAGATCATGAGGTCAGGAATTTGAGACCAGCCTGGCCAAGACGGTGAAAGCCCATCTCTACTAAAATTATAAAAATTAGCCAGGTGTGGTGGCAGGCACCTGAAATCCCAGCTACTCGGGAGACTGAGTGAGGCAAGAGAATTGCTTGATCCAGCGAGGTGGAAGTTGTAGTAAGTCGAGATTGCCCCACTACACCCCAATCTGGGCAACAGAGCAAGACTCCATCTCAAAAAAAAAAAGAAGAAAGAAATGCAAAATGCTCTGGAAAGTCTCAGGAATAGAATCAAACAAGCAGAAGCAAGAACTTCAGAGCTCAAAGACAAGATGTTCGAATTAACCCAATCCAACAAAGACAAAGGAAAAAGAATAAGAAAATATGAACAAAGTCTCCAAGAAGTCTGGGATTATGTTAAATAACCAAACCTAAGAATAATTGGCATTCCTGAGGAAGAAGAGAAATCTAAAAGTTTGGAAAACATGTTAGGGAGAATGATCAAGGAAAATTTCCCCAGCCTGGCTAAAGACCTAGACATCCAAAGACAAGAAGCTCAAAGAACACCTGGGAAATTCATCACAAAAAGATCATCGCCTAGGCACACTGTCATCAGGTTGTCTAAAATTAAGACAAAGAAAAGAATCTTAAGAGCTGTGAGGCAAAAGCATGAGGTAATCTATAAAAAAATAAAAATAAAAAAATAAAAACCTATTGAATTAACAGATTTCTCAGCAGAAACTCTATAAGCTAGAAGGGATTGGGGCCCTATCTTCAGCCTCCTTAAACAAAACAATTATCAGCCAAGAATTTTGTGTCCGACAAAACTAAGCTTCATAAATGAAGGAAAGATAGAGTCTTTTGCAAACAAATAAATACTGAGAGAATTTGCCACTACCAAGCCAGCACTACAAGAACTGCTAAAAAGGGAGCAACTCTTGAAACAAATCCTGGAAACACATCAAAACAGAGCCTCTTTAAAGCATAAATCTCACAGGACCTATAAAACAAAAATACAATTTGGAAAAAAAAAAAAAAAGGTATACAGGCAACAAATAGCGCAACAAACGGAATGGTATCTCACATCTCAATACTAATGTTGAATGTAAATGGCCTAAAAGCTCCACTTAAAAGATACAGAATTGCAGAATGGATAAGAACTCACCACCCATCAACTGCCTTCAAGAGATTCACCTACCACATAAGGACTCACATAAACTTAAGGTAAAGGGGTAGAAAAAGACATTCTATGCAAATGGACACCAAAAGCGAAAAGCAGTATCCATCCTTATATCAGAAAAAATAAACTTTAAAGCAACAGCAGTTAAAAAAGACAAAGAGGGACATTATATAATGATAAAAGGCTGTGTCCAACAGGAAAATATCAGAATCCTAAATATATAAGCACCTAACACTGGAGCTCCAAATTTTCTTTTTTTTTTTTTTTTTTTTTTTTGAGACAGAGTTTCACTCTGTCACCCAACCTGGACTGCAGTGGCGTCACCTCAGCTCACAGCAACCTCCGCCTCCCAGGTTTAAGTGATTCTCCTGTCTCAGTCCCCTGAGTGGCTGGGATTACAGGCGCCCGCTACCACACCCAGTTAATTTTTGTATTTTTAGTAGAGAAGGGATTTCACCACGTTGGCCAGGCTGGTCTCAAACTCCTGACCACTGGTAATCCGCCCATCTCGGCCTCCCAAAGTCCTGAGATTACAGGCATGAGCAACCTCACCCAGCCTAGAGCTCCCAAATTTATAAAACAATTACTACCAGATCTAAGAAATGCAATAGACAGCAACACAATAATAGTGGGGGACTTCAATACTCCACTGACAGCACTAGACAGGTTATCACAACAGAAAGTCAACAAAGAAACAATGGATTTAAATTATACCCTGGAACAAACGGACTTAACAGATATTTACAGAACATTCTATCCAACAACTGCAGAATATTCATTCTCTTCATCAGCGCATGAAACTTTCTCCAAGATAGACCATATGAGAGGCCACAGAACGAGCCTCAATACATTTAAGAAAATTGCAATTGGCCGGGCGCGGTGGCTGAAACCTGTAATCCCAGCACTTTGGGAGGCCGAGATGGGTGGATCACAAGGTCAGGAGATCGAGACCATCCTGGCTATCATGGTGAAACCCCGTCTCTACTAAAAAATACAAAAAACTAGCTGGGCGAGGTGGTGGGCGCCTGTAATCCCAGCTACTCGGTAGGCTGAGGCAGGAGAATGGCGTGAACCCGGGAGGCGGACCTTGCAGTGAGCTGAGATCTGGCCACTGCACTCCAGCCTGGGCGACAGAGCGAGACTCCGTCTCAAAAAAAAAAAAGAAAATTGCAATTATATCAAGCACTCTCTCAGAACACAGTGGAATAAAACTGGAAATCAACTCTAAGAGGAACCTTCAAAACCACGCAAATACATGGAAATTAAGCAAACTGTTTCTGAGTGATCATTGGGTCAACAATAAAATCAAGATGGAAATTAAAAATTTCTTTGAACTGAATGACAATAGTGACACGACCTATCAAAACCTCTGGGATACAGCTCAGGCGGTGCTAAGAGGAAAGTTCATAGAGCAGAGCACAGTGGCTCACGCCTGTAATCCCAGCACTTTGGGAGGCCAAGGTGGGTGGATACACTGAGGTCAGGAGTTCAAGACCAGCCTGGCAAAAATGATGAAACCACGTCTCTACTAAAAATACAAAAATTAGTCAGGCATGGTGGCAGGCGCCTGTAGTCCCAGCTACTTGGGAGGGTGAAGCACGAAAACTGCTTGAACCCCAGAGGAGCAGGTTGCAGTGAGCCAAGATTGTGCCACTGCACTCCTGCCTGGGTGACAGAGCAAGACTTCATCTCAAAAAAAAAAAAGAGAGAAAAAGAAAGTTCATAGCCCTAAATGCCTATCTCACAAAGTCTGCAAGAGCACAAACAGATGATCTAAGGTCACACCTCAAGGAGCTAGAGAACGAGAACAAACCAAACCCACACCCAGCAGAAGAAAGGAAATAACCAAGATCAGTGCAGAAATAAATTAAACTGAAACAAAAAAAATACAAAAGATAAATGAAACAAAAAGCTGGTTCTTTGAAAAGACAAGTAAAACAGAGAGACCATTAGCGACATTAACCAAAAAAGAAGAGAGAAAATCCAAATAAGCTCAATTAGAAACAAAACAGGAAATATTACAACCGACAAGACAGAAATACAAAGGATCATTGAAGGCTACTATGAACACCTTTACACGCATAAACTAGAAAACCTAGAGGAGATGGATAAATCCCTGGAAAGATACAACCTTCCTTTTAGCTTAAATCAGGAAGAATTTGATACCCTGGACAGACCAGTAACAAACAGCAAGATTGAAATAGTAATAAAAAATATTACCAACAAAAAAAAGTCCAAGACCATACGAATTCACAGCTAAATTCTACCAGACATTTAAAGGAGAATTGGTACCAATCCTATTGACACCATTCCACAAGACAGAGAAAGAGGGAATCCTCCCTAAATCATTCTATGAAGCCAATATCACACTAATACCAAAACCAGGAAAGGACATAACAAAAAAAGAGAACTACAGACCGATATCCCTGATGAACATAGATGCTAAAATCCTTAACAAAATACTAGCTAACTGAATCCAACAACGTATCAAAAAGATAATCCACCCATGATCAAGTGGGTTTCATACCAGAGATGCAGGGATGGTTCAACACACACAAGTCAATAAATGTGATAAATCACATAAACAGAATTAAAAACAAAAATTAGATGTAGAAAAAGCAATCAAAAAAAAAATCCAGCATGGCTTTATGATTAAAACTCTCAGGAAAATTGGCATACAAGTGACATACCTCAATGTAATAAATGCCATCTACGACAAACCCATAGCCAACATAATACTAAATGGGGAAACGTGAAAGCATTCCCTAAAAGAACTGGAATAAGACAAGGAGGCCCACTCTTACCACTCCTCTTAAACACAGAGCAATCAGATAAGAGAAAGAAAGAAAGGCCATCCAAATCGGCAAAGAGGAAGTCAAACTGTCACTGTTTGTTGATGATATGATTGTTTACCTAGAAAACCCTATCAAGACTCCTCCACAAACCTCCTAGAACTGATAAAAAAAAAAAATTCAACAAAGTTTATGGATACAAAATTAATGTACACAAATCAGTAGCTCTTCTATATACCAACAGCGACCAAGCTGAGAATCAAATCAAGAACTCAACCCCTTTTCATTAGCTACAAAAATAAAATAAAATACTTAGGAATATACCTAACCAAGGAGGTGAAAGACCTCTACAAGGAAAACTACAAAACACTGCTGAACGAAATCATAGATGACACAAATAGAAACACATCTCATGCTCATGGATGGGTAGAATCAATATTGTGAAAATGACCATACTGCCAAAAGCAATTCACAAATTCAATACAATTTCCATAAAAATGCCACCATCGTTCTTCACAGAACTAGAAAAAAAAAATCCTAAAATTCGTAGGGAACCAAAAATGAGTCTGCATAGCCAAAGCAAGACTAAGCAAAAAGAACAAATTTGGAGGCATCACATTACCTGATTTCAAGCAATACAATAAGGCCATAGTCACCAAAACAGCATGGTACTGGTATAAAAATAGGCACATGGACCAATGAAACAGAATACAGAACCCAGAAATAAGCCCAAATACTTACAGCCAACTGATCAAGCAAACTAACATATAAAGTGGGGAAAGGACACCCTATCCAACAAATGGTGCTGGGATAACTGGCAAGTCACATGTACGAGAATGAAACTGGATCCTCATCTCTCACGTTATACAAAAATCAACTCAAGATGGATGGATCAAGGACTTAAATCTAAGACCTGAAACTATAAAAATTCTAGAAGATAACATCAGAAAAGCCCTCTAGACATTGACTTAGGCAAGGATTTTATGACCAAGAACCCAAAGGCAAATGCAATAAAAACAAAGATAAATAGCTGGGACTTAATTAAACTAAAGCGTTTTTGCACAGCAAAAGGAACAGTCAGCAGAGTAAACAGACAATACACAGAGTGGGAGAAAATCTTCACAATCTATACATCTGACAACAGACTAATACCCAGAATCTACAATGCACACAAATTAGCAAGAAAATAAACAATCCTAACAGAAAGTGGGCTAAGGACAAGAATAGATAATTCTCAAAAGAAGATACACAAATGGCCAACAAACATATGAAAAAATGCTCAACATCACTAATAATCAGGGAAATGCAAATCAAAACTATAATGTGATACCAACTTACTCCTACAAGAATGGCCATAATCAAAACATCAAAAAATAATAGATATTGGCATGGCTCCAGTAAACAAGGAACACTTCCACACTGCTGGTGGGAATGTAAACTAGTACAACCACTATATAAAATGGTGTGGAGATTCCTTAAAGAACTAAATGTGGAACTACCATTTGATCCAGCAATCCCACTACTGGGTATCTACGCAGTGGAAAAGGAGTCATTATACAAAAAAAGATACTTGCACACATGTGTTTAAAGCACACACATTTATAGCAAAACAATTCACAATTGCAAAAATGTGGAACCAATGTAAATGTCTGTCAATCAACGAGCAGATAAAGAAACTGTGATATAGATAGATAGATAGACACAATGGAATACTACTCAGCAATAAAAAAGAATGAATTAATGGCATTTGTAGTGACCTGGAGGAGATTGGAAACTATTATTCTAAGTGAAGTAACTCAGGAATGGAAAACCAAATATCGTTATGTCCTCACTGATACATGGAAGCTAAGCTACGAGGATGCAAAGGCATAAGAATTACACAATGAACTTTGGGGACTCGGGGGAAAGAGTGGGAAAGAGGTAAGGGATAAAAGCCTACGAATTGGGTACAGTGTATATTGCTTGTGTGATGAGTGCACCAAAATCTCACGAATTACCACTAGAGAATTTACTCATGTAACCAAACACCACCACCTGTTCCCCAATAACTTATAGAAATAAAAAATTTTAAAAAATAAAAATAAAATGGTTGATTGTATGTTATGTGAATTTCGCTTCCATTAAAAAAACACACACACAAACACTGACTTATTTTAAAAAAGAAAAAAAGAGGCCGGGTGCGGTGGCTGAAGCCTGTAATCCCAGCACTTTGGGAGGCCAAGGCAGGCGGATCACGAGGTCAGGAGATCGAGACCATCCTGGCTAACATGGTGAAACCCTGTCTCTACTAAAAATACAAAAAATTAGCCGGGCGAGGTGGCAGGCAACTGTAGTCCCAGCTACTCGGGAGGCTGAGGCAGGAGAATGGCATGAACCCAGGAGGCGGAGCTTGCAGTGAGCGGAGACTGAGCCACTGTACTCCAGCCTGGAAGACAGAGCAAGACTCCATCTCAAAAAATAAATAAATAAATAAATAAATAAATAAATAAATAAATAAATGATGTGGTTATAAAGAAAAGAAAAGAAGCTGGAGAGGGCAACATGGTTGCCGGAAAGTATTTCCCCAAAATGTAGCAGAGAAATAAGCACTTTAAATGATAGCAAAGTGCCAATAAAGCAAATGAGAGATTGAAAGTGAAGGAATACTGTAAAGTGAGATACTTAAGATACAGAGACAGGATCCACAACAAAGTGAATGCTTCAAGGAACAGCAAAGTCCGTAACATAACCATAAAAGGATTGGCTGAAATGGAACAGAAATAAGGATGACAGAGTTAAAAATCAAGGAATTGTGTTGCTAGAGAATTATATAAGAATCCAATTCTGTGAAGAAACTCATTCATCAAAAAGTGGGCAAAGGACATGAACAGACATTTCTCAAAAGAAGACATTCATACAGCCAACAGACACATGAAAAAATGCTCATCATCACTGGCCATCAGAGAAATGCAAATCAAAACCACCATGAGATACCATCTCACACCAGTTAGAATGGCAATCATTAAAAAGTCAGGAAACAACAGGTGCTGGAGAGGATGTGGAGAAATAGGAACACTTTTACACTGTTGGTGGGATTGTAAACTAGTTCAACCATTATGGAAAACAGTATGGCGATTCCTCAAGGATCTAGAACTAGATGTACCATATGACCCAGCCATCCCATTACTGGGTATATACCCAAAGGATTATAAATTATGCTGCTATAAAGACACATGCACACGTATGTTTATTGCAGCACTATTCACAATAGCAAAGACTTGGAATCAACCCAAATGTCCATCAGTGACAGATTGGATTAAGAAAATGTGGCACATATACACCATGGAATACTATGCAGCCATCAAAAAGGATGAGTTTGAGTCCTTTGTAGGGACTTGGATGCAGCTGGAATCCATCATTCTTAGCAAACTATCACAAGAACAGAAAACCAAACACCGCATGTTCTCACTCATAGGTGGGAACTGAACAATGAGATCACTCGGACTCAGGAAGGGGAACATCACACACCGGGGCCTATCATGGGGAGGGGGGAGGGGGGAGGGATTGCATTGGGAGTTATACCTGATGTAAATGACGAGTTGATGGGTGCAGCACAGCAACATGGCACAAGTATACATATGTAACAAACCTGCACGTTATGCACATGTACCCTACAACTTAAAGTATAATAATAATAAATAAATTAAAAAAAAAAAAAAAAAAAGAGAAAATACCGAGCGAAAAAAAAAAAAAAAAAAAAAAAAGAATCCATATGGACACTGAAATGACCCAAGATGGATGAACTGAAATGACCCAAGATGGATGAACAAAAAAAGTCTGTGAACCAGGTAACAAAATTTTCAGTCACAGGGACCACAAAACCAACGGATGATGGCTATCAGGGGACCATAAATGGTTATATAGTCAGGTCACACGAGCTTCAAAAAATAAGAGATATTTGTGAATGTGTGTGGAAGAGTAATGGTCTAGAGTCAGTCCAATTAGAAGGCCATTTATTATAACATTCAAGCAATGACCTCACCAATGACAATGATGATAAACAGACTTCAGCCAAGCTAAGAGAGAGGTGATACCTCTCTTGTAGGCCTCCTAATCTCAAATTCTAACTAATTGATTTTTTAAATCAATTAACAGAGACTGATTATTCTTAATAGTCTGCCAACACAACTGTAATAATTCATAATAATCAGCACTTAAAATTCTAATGATCACATGTAAAATTTCTACAAGTAAATCCATGAAATCCCTGATGGTAAACAGAGCACATTGATGGCCAGAACAAATGACCATCAAGTAAATACAAAATCCTACCTAAATGTAAACAAAATTTAAAAAAAAAAAAAAAAAAAACTTTGTCCTGTGAAAGTATGGAAATTCTCTGGATCCCAGAAAAGTTCTGCTAGATAGAGCAGATAGGTGCTGGTATCCAATCAAAGAAAGCTTTATTTGCCTGCACTACAGTGGAAAAAATAATTCTGAAGCCCTTCGTCAAAATTAGCCATTCAAATCAAAACAGCTGCCTCATATCTTTAAGTCTAATTACACTGACACAGACTTTTTAGAAAAACAAAAATAAACTACAAGATGAAACTATAAAAACAATTTGATATAAAATACCACAGTCAAGAGTAATAACATATCACTTATTGATCAGGTCACCTAAATCTATGGGTTGTCAGGACCAAAATTTTTTTCTTATTAATACTGGAAATCAGTGGCTCATGCTTGTAATTCCAGTAATTTGGGAGGCCAAGGCAGGAGGGTCACTTGAAGCCAGGAGTTCAAGACCAACCTGGGCAACACAGCAAGACCCAGTATCAAAAACAGAAACAAAACAAACAAAAAGTGGCTTACTGGTTTCTGACTTAAAATGTTTAAGAAAGGTATCTGTGCTTATGGGAAACAGAAAACTCTCTCTGAATTAAAATACCACAGATACAAATATTTTCACTTTTTTGTTTAAAATCTAACTAAACTTGTAGGTACATGAGATAAAAGAATAAAATCACCTTAGGTTTTCAAACAGAAGATTTTTGTAATCTTAAACAGCCATATCAACAATCAGAAGGTTATGACAGTAAAGAAATAAAATTAAACTTGCAAAAATGATTTTAAAATAAGTTAAGCTAAAAAGGAGAAAGGTGGTAAAAGATTATGACAGTAAAGAAATGAACTTGCAAGGTGGATCACGAGGTCAGGAGATTGAGACCATCCTGGCTAACACGGTGAAACCCTGTCTCTACTAAAAAATGCAAAAAACTAGCCGGGCGAGGTGGTGGGCACCTGTAGTCCCAGCTACTTGGGAGGCTGAGGCAGGAGAATGGCGTGAACCCGGGAGGCGGAGCTTGCAGTGAGCTGAGATCCGGTCACTGCACTCCAGCCTGGGCGACAGAGCGAGACTCTGTCTCAAAAAAAAAAAAAAAAGAAGCTAAGCTAAAAAGGAGAAAGATGGTAAGAATATATACATAAAAATAAGTTTCATCTGGAGTGAAACTGCAACTATTTCTCCTATTAGAAGATAATCTCCGATTTTTAGGTTCAAAAGATGCTTTTCAAATTTTATTTTATTTATTTTTATTTTGAGATGGAGTTTTGCTCTTGTTGCCCAGGCTGGAAGCAATGGCGCGGCCTCTGCTCACTGCAACCTCCGCCTCCTGGGTTCAAGCAATTCTCCTGCCTCAGCCTCCCACTTTTCAAATTTTTTATGAAAAATAAGTAGTATTTCCATAAACAGCCTTACAAATAGTTACATTTATTAGATTAAAAGAGATTTTAACATTTATGTTCCAGGTGGTACAAAAACCAGAATAAATAGGTGGTTTAGAAACAAATTTATCATTCTCTTTAGGTTGAAGAAGTTTTTTTTTTTTTTTGGAGACAGAGAGTATCCCTTTGTCACCCAGACTGGAATGCAGTGGCGCAATCTTGGCTCACTGCAAGCTCCGCCTCCCGGGTTCATGCCATTCTCCTTCCTCAGCCTCCAGAATAGCTGGGACTACAGGCGCCGGCCACCACGCCCAGCTAATGTTTTGTATTTTTATTAGAGACGGGGTTTCACCATGTTAGCCAGGATGGTCTCGATCTCCCGACCTCGTGACCTGCCCGCCTCGGCCCCACAAAGTGCTGCAATCACAGGCGTGAGCCACCGTGCCCAGTCAAGACTTAATTCAATGATCAAAGAAAGCACATTAATCATATAATTTTTTATAGCAAGTCTTGTCCTGTTTTACAGATGAGACCCATACAGGCTGAACAAAAAAGAATATGAAAAAGGAGAGGAGTACATAGTTAAATGGAAGTTACTGATAATGTTTTAGCTCTTGAGCTATGTTAACAAGTATTTATTAGATTAGCATGGACATGATGTGTCATGAATCAAAAACTGTGTATCTGAAATCAAAAACAGGATAAACAGTTTACAAGTAGTAACTCTGCAAGATTTAAAAGTGAGGGCAATGACTGACATATATACGTCTCTCAGAGTAAATAGGAAATCGTTAACTATTTCTTGAGTGAAGTTTCAATATATTTTTAAAAATTCAGAGTAAACATCAAGATGGATTTCATTTTACATAACATAACAACTTGGTCACCCACTCATCCTAAAAATATAAGTAAAACTGATTATAATGATATGTTAAGGCAGTGTATTTAAACCATGACCACTAGAATCACAATCATTATGAATCTCTTTTTCTAAGTGTCTTTTGCTGAGATTATATAAAATATTTTAGCAATGCTTTTCAGTGCAGTACAGAGTAGACAACCAATAAATGTTGGTAGAATTAAATTTACCTTCACAAACAAGACATGCCTTCATATCAAGGCATTTAACAATATCTTATTTTTGGAATGATCTTATCTGATTTAAGCCTTATATTCATACCTTTTAATCATACTTCAATACATTCATATATATAATAGTTTTTTAACAGATTCATATCTTTGAGTACCTATAACTCTAAAAGGCCCCTTCACTAAACCTACCATTCCAACCCCAATTTTATTTAGAAAATACATCTTTTCTTCGTGGTGATTCTACAGTAACCTGAAATAATTTGAATATAAACTTATTCAGTTTTACTACTACATGCGTAATTTTCAGCTTAATTACATACTATACTAACCAAAGCTTAAAACAGGAAAATAAACTATTTTAAAATCTGTTTCATCTACAATGTTTTTACTCAAAATTTAATTCCAATCACTAGCATAAACCCAAGCGTTACTCTCCAGGGGTGTACACTGCTAAATAATTTGTCCAAATGTCAACTGCAATTTTCGAAAATCCTCTCTAACCCAAAATGTTAAACATCTGTAAAAAATACTTGTTTTGAGAGTGGTTTACATTCATGACATTTAACCTTTTGCTGTACACACCACAAAATTCAAGTCTCAATTACCATGCAAGCAGGAAACCTGATCATTTCTGCAGTAGCCATCTGCATAGTCCAATATCAAGTATTAGTTCTAGGTTGCACTAAGTCATGTGTTACAAGTCTTTTTCTGCAGCCTCTATAATTAGTTGTAATTTGCCTCTGTTAAAACGTGTTTCTTAAAGGACATCTGGCCTTGAAATTTCCACCTTCTCAATGAAAAAATACTTAGTGTCTGGATTTTTTTTTTTTTTTCTCTTTTAATATGGAACACTGCATGGGTGGTATAACCAAGTCCAGACTTTGAAAAAAAAATAAATTCCAAGAAAAGATAATAATTAAGAACCATTTAAGTATTACCAACTATAAATGTAAAGTAAAACTGTTTTGTAACTATCCACAGATTTCTAAATTAATCTCTCAAATATTAGAAGATCACAAAGTAACTTTTCATTTTCATGAGAATATAACATTGGTCTATTAACTTCTAGAAACTATATTAAGTTAAATTGGATAATACATGTTTGGAATCAAAGATTTCATAAATGGAAAAAACATCTGAGTCCAGTGGGTTGATATGACACTCAAAGCATCCACTTAAAATAGGAAATAATTTTAACAGTTCATATATAACCCTAACTTCACAAAGATTAAAGTTACATTTAGAATATGTTAAACCTACATACAGATTCACATGAAGTCATTTTAATAATACTTATCAATTTACTTGATTATAGCCAATCTTCCTTAAAACTAAAAGTTAAATGTTAAGTAGCTGATTAAAAAAAAAAAACTAATAAAAATGAATGACAGACACACCACTCTTCTGCAAGGTGAAAGTGGAAACATTCTCCACAATAAGCTATGGTCCTGACCTATTTTGCTTTCCTAGATTGGAAAATTTTTGGTAGAAACTCTTTAAAACCAATATTACACATCTGCAAAAAAACACTAGCAAGAAATGTAAGATGGGTCAGAGAAGGAAGAAATAAATCTGAAAAAAGAAAAAATCAGTTTCTTATACCAAAACTTCAAAAACAATTATAAAATTTGGTGCAAATATATTTTCATCTTCCCAAAAAATAACCTGAGAAATTCCCTTCAGATTTAGAAAAATTATGTAAAGAAAAAATTCATACAGGTCCTTTGCAAAAATCTAAAAATGTTTATGTAAAAATTGGACACAATTAGGCTGCACTTTCATTGTAGATGTAATAAGCAATAAGCAATCTGCAAGGTCCCTAGTAGAGCTATGACAAAGTAAGTAAAATCTGTATGAAAACAACCTTTACATATTTTATTCAAATTTAAAAATGCCCATTGCAAATAATCATGTAACTTAAAAGGGCATATACAAATTAAAGGCCAGGCACGGCGGCTCATGCCTGTAATCCCAGCACTTTCAGAGGCTAAGGCAGGCAGATCACGATGTCAAGAGATCGAGACCATCCTGGCCAACATGGTGAAACCCCTTCTCTAGTAAAAATACAAAAATTAGCTGGGCATGGTGGTGCACACCTGTAGTCCCAGCTACTCAGGAGGCTAAGGCAGGAAAATCACTTGAACCCGGGAGGCGGAGGTTGCAGTGAGCCGAAATCGCACCACTGCACTCCAGCCTGGCAACAGAGTGAGACTCTCTCAAAAAAAAAAAAAAAAAAAAAATTAAGTATATAAGCTATGTTTATGTAACAGTTGATATATTCAAAAAGGTAAAGAAATGTCAAATACTACTAAAATTAGTTAACATAAACAACTTAGTTCAATAATGTCTTACCTGTATCCCATCCTTAAGTTTCAAAATGCATTCCATAGTATTGATGGTAATTACCACTGGTTCTGAACCCAGTTTTGTCCATGGTACATGAATCCTTAATTCATGAATATGTCCACTCAAAAAAGTGAATGGTAATTTCAGTTCCTTAAAACACAAAACATTGCATAAGTTAGTAAGTGTTTAATATTTTTTATTATAATATGCAAATTCCTTTTTTAAAAAATAAAATTTCCAACACAAGAATATTTGGGGACTTACTGTTTAGTGCTTAATATTTTTCATTCTAATGTACAAATTCCTTTCTTAAAAGAGAAATAAAATGTCCAACACAAAAATATTTTGAGAATTACTGTTTATCAAAAAGTAGCATCAAATACCTTGTTAGGCCATACTTAATGATAAATAATAATTTATAGTACAAGTTACATTTAATAAGTTACTTAAGCACTCTAGGCCTGTCTCCTACTTTGCTGAATGGAAATAATATATAATACTTGGTACATGATGTAAGCTCATAGATGGTAGTACAACAGTATATAGCAGCAGTACTTGAGATACCTGAAATGATGTAATTTTTTAAGTCTCCATCTAAAAATGTGTCTTCAAAATATGTTTTAAACTAATAGAACAGTATTCTAAGTCAAGTTGAAAGGGGAGCTCAACTGGAGATTTGAGAATAACTTGACAAAATGAAAACTGATCAACCTAAAAAAAAAAAATGTATTCCACTTCACCTAATGTAAAATTGAACTGGATACTACTTGGTCCTAAATTTTAAATATTTTCTGACTGCTTTCCATTATCATTAGATAAAAGATTAGACATGAAAAATTTCACCAAAATTGCTTTATGCTCATTTGTCTCACTTCTAGATACAATTTGTTTACAAATCAACAAAGGAGGAAGAAAAAAATGTATTCCCATCACATTTTTTACAGTTATTGTAACTCTATTTGTGAAAGTTAATAAAAATATTAAGCTTATTCATTCACATTTTAGCCTACCTAGTTGGTTCAGCAACACAGTAGCAATATACCTAAATACAGACAGTATAGCAAAGTGATTAAGACCAATAACTCTGCAGCCAGCAAAGACTTTATTGTATCTGTGCCTCAGTTTCATTATCTTTAAAATTTGTATAAAAATACTATATTTTGAATATTAGATCAATTAATCTATATAAAGCTTAGAATACTACCTTCCTCACAGAGAAATCATTATAAAGGTGCTAAATATTATTATTATAATTACAAAAGTATGGGCCTAATTTGTTTCTTCAACCAGAGGTTTTTTTTTTTTTAAAGGGCAGCTATTAAGTTTATTGTTAGTACTCTATGCTAATAGAATGTCACAATTTTTAGATCTTTGTCATTATCACAGTATTTTTAAAATGCATTAATTTCTTCAAGCATTGTTCAGCTAGCACAAGATTATATATTGATCAGTGCCTGTAACAAAAGCAATATTTACTAAGCACTGAGTATGTACCAGGCACTATTCTAAGCACCTTACTTGTAAACAATTATTTACTCCTCCTAAGAACCACAAAATGTAAATACCATTATCCCCATTTTACAGTGAAGAATCTGAGACATGAAGGGTCAAGAATCTTCCCAAAATGAAACATCTAGGAGAGCCTGGACTCAAAATTAAGAAATATTATGCCAGAGCCATGGCTCTTAACCACTATAATACTGCCTCTACACTTCCATTATCAGCACTGAAAATGTTTCCACTGGCTATTTATCTACCTAACTGGACAATGAGCAGATTACAATTCCACCTCTCCCACCCTATGCCTTGTGTAACAATGATACATTTGCAAAATGGCTATCAAAGTTGCAGTCTAAGGGCATAAATCAGATTGTCTCAGAGTTCTCAGAGTACAGATGTTTAAAGACACCTGAATCAAACTCAAGAACTTAGTGTCATCAGAATGCTACTAACCAAACATTAACACAAGAGGTAACTTTCTGGATTAGAACATGGAATTTTGAGACATATGATCTGACTATAAGCAAGATAGTTTCAATTTCAAAATCACAGAGGAAAGAAAAATAAATAAATAACATATATTTATATATACTGTTTAAAAGGTGAAACACAAATGATGATTGTTATAACAAATGGATCTTCCTTGAGGTAACCAAAAAAGGTATTTTCTTTTCATTCTTTTTCCTTCTTGAAATATATAAATCTACAACTTTAAAATATTTTATTTATGTATAACTTTTAGGTAATACATCATGTAAAATGCATCCCTAAAATCAGAACATCTATGATAATGCAATGGATATTAGTAGCAAAGAATTTCAGAAGAGAGTTGAATATATCTCAAAAATCTAATTATAGGTAAGGTATTATAAAATAACAGAGAAAAGGGATACTTTTAAAATGAACATAACAGGCAACAAAAGCAAATATAGAAAAATGAGACATCAAATTTTAAAACTTCTGCACAACAAAGGAAAAAGAATAAAAAAGATAACTTATGAAATGGACAAAAATATTTGCAAACCATCTATCTGATAAGGTACTACTATCTAGAATATATAAACAAGTTCCATGACTAATCAACAACAAAATAACAGTAATTCTATTTAAAAATGGACAAAGGAATTGAAGACATGTCCACAAAAAAGATATACAAATGGCCAACAAGTATATGAAAAGAAGCTCAACGTAACTACTCATTAGGGAAATGCAAATCAAAAACCACAATGAACTATCTCTCAGTCATAACAATGGCCATTATCAAAAACATAATAAGTGTTGAGAAAATGGAATACTTATACACTCTTAGTGGAAACATAAAATGGTACAACTGCTACAGAACATAATATGGAGGTTCCTCAACAAATCAAAAGCAGAATTACAATGATCCAGAAACCCCAGTTCTAGGTATATACCCAAAATAATTTAAAAGAAAATCTTAAGGAGATATTCACACACCCATGTTCAAAGCAGCATTAATCACAATAGCTGTAAAGTAAAAGCAACTCTAATATCCATTTTTGAATGAATGGATAAGCAAAATGTAATACACACATACAATGGAATATTATTCAGCCTTAAAAAATAAGCAAATCCCATAATATACCATAACATGGACGAAACATGAGGACATTATGGCAAATAAAATAAGCCAGTTATGGAAAGATAAATACTGTATGATTCCACATATATAAGGTATCTAACATTGTCAAACTCTTAGAAAGTAGACTGGTGGTTGTCAAGGGCGGGGGCAGGGGAAAGGTAAAAAGGGAGTCATTGGTTCAATAGACAGAGTTTCAGATTTACAAGACAAAAATGTTCTGAAGATCTGCTCCACAAGGATGTGCATATAGTTAACAGTAATATAGTATATACTTAAAAGTGCTTAAGATGGTCATTTCTCTTTAAGAAACAAGGTCTAACTCTGTCACCCAGGCTGGAGTGCAGTGGCACAATCAGCTCACTGAAACCTCCAACTCCTGGGCTCTCCCACCTCAGCATGCCAAGTAGCTAGGATTATATGCCCATGGCACCACACCCAACAAATTTTTTAAATTTTTGGCACAGATGAGTCTCACTATGTTGCCCAGTCTGGTCTTCAACTCCTGGGCTTCAAGCTATCCTCCCATCTCAGCCCTCAAAGTGCTGGGATTATAGGCACGAGCCACCATGCCCAGCCTCAATGACAAATTTTATGTCACATATTTGTTACTATCAGAACACACTCAAACAGACATACACATAAGTGACAAGACTTCAAGAATGCTGAATGAGGAGCTCGGCAAATCCTCTCCCCAAAAAGCAATGACAAAAAGGACAAAGTTGTCAAAAATAACAGAGAGCTCAGCAGCAATAAGAGTAAGGCTAGCATAAGGTCACAATACAATTTGGGTCAGGCAACAAAACAGCAGATCAGTCCAAAAATTAACAGAGAAATCTGGAAAATGATATAGCCCAACGGGATCTTGCCAAGGTCTCACATATATATTACTGGTAGTCTAGAAAGTTGTACGCATATGCAAGAATGCACTTATTCAGAAGACTGTATATCTGTTGTTCCACCAGATATACAGATACAATCCCCCAAGCAACCACAAAGAGAGGGCAGTAACCAGCAAACTACTCATTTCTAGTTAACCATGAGGCCTCATGAACATAGAGAATTTAAAAAAAAAAAAAAAATCAGACTTATAATCTCCTGACTTTGAAAGTATTACCCAGTAAATGTATATATCCCATGTCAAAGAGTAAATACATTACTAGCTCAAAGGTTTAAACAATCTCCAATCACTGGCTGATGACTAAGTTATAGTAACCCAGTGAAATTCCTAGAATGCCAGGCTTAAAAATAGAAAAGAGAATTTTTTTTTTTTTAATGAGCAGAGAAATCAGAGGGCACACGAAACAGACATCACAAAATTAGTAGAGGCAAGTCAATAAACAAACCTGCAACAACAACCATCTCCTGGAGGAGAAGAAATCAAAATCCTAAGTTGCTGCAATATATTAAACAAAATGTCCAATTTACAACAAACAACTACGACTCATGCAAAGCATACATAAATAAAAACAGTTAATAGAAACTATCTTTGAAGGAGATCAAATGCAGGGCTTGGTACACAAAGACTTCAAAACATCAATTCCGAATATGTTCAAAGAAATAAGGGAAACCATATACAAATTTTTTTTTTTTTTTTTTTTTTTGAGATGGAGTCTCACCCTGTCACCCAGACTGGAGTGCCATGGTGTGATCTCGGCTCACTGCCATCTCTGCCTCCCAGGTTCAAATGATTCTCCTGCCTCAGCCTCCCGAATAGCTGGGATTACAGGCACCCACCACCACGCCCAGCTAATTTTTGTATTTTTAGTAGAGATGGGGTTTCACCATGTTGGCCAGGCTGGTCTCGAACTCCTGACCTCAAGTGATCCACCCACCTCGGCCTCCCAAAGTGCTGGGATTACAGGCATAAGCCACTGCACCCGGCCTCAATTAGAAAATGTCAATAAAAAGAAATTACCAAAAAAATGAAAATTTTGGAGTTGAAAGTACAATCAACAAAATAAAAAATTCACTAGAAGGGCTCAGCAGCAGATTTGAATTGGCAAAAGAATCAGTGAATTCAAATCCAAATATATCATAGTCAAACTGCAGAAAGCCAGGGACAAAAAAAAAAAAGCTGAGAGCAGAAAGACAAAAACAATTTTTCACGTACAAGGAAACTTTTAGTAGATTAACACCTAATTTCTCCCAGAATTCTATATCCAGCAAAATTATCCTTCAACAATGCAAGCAAATTAAAAGATACTCAAATAAAGAATAAGATAATTGATTCCTAGCAGAATATTAATGGAAGTTCATTAGACTGAAAGGAAGTAGCAACAGATGATAAAACAAATTCACACAACAAAAAAATACAGGTAATTATGTTGGTGACTGGTAAAGGACATTATAAATGCTTTTTTCTCCCGTGTTGTTCTGATTTAAAAGGAAATTGCGTAAAACAATAATGATAAAATTGTATTGTTTGACTTTTAACAAGTGAAGATGCAATATATATGACAATAACAGCACAAGCAGCAGAAGAAAATGGAGCTATAGTAGGGAAATGTTCTCTATTTTAATAGAATAAAGTTATCAATAATCTCAAGTAGTTTGCAGTAAATCAGATGCATATTATAATCCCCCAAGCAACCACAAAGAAAATAATTCAGGCCAGGCGCAGTGGCTCACATCTGTAATCCCAGCACTTTGGGAGGCTGAGGCGGGCGGATCACGAGGTCAGGAGATCGAGACCATCCTGGCTAACACGGTAAAACCCCGTCTCTACTAAAAAAAAAAAAAAAAAAAAAAAATTAGCTGGACATGGTGGCGGGTGCCTGTAGTCCCAGCTACTCGGGAGGCTGAGGCAGGAGAATGGCATGAACCCGGGAGGCGGAGCTTGCAGTGAGTCGAGATCACGCCACTGCACTCCAGCCTGGGCAACAGATCAAGACTCTGTCTCAAAAAAAAAAAAAAAGAAAGAAAATAATTCAAAAGTAATTTGAAAGTCAATAAAGGAGTTAAAATAGAACATCGAAAAACATCAATTTATTACAAAAGAAATTAATAAGAGTATCAGAGGAACAAAACAGACATGAGGCACACAGAAAATAATAGCAAAATGATAAATGTAAATCCAATCATATGAATAAAAATTAGAGGTGAACAGATTAAAAACTTCAATCAAAATGGAACCCAATGCTCATCTCCTCCACAAAGAAAAACCAAAACAACAAATAGAGCACTTTGAGTTGAATGTCTATGGGAGAACAATGGAACTCATCAGGAAGTAATGAAGATCTTCTGAGGCACAGAAAACTCCACATGTCAGCATAAAGAGGAAAGGAGAGCACCTGGCCAAAATCAGCCTGGAGCCAGAAGGGGCTCTCCATTGACGAGAAAAGTTAAGCAAGACATCCTCAGCAGTCCCCATGACCACTGTGGATACTTGCAATCCAAGCTACAGGGCAGCTCCACAGTCCTCACAAGCCCTGAGTCCAGTATAGGGAGCTGCCTGAGGTCCATAAGGCTGGATTGCTCCAGAAAGAGAATTCACATTTGATCCACTGAATTCCCCAGGATCCAAGCTGCTGCAGTACTACATCATTTGGAGAATGAAGCAACTACTAGAGTGCATTCTGCCTTGGGGCTCAATAGCCCTGGCAGCTCTACATCCCTTGGACCCTGTAATCAGAAAATGGCAGCTGAGAAATAGCAGCCATTTCTCAGGGACTAAGGACCAGCCTGTCTAGCATTCCTCACCCCAAGCAAAGCCACACCACTGCCTCCACAAACACCCACAGTCTAGCCCACTGAGGCAATCACAGAAAATGCTGATATTGATGACGGCTGAAGAAATCACATAGAAATTACATTACTGCACCCAATGAGGAAAAAAGCCTGGGCACCCTACTCAACCAATACCGAAGTCAAATCTACAGGAAAAAGTTTTTTCCTATGAAAACTACTTCATAGAATTGGCAGAGGTGGTTGTTCTTCCAGATAAACAGATATCAAGCTAGGGACACAAGAAACATGAAAAGGCATGGAAACATGACACCACAAAGGAACACAGTAATTCTCTAATAACATACCCCAAGGAAAACAAACCAATAAAATACCTGAAAAGGAATTCACAGTAATTTCTTAAGGAAACTCAGTGAAATACAAAAGAATACGGATAGTGAATTCAACAAAATCAGAAAAACAAGTCATGATCTGAATGAGAAATTCAACAGATATATGCCATAAAAAAGAACCAAACAGAAATCTTAGCATTGAAGAAGTCAATGAATAAAATTTAAAAATACAATTGAAAGTTTCAGCAATACACGAGATCAAGCAGAAGAATTTGTGAACTTGAACATAAGGCTTTTGAAATATAGTAAATCTTCACCTAACATCATCAGTGGGTTCTTGGAAACTGTCATTTAAATGAAACAACATGTAACAAAACTAATTTCACGGCCGGGCACGGTGGCTCACGCCTGTAATCCCAGCACTTTGGGAGGCCAAGAGGGGCAGATCACGAGGTCAGGAGATCGAGACCATCCTGGCGAACACAGTGAAACCCTGTCTCTACTAAAAAAATACAAAAAAATTAGCCGGGCATAGTGGCGGGCGCCTGTAGCCCCAGCTACTCGGGAGGCTGAGGCAGGAGAATGGCGTGAACCCGGGAGGCAGAGCTTGCAGTGAGCAGAGACCGCGCCACTGCACGCCAGCCTGGGCAACTGAGCAAGACTCCATCTCAAAAAAAAAAAACAAAACTAATTTCACCTAGGCTAACTGATATAAACAAAAGTTCCTACAGCCTATGTCTAGTCACAAAAACATGACCAATATTGTAAAGAGTCAAACCACTTCTAATATCAAATACTGAAATAGATGTAGGCTATACGTACATTTAAGAAAGATTAATGAAATTATTAAATTAGTATTAAATTAGTATCAATTACATTATTAAATTAATAAAATTAAGATTAATAAATATTTACCAAATTTATGGTCAATCGGTGAATGATAGCAGTCACAATAGTTGTGAATGAAATCATGAAACAAATGTTTGGAAAGTGAAAAGAGGAGCATCTTCTAATGCCACACAGTTAAAAAACAAGGAATACTGTGAGATCACTGAGTGCTTTCTGAATGCATCATATATTGTGCATTTGTATGATTATCATATACTTTATGAATTTTTATTTTATAGTATCATGCAATTGTTCATTTTCCAACCTGCTTATTCCAGTTCAGTGTCACAGGTGGCTGAAGCCTATCCTGCCACTCAGGGTAAAAAGTAGAAACCAGTTCTGGACAGGACACCATTACATCACAGTTCACACACACACACTCACTCACTCACTCATACTGGGACAATTTAGACATACCAGTTAACCAAACATTCACATCTTTGGGAAGCAGAAGGAAACCAGACTATCCAGAGAAAACCCATGCAGACATGGGGAGAACAAGCAAACTCCATAAAGACAGAGGGCCTGACCAGAAATCATTTTTGTCTCAGCAACATTATAACTAAACAATGCTGAACATTGTTTTGAGGTCCTGCTGTACCCGGGTTAGCCAAAAAAAACAAAGAAACAAATAAAAAACAGTTAAAAAGAATGAGAAGAAAGCATACAGGGCCTATGGGATAGTATTAAGTTAAAAAAAAAAAAAAAAGCATGTATTTTTGGAGGTCCGGGGAAAAGAACAGACAAGGCATATAAAACCTATTTAAATAAATAATAGCTGAAAACATCTCAAGTCATGGGAGAAATATAAACATCCAGGTCCAGGAAGCTCAAAGTTTCCCAAATAGTCTCAACCCAAAAAGGTCCTCTCAGGATACACTATAGTCAAACTGAGAAAAGATGAACATTACAGTGAAACTGTCAAAATTCAAACACAAAGAGAATTTTAAAAATAGGAAAAGTGTGAAGTAACACATAGGGACTCTCCATAAGACTAACAGCAGATTTCTCAGCAGAAACATAGGCCAAGAGACAATGAGATGCCATATTCAAAATGTTGAAAGAAAACAAACTGTTAGCCAAAATTACCATAACTAGTAAACCTCCCCTTCAGAAATGAAGGAAAAATAAAATCTTTCCCAGAGAAGCAAAAAATGAGGTAATTTATCACCACTAGACCGAATGGACAAGAAATGATTAGGGGAATCCTAGAACTGAAAACGAACAGACTATAACTACCATCATGAAAACATGCAGAAGTGTCAATCTCATTGATGAAGCAGATTCACAAATGAGAAAGAAAAGTAAAAATTATCACTATAGAAACCACCAAACTGCAAAGATAAACAATAAGAAACTAAAGAAGAAAGAATGGATATATATTTTAAAGAAACAAAAGGCAATTAGCAAAATGACAAGAGAAATTCCTCACCTATCAATAATAACCTTGAATGTAAACAAATAAAAATGCCAAATTAAAAACTATAATCCCCAATTAAAAGCTATAAACTGGATGAATGGATTAACAAAAAACAAGACCGGGCTGGCCATCGTGGCTCACACTTGTAATCCCAGCACTTTGGGAGGCCAAGGCAGGCAGATCACCTGAGGTCAGGAGTTTTAAGAACAGCCTGGCCAACGAGGTGAAACCCCGTCTCCACAAAAATACAAAAATTAGCTGGGCATGATGGTGGATGCCTGTAATGCCAGCAACTTGGGAGGCTGACGCGGGAGAACCACTTGAACCTGGGAGGCGGAGGTTGCAGTGAGCCAAGACTGCACCACTGCACTCCAGCCTGGTGAGAGTGAGAGGGGGAAGTGGGGGGGCGGACAGGCAGGGAAACAAGACCCAACTATATGCTGCCTATAAGAAACTCACTTCTGTAAACATATACATAAACTTAAAATGAAGAAATGAAGAAAGTTCCACCAAAAATGAATAGGAGTAGCTATCCTTATATCAGAAAAAATACACTTTAAGTCACAAACTATATAAGGAGACAAAGGTCATTATATAATAATAATGAAGTTGGGCCGGGCGCGGTGGCTCAAGCCTGTAATCCCAGCACTTTGGGAGGCAGAAACGGGTGGATCACGAGGTCAGGAGATCGAGACCATCCTGGCTAACATGGTGAAACCCTGTCTCTACTAAAAATACAAAAAACTAGCCGGGCGAGGTGGCAGGTGCCTGTAGTCCCAGTTACTCAGGAGGCTGAGGCAGGAGAATGGCGTGAACCCGGGAGGCGGAGCTTGCAGGGAGCTGAGATCTGGCCACTGCACTCCAGCCTGGGCCACAGAGCAAGACTCCGTCTCAAAATAATAATAATAATAATAACAACAATGAAGTCAATTTGACAAGCATCTATAACAACTATAAATATATACACACTCACTACTAGAGCACTCGGATACAGCAAATATTATTGGATCTAAAGAGAGAGATAAACTCCTTTACAATAATAATTGGGGACTTGAACACCCCACTCACAGCCCTGAACAGATCACTGGCAGAAAATCAGTCAAAAATACCAAATTTCAATTGCAGTTTAGACCAAATAGACCTAACATATTTACAGAACAACAGCTGCAGAATACATTCTTGCCATTAGTACACAAAAAAAATTCTCCAAAAATTTTAAAAGTCATATCAAGTTTCTTTTCTAACGACAATAGAACAAAACTAAAAATCAGTAACAAGTAAACTTTGGAAACTGTACAAATACATGAAAATTGAATAGCATGCTCTTGAATAACCAATGGATCAATAAAGTGAACAAGAAATTTTAAAATTTCTTGAAACAAATGAAAATAGAAATACAACATAGCAAATCCTATGGAATATAGCAAAAACAGTACAAACAGTTTTTAGCATTAAACAGTTGTATCAAGAAGTTGAAAGATTTCAAATAAACAACCTAACGATGCATGTCAAGGACCTAGAAAAGCAAGAACAAAACAAACACAAAATTAGTAAAAGGAAAGATATTATGAGGATCAGAACAAAATAAATGAAATAGACACCAAACAATACAAAGGATGAACAAAATGAAAAGCTGGTTTTTTGAAAAGATAAACAAAATCAGCAAACTATTACATAGACTAAGAAGAAAAGAGACCAAACCACAGAAATACAAAGGATCATTAGTGACTATTATGAACAAGTATACACCAATAAATAAGTGAACCTAGAGAACACAAATAAATTCCCAGACACATAATCAACCAAGATTGAACCAAGAAGAAACAGAAAACCTGAACAGTCCAATAACGAGTAATAAGATTGAATCAGTAATAAAATCACCCAACAAAGAAAAGCCTGGGACTGAATGGCTCCACTACTGAATTCCACTAAACTTTTTAAAAAGAATACCAATTCTTCTCAAACTATTCCAAAAAAACTGAAGGATAGAAAATCCTTCCTAACTCGTTCTACAAGGCCAATATTACCCTAATAACAAAACCTAACAGGGAACAACAGAAAAAGAAAACAAGACAACATGCCAGATGAACACAGATGCAAAATCCTCAACAAAATACTAGCAAACCAAATCCAATAGCACAGCAAAATGATTATACACCATAATTAAATGGGATTTATCCCAGGAATGCAAGAATGGGACAAAAAGCTTTTCCTCTAAGAACTGGAAAGAGACAAAATGCCCATTTTCACCAGTCTTATTCAACATAGTACTGAAGTCCTAGCCAGAGTAATTAAGCAAGGGAAAAAAAATTTTTTGAACAGGGATCCAAATTGGAAAAGAAAAAGTCAAACTGTCCCTATTTGCAGATGACATGATCTCATATGCAGAAATACCTAAAGACTCTATCAAAAAACTCTTAGAACTGATAAATTCAGTAAAGTTGCAGGATATAAAATCAACATATAAAAATCAGTAGTGTTTCCTACAACAATAACAAACTAGCTGAAAAAGAAATCAAGAAAGCAATCCCATTTCCAATAGCTACAAAAAAATAAAATATCTAGGAAAAAATTTAACCAAGGAGGTAAAAGATCTCTACAAAAAAAGTGACAGAACACTGGGGAAAGAAACAGAGGAAGACACAAAGAAATTAGAAAGACATTTCATGTTCACATATTGGAAAAATTGTTGTTAAAATGACCCAAAAAGATCTACAGATTCAATGTAATTCCTACTAAATTACCAATGCTATTCTTTACAGGTACATAACAAGCAAAGATAAAATTTGTATTTGGCTACAAGACTCTGAATAGTCAAAGCAATTCTGAACAAAAGAATAAATCCACAAGCATCACAATTTCTGACTTCAAAATAAACTACAAAGTTATAGTAATCAAAACAACATGGTACTTGTATAAGAACAGACATACAAACCAGGAGAACAGAACAGCAAAACCAAAAATAAACCCACATATTTAAATCCAATGGATTTTTAACAAAGGCACGAAGAACACCCATTAGGGAAAGGACAGTCTCTCCAATCAATGGTGCCATGAAAACTGGATATCCATAAGCAAAAGAGTGACACTTGATCCCAATCTCTCACCATATACAAAAATCAACTCAAGATGGACTAAAGACTTAAATGTAATTCCTGGAACTATGGAAGTACTAGAAGAAAACACAAGAGAAAATGCTTTGGGACTTCGGTCTAGACAAATATTTTATTGTATAAGAGGTTAATATCCATAATATACAAGGAACTCAGCTCAATAGCACACATGCACGCACGCGCACACACACACACTCACACATCCACACACAGAGAGACTCCAATTTTAAAATGGGCAATTGCGGCCGGGCGTGGTGGCTCAAGCCTGTAATCCCAGCACTTTGGGAGGCCAAGATGGGCGGATCACGAGGTCAGGAGATCGAGACCATCCTGGCTAATACGGTGAAACCCCGTCTCTACTAAAAAATACAAAAAACTAGCCAGGCGTGGTGGCGGGCGCCTGTAGTCCCAGCTACTCGGGAGGCTGAGGCAGGAGAATGGCGTGAACCCGAGAGGCGGAGCTTGCAGGGAGCTGAGATCCGGTCACTGCACTCCAGCCTGGGCGGACAGAGCGAGACTCCGTCTCAAAAAAAAAAAAAAAAAAAAAAAAAAAATTGGGCAATTGCTCTGAGTAGACATTTCTCAAAAGGTGACATATAAATGGCCAACAGGTATATGAAAAATGTTCAACATCACTAATCATAGGGAAAATGTAAATAAAAACCACAATAAAGTATCATATCAGTTAGAATAGCTATTACCCAAACAAACAAACAAAATACTCGTGAGGATATAAAGAAAAGAAAACACACACTTGGTGGGAATGTACATTAGTAGCCATTACAAAAAACACCATAAAAGTTCCTTAAAAAGCTGAAAATAGAACTAAATATAATCCAGCAATCCCACTACTGGGTGTACATACAAATAAAATTAGTATGATAAAGAGATACCTTGTACTCCCATGTTTATTGCAGCTCTATACACAATAGCAAAGATATGGAATCAACCTAACTATCCATCTACAAAGGAATGATGGATAAAGAAAATGTGGTATAGGACGGGTGTACTAGCTCACACCTCTAATCCCAGCACTTTGGGAGGCAGAGGCAGGCAGAGGCAGGCAGATCATGAGGTCTGGCATTCGAGACCCGCCTGGCCAATATGGTGAAACCCCATCTCTACTAAAAATACAAAAATTAGTCGGGTGTGGTGGCGTGCACCTGTAGTCCCAGCTACTTGGGAGGCTGAGGCAGAAGAATCGCTTGAACCCAGGAGGCAGAGGTTGCAGTGAGCCGAGATTGCACCACTGCACTCCACCCTGAGCAACAGAGGAAGACTCTGTCTCGGAAAAAAAAAAAAAAAGAAAGAAAAGAAAATGTGGTGTGTATGCACAATGGAATACTATTATGCAAAAAAAAAAAAAAAAAAAAAAAAACTTGTCCTTTGCAGCAACATGAATGAAAATGAAAGTCATTATGTTATGTGAAATAAGTCAAGCACAGAAAGACAAATATTGCATATTCTCACTCATACACAGGGATGAAAAAGTTGATATCATAGAAGTAGAGAGTATAACAGTGGTTACTAGATACTAGGAAGGTAAAGAAAAAATGGGGAGTATGAAGATGTTTATTAACAGATACAAAATTATAGCTGGACCAGAGGCTGGGAAGGGTAGAGCCCGTGGAAGGCGCAAGGAGGAGAGATGGTTAGTGGGTACCAAATCAATAGAATTAGTAAGACCTAGTATTTGATAGCACAACAGGGTGACTATAGTCATTAATAATTTAATTATACATTTTTAAATAAGTAAAAGAGTATAATTAGGTTGTCTGTAACACCAAGAATGCTTGAGGGAATGGATACCCCATTTTACATGATGTGATTATTAAACATTGCATGCCTGTATTAAAACATCTCATGTACACCATAAATATATAGACCTACCAAGTACACACTAAAATTAAAATCAAAAATCAAAAAAGAACTACAAAAAAAAATTACAGTTGGATGAGAGGAATAAGTTCTAGAGTTCTATAGCACTGTAGAGTGACTACAGTTAACAATAATTTACTGTAGATTTTCAAATAGCTAGAAGAGAGGATTTTGAATGTTCCCAACATGAAGAAATGATATACGTCTGAGGTGATGAATATGCTAACTACCTTGATTTGGTCATTACACATTATATACATGTATCAAAGTATCACTCTGTGCCCTATAAACATATATAATTATTATATGTCAATTTTTAAAAGGCAAAGATTATCAGGCTGAATTTTAAAACGTAACAAGATATAACTATATGCTCTTTAAAACAAACACATTTTAGATTCAAAAACATAAATGAGTTGAAAAGAAAAAGATATGCAAATAGTAACAGCAGAAAGCTGTAACAATTATACTAATATCAGACAAAAGAGACTTATTTTTTTTTAAGTTACTAAAAACAAAATGCGACATTTTATAAGGATAAAAGAGTCCCTTCATGCAGAAGATATAAACATAGCAACAAACCCTTGAAATACTATATATAGCAAAAACTAAGAAAACTGAAAGAACAAATAGATAATTCAACAATAACAGCAGAGACTACGATATCTCACTTACAATAGTGGACAGAATAACTGGATAGAAAGTGAACAAGGACAGAGAAGGTTTGAACAACATTATCAACCAGTTATACCTGACATCTATACATCTCTAACGACTCCATCCAACAACTACAGCAACTGCAAAAATACATATTCATATCAAGAGAAGTCAGAAAATAATTGATCTGGGTAAAAATGAAAACACAATATACCAAAATTTATGGGATGCAGCTAAAGAAATGCACAGCTGTAAATGTCTGCAACAGGAAAAAAGCCAGCCTGGGCAACATACAAGACCTTGCCTCTACAAATAATTTTTTTTTTTAAGTAGCTAGGCATGATAGTACAGGTATGTGGTCCTAGCTACTTTCCAGGCTGAGGTAAGAGAATCACCTGAGCCCATGTGGTCGAAGCTGCAGTGAGCAATGATCAACACTGCACTCTAGCCTGAGCCTTGTCCAGAAAGAAAAAGAAAAGAAGAAAGAGAGAAAGAGATCTCAAATCAATAACCTAAATGTCCACCTTGAGAGTAGAAAAACAAAATCAAACCCAACCCAAAACAAGGAAAAAGAGGGACCACAATAACAAAAAGAAAAATAAAAAAAGAGGGACACTTCTCAGAATGATTTGTTTCAAGTATATTAAACAATGAGATGTCATGATACTAAATATGTATACACTTAATAACATAACTTTAAGATATATAAAGTGAAAACCGACAAAACTAAAAATGAGAAATAGACAAATCCACAATCATAACTGGAGGTTACACTTCCAGCTATGGCTATATCTGCAGACATACCTCAACATCTAGTAGCTGACAGAATAAACAAACAATGAAAAGTCATATGGATTTACAAGATTTGAAGAACTCTAATGACCAATTTCTGGTAAGTGATATTTACAGAACGCTACAGCAACAAGTGCAGAATATGCACTTTTTATCAATTGCACATTAAACACTTATACAGAAACAGACTATATATTAATTTATACATTTTAATAAGCAAAATCGTACAGACAATGTGCTGCTGACCACAGTGGAATTAAATAGAAATCAGTAACAGAAAGATAATTAATAAATTCCTAAATGTTTGGAAATTAAGCAATATATTTCTAAGTAAGCCAAATGATAACCCAATAATCAAAGAAATCAAAATGGAAATTATAAAATTTTTTTAACTTAATGAAAAAACAACATGAAATCCCACATGATACTGCTAAATATATGGTTAGAGAAAAAAATTACAGCATTACATATATATATTTCAGTAGAAAAAGACTGAAAAAAAAGCAATGACTTAAGTTTCCAACTCAGGAAACTAGAAAAAAGAAAAGTAAATGAAATCCAAAAAAAGTGAAAGAAATTATAAAAATAAGAACAAAAGTACAATTCAAAAAAGAATCAACGAAAACAAAAATTAGTTCTTTGAAAATATTAATAAAATTAGTAAGACCCTAGCAATATTGATGGAAAAAATACAAATTACCAGCATCAGGCATGAAAAGAAGATATCACTACAGATCCTACAGATAAATTTTTTTAAGTCAGGCAGCTTTATAATAAACACCAGCCTGGGCATAAGGCGCTCACGTCTGTAATCCCAACACTTTGGGAGGCTGAGGTTGGAAGGTCATTTGAGCCCAGGAGTTTGAGACCAGCCTGGGAAACATCGCGAGACCTTGTCTCTACAAAAAATATACAAATCATTCGGAAATGGTGGCACTGGCACTCAGAGGAGGCAGAGGTGGGAAGACAGCTTGAGCCTGAGAGGTCAAGACTGCACAGAGCTGTGATCTGCCATTGCACTCCAGCCTGTGCAACAGAGTTGAGACTTTGTCTCAAAAAATAAAAATTAAAAAATAAAAAGTAAACAACAAAAAACCCAACTTTATTCCTTACATATAACAATTTGAGCAGGGCAGCAAACTTTTTCAGTACAGATGGAGACAGTAAATACTTTAGGCTTTTGCAAGCCACGCAGTCTCTGTCCTAGCTACTTAATTCTGCTGTTTTAGGGCAAAAGCAGCCACAGACAATAAAATGAGTAGCTATGTTTCAATAAAACTGTATTTACAAAAGCAGGCCCAGGACACAGTTTGCTGATCCCGAATTTTAAAAAAATAGGGAAATTCCTTGAAAGATACAATTCACCAAAACTGACAACAGCAGAAATAAAAGTCTAAATGATCCTACACGTCTTAAATTAAATCAGCAGTTTATAACTTTACATCATAACCCAGATGACTTCATGTTTAATTTTTCCTTAAAAAACTGAGAAGTTGGTAATCTCACACTTCCTGATTCTGAAACTCACTACAATGCTACAATAATGCAAACAGTGTGATAGTGTCATAAGGGCAGACATATAAATCAATGGAATAGTATTGAGAGCCCAGAAATAAACCCTCACATCTATGGTCAAATGATTATTGAGAAGGGTGTCAAGACCATTTAGTGTGAAAGTACAGATACCAACAAATGGTGTTGGGAAAACTGAATATCCACATTTTAAAAAGAGAAAGAGAGGTTGCAACACTACCTTATACTATGTAAGAGCAAAAAAATTAGAAGAAAACACAGGATAAAAGCTTCATGACATTAGATTTGACAATGATTGGGTATGACAGCAAAAATCCAGACAATGAATGAGAAAAATAGCTAAGTTGGACTTCATCAAAATTAAAAACTTTGTTGTATCAAAGGATGCTATTATAGAGTAAGATGCCACTGACAGCATGTGAGAAAATATCTGCAAATCATGTATCTGATAAGGGATTGATATCCACAATACATACAGAACTCCTATAACTCAACAACAACAAAAAACAAAGAACCCAATTCAAAATTGGGCAAAGGACTCAAATAGGCATTTCTCCAAAGAAGACAAACATAGCTAATAAGTACATGAGAAAAGAGGCTCAACATCACTAATCATCAGAGAAATGCAAATTAAAACCACACTGAGATATCATTTCATACCCATTAGGTTAGCTATATTAAAAAAAAAAAAAAAAAGTAAGACAACAAGTGTTAGTGAGGACATGGAGCACTTCGAACCTTTGCACATTGCTGGTAGGAATGTAAAACAACGCAATCACTGTGGAAAACAGTATGGTAATTCCTCAAAAAATTAAACGCAGAATTATCATATGATGTGGCAATTCCATTTCTGGGTGTATACCCAAATAAATTAAAAGCACGGTCTCAGGTATATTTGTACACCTACCTTCATATCAGCATTATAGCCAAAAGATGAAAGCAACCCAACTATCAGTGAATAAATGAACAAAATGTGGCATGTACATCTAATAGATTATTTAGACTTAAAAACAAAGGACATAGTGGCATATGCTACAACATGAATAAGCTTTTTTAGACATTGGGCTAAGTGAAATACGCCAATAACAAAAGAACATTGAATGAGTCCACTTATATGAGGTACTTAAAATAGTCAAATTCATACAGTCATAAAGTAGAATAGTGGTTGCAAGGGGCTGGGAAGAGGGGAAAATAGGGAGTTAGTGTCTAATGGGTACTTCCCAAATTTCAGTTTGGGAAGACGAAAATATTCTAGAGATAAGTAGCAGTGATGGTTGCACAACAATGTAAACATAAGTAATATCACAGAATTGTACATTTAAAAATGGTTAAAATGGGCCAGGCATGATCTCATGCCTGTAATCCCAGCACTTTGGGAGGCCAAGGTGGGTGGATCACCTGAGGTCAGGAGTTTGAGACCAGCCCGGCCAACATGGTAAAACCCAATCTCTACTAAAAACACAAAAAATTAGCCAGGCATTGCAGTGGGCGCCTGTAATCCCAGCTACTCGGGAGGCTGAGGCAGGAAAATTGTTTGAACCCAGGAAGCAGAGGTTGCAGTGAGCCAAGATCGCACCATTACACTCCAGCCTGGGCAACAAGAGTGAAACTCTGTCTCAAAAAAAAAAAAAAAAAAGTTAAGATGATAAAGGTTGTATTATATATATTCTATCACAATTTTAAAAAAACTACTAACATTGATCTTAAACTGTCAGAGATTATAAAAAGAGGGAATACCTCACAAATAAATCAATAAGTCCTATATATACATATACACACACACACACACATATATATGACATTCAAAACCAGTAAACAACATTCCAAGAAAGGAAAATCACAGGCTAGTATCGCTTATAAGCAAATACACAACAAAATCAATCAAAATTTAACAAATTGAACCCAACAATATGTAAAAAAGATAATATATAATCAGGTTTATTCCAGGAATGCAAGGTTAAGATTTGAAAACAATGTAATTTACCACATTAATAAAACAAAAGAGAAAAATCATGTATCAACTCATTAAATGTAATATTTGATAAAATTCAGCATTCATTTACGATTTTTAAAACTCATTGGAAAAGTAGTAATACAAGAAAATCTCAACTCAATAAAGGTTATTTATAGCTAACAACATACTTAATAGTAAAACACTGAATACTTTCCCACTGAAATTGGAAACAAAAAAGGATGTCTATTCTTATGACCTCTACTCCACATTATATAAAAGGTCCTAGCCCAGTGCATTAATGAAATAAAACGAAATAAAAGATACAAGTATTGGATAGAAAGATGTAAAACTGTCATTATTTGCAGATGACATGATTGAACATGGACAATCCAAAAGAACCTACCAAAAACTGTTAGACAAGTTGGGTCACTGGATAGGTCAACATACTAAAATCAATTTTATTTCTCTGTACTGGTAACAAATTATTTAAAAATAGAGGTTTTTTTGTGTTTGCTTTTTGAGACAGAGTCTCACTCTGTCGCCCAGGCTGGAGTCCAGTGGCGCGATCTCGGCTCACTGCAACCTCCACCTTCCCAGTTCAAGTGATTCTCGTGCCTCAGTGTCCCAAGTAGCTGGGATTACATGCATCAGCCACCACACCTGGCTACTTTTTGTAATTTTAGTAGAGACGAGGTTTTGCCATATCGGCCAGGCTGATCTCAAACTCCTGACCTCAAGTGATCCACCCACCTTGGCCTCCCAAAGTGCTGTGATTGATTACAAGTAAAAGCCACCACACACTTAGCCAGAAAACAGGTTTTTAAAATGCTACTTAACCATCAATAAAAAGAGGTAAAATTTAATTAAATACATGCAAAATTTCTCTAAAAAGTTCAAAACATTGCTGAGAGAAATTAAAGGCCTAAAACTATGGAAAGCAATGCTCTGTACATGAATTGAAAAACTCAAAACTATGTCAACTCAATATGTTAATTCATCCAAAATTGATCTATAGATTCAATGTAATCTCAGCAAAAACACTAACAGCTTTCCTTTTTAGAAATTAATTATAAAAGTTACAAGTTGAAATTAAAATGTGTATGATAGGCTGGGCATGGTGGCTCATGCCTGTAATCCCAGCACTTTGAGAGGCCAAGGCGGGTGGATCACCTGAGCTCAGGAGATTGACACCATCCTGGCCAACCTGGTGAAACCCCATCTTTACTAAAAATACAAAAATTAGCCAGGCGTGGTGGTGCACACCTGTAATCCCAGCTACTAGGGAGGCTGCAGCAGGAGAACTGCTCCACAGGGAGGTGGAGGTTGCAGTGAGCCGAGATCGCACTACTGCACTCTGGCCTGGGCTACAAAGCGAGACTCTGTCTCAAAAAAAACAAATAAATAAAATAAAATATATGTGGAAATACAAAGGACCTAAAATAGTTACGAAAATCTTGAAGGAGAAAAGAACAAAGTTGTACTAATTACACTGATATACCAAGTCTTATTATAAAAGCTACACTAACCATATGGAGTGACACAAGAATAGACAAACTCAATAGAATAAAGAGTTCAGAATCAAATCCACACACATATGGCAACCTGATTTACAGTAAAGGCTTACTGTAATTGAGTAAGGAAAGAAGAGTTCAACAAATGGCATAGATCAACTATCAATGGAAATAAATTAATCTTTACCTCTATTACACATATGCAGAAAAACAAATTTGAGATGAATCATGGAATTTAATAAAGCTCCTAAAAGAAATATAGAAGAATATATATTGTTGGTTTAAGCACAGATTTCTTAAACAAGACAAGAAAAACCCTAACCACAAGGGAAAAGATTGATAAACTGGACTTCAGTAAGATTATTAACTTTTATTTATCAAGACACCTTTATGAGTAAAGATACAAGCCACAAACTGAAAGTAAATACTGCAAAACATCTATCCGGCAAAGGACTCATTTCCAAAATATATAAAGAATTCCTGGCCGGGCATGGTGGCTCACACCTGTAATCCCAGCACTTTGGGAGGCCGAGGCAGGCGGATCACAAGGTCAAAGGATCGAAAACATCCTGGCTAACATGGTGAAACCCCATCACTACTAAAAATACAAAAAATTAGCTGGGCATGGTAGTGGGTGCCTGTAGTCCCAGTTATTCGGGAGGCTGAGGCAGGAGAATGGCGTGAACCCGGGAGGTGGAGCTTGCAGTGAGCCTAGATCACGCCACTGCACTCCAGCCTGGGCGACAGAGTGAGACTCTGTCTCAAAAAAAAAAAAGATTTTCTATACATCAATAAGACAGAAAATTCAATCTTTACAAAAGGAAAAAAGACTTAGACTTCACAAAAAAAAAAAAGATAGCTAAATGGCCAATAAGAATATAAAAACATCATTAGTCACGAGGAAAATAGAAGTTAAAATTACAATGAGATATCACTACACACCCACTGGAAAGGCTAACATGAAAATAACAAACATACCAAGTAGTAGCAAAAATGTGAAATACCTGGAATGCTCATAAGTTGTTGGTGAGACTGGAATTGATATAACCACTTTGGAAGACTATCTGGCAATATGAAATGAAAACACAGGCTAAACACAGGCCCTACCTTCTAGGTATATATGCCTAAGAGATATTAATACTTATCTTAACAAGACAGATGTACTGGAATGTTCATGGAAGCTTTCTTCACCAGCCACAAATATTAAAAAACCAAGTGTCCATCAAAAGGAGAATGTGTAAGTAAATTGTGGAATCTCTATGCAATGGAATAGTACTGACAATACGAAAAACAAACTCTTCTAACAACAGGGGTTAATCTTAGAAAGGTTGAAAGAAAAAAGCCAAACACAAGTGATTCCAATTTTTTTGAGGTTCAAAACCAGGTAAAACTTATCTGTGTTGACAGAAGTCAGATTACCAGTCACCTCTTTTAGGAATGGGGAGTACGTCCCCCTACCCTAGATGGAGTCTCACTTTGTCGCCCAGGCTGGAGCCCAGTGGCGTGATCTTGGCTCACTGCAACCTTCCCCTCCCGGATTGAAGCAATTCTCCTGCCTCAGTCTCCCGAGTAGCTGGGATTACAGGCGCATGCCACCACGCCCAGCTAATTTTTTGTATTTTTAGTAGAGACATGGTTTCGCCATGTTGGCCAGGCTGGTCTCGAACTCCTGACCTCATGATCTGCCCGCTTTGGCCTTCCAAAGTGCTGGGAATGCAGGCATGAGCCACTGCGCCCAGCCCGGAGTACTTACTAAAAGTAAAACAGGTGAACCTTTTGGGGTGCTGGAAACATTCTATTTTTTTATTGGACAGTAGTTGCACAGGTGTAAAACATTTTAAAATTGAGCTGTTG